>NC_139906.1:3552297-3885465 GCF_905171665.1 Trachurus trachurus
GGAGGGATAATGCTTCACATATCACAAGAGATATAGCACCCTGAATAAACGGGGGGCGTTTTTAAAATCCACATCCAAATATGAACAGTTCACAACCATGGAAGCAGGTACACGGGCCGGAAAGCAACAGGGTAGCACTGTCACAGAATAATAAAACAAAATCTATATGCATGTGTTTATGTACATATGTACGTATGTATATATATGTATATATATATATATATATATATATTAACAGGTTCAGAAATGTCTCCTGTGAGAGTAGCGAGTGTGTTGCACTACCAACGTTTATGTGTCTCACCCCACACTTTTCACTATCCCGGTGTTTATCTAGACATGGCTTCACAGTCACCAATGTCAACTCTCTGTGACCAGGGGCATCACCAGGAAGAAGACATAGCTAAACGGGAAGACCTCTCCCACAGAGCAAATGTGAACGAACTTCGGATTGACTCTGAACACATCGGTGAGACTCAATGTGAGCATAACAGCGCTGTCTCCCGTTGCCGGGTTTACAGCGATACTGAGACAGAGGACGATGTGAACGAAGAGGATGAGAAAGACGAAAGATTTGATTTTGGAGAAGAGGATTTTGATGAACAGGAAGTGTACAGTGAGGAGGTTGCAGTGCATAAACTCTATTGGTTACAAATCAAGGAGTCGTGGGAATCATTTGTGAGCTGGCTGGGTGAGCGGTGGTGGGGATGTGTCTCGGAGGAGTTGATCAGGGAGTTCATGGATACATCTAAGATACGTCGTGTTGGAGATCTTGTGATTTCCGCGCCTTTTGCTGACACACCTGGAGAAGTGTGCTCTGTCACAGTCAAGACCAAGGATCGCGTGCTGTCATTCCCTGTGGTTATCTGTAAAGGACGTTACAAGTGCAGTGACTTGGTGCAAGGTGACTTCTCGAGACCCGTTGACATCTTCAGACAGCTGGCTGCTGAAACCTACACAAACTTGCTCCCGAGACCAAACACAATACCCTCCAGCCCCCCTCGCTTCTCTCTGACACATGTAGTGGAAGAGATATGCTTCACCATAGCACTGCTGAAACACGCATGGTGGGGAGCTTCACTTATTACTCACCACAATGTATCCCAACCTCTTGAAGTAATAAAGCATCTACAAATGAAGAAAAAGCCCTGTGCCAACCTAGCGGCAGTGATTCAGTGTACAGATGATGACACTCTGGGATATCTGTTTGAGATTGTGACTTCCTCGGGAATGAGATTGAAGGTAACCTTTGATAGGTCTGGGTTTGTACTTGGGTCAGGTGTACGCTTCTCAGAACTCCCAGATTTACTGTCGCACATCTGTACGGTTCACAAGGCACATTTCCTGACCAAATCTGGCTTCTCACTCAATGGAGGCCAACCAGAGTGTTGACTGTAAGACAGTGAAATGATGAAATGGTAAAAACCCAGGGGCTCGTAGGAACCAACAGTGTAGGCTGTGATAGTTGTTTTTATGTGTTTGTAGTCTACGTTTGTGCTGTCTTGACCCGACTCAACAAATAAAAATGAAAACACTCTTGTGATACGCTTCAGATGTTGTTTTTATTCATATGCATGAGTCCATACATTACATGACACAATACATTAGTTGCACATTGGCTAGTTATAGTCACAGTAGAAGGTATACCAGTGTGTGTGTGTGTGTGTGTGTGTGTGTGTGTGTGTGTGTGTGTGTGTGTGTGTGTGTGTGTGTGTGTGTGTGTGTGTGTGTGTGTGTGTGTAAAGCCCATGACCCTACTCGAACAAAAAGCACAACACAGAATAAAAAATGAACAACCAAACAGGCAGAGATGCGTTTCAGAAGTATTTTGTTTTTCCTTTCACATACGTGACACTATACATCAGTTGACGGTTGACTCAGGACAGTCATAGTAGAAGTTATACCAATCCCGGAAGGACATTTCATGGTTGATCATAAAATTCAACCGAGTCCTCCTGATCAACACCTCATTGCTCAACTGTGTGAAATTGGCTAGACTGTTCAGGTCTTCCCCTTCCTCACACCCTTCAGTGTGACTCGTGCTTCCACCGACCTTACTGTAAATCTCATAGAGGGTTCGTCCGTAGATTATGGTCAGGGTGACAGAACCGTGGATTGCGCCTATGTTCTCCGAGGGGCTCTCGACTAAGACTTTGATGTGGGGCTTCTTTTCGTCTACAATGGCAAAGTTGTCCGCGTAGTCACTCATGGTCTGGTAGAGCGATGTGATATATTTCATCACTGCGTGCGAGATGACGATGCTGCCGTTATGCGTGGGTCCGCGCGGAAAAGCTGTCAGGTCCAAGTTCTGAAAGTTCCGGGTGTCCATCTCTTTAACGACCTGGTTTAAAATGTCGAGACCGTCCAAGGAGGCCGATCGTAACAGAGCTACAACATTTCTCAGAGCCTGGTAATCCTCGACGGCCAAAGGTTGATGGGACGGTATGCACACCAAGCCATCTTCGCACAGTGGGAAAGAGAATGAGGGAGGTCCACCGGGTCTGGCCACATTGCAAGTAATGCCGCTTTGCGAACACAGCTCGCAGGTGAATCTGAGGTCCGCTCGGCTACTGCTTTCGAAGACCTCGAAAGCTCCCCTGGCTCTGTCTGACACCCAAAGGCTGTTTGACATCATGAAGGCCAAAACGTTGACAAGCGCCTGTTTGTTTTCCTCCTCGTACACGGGCAGCCTGCGCTTGAAAGGTATGGCGTCGGTGCCCGCTATCTTCACGCTCCTCCCTCCGTTGATGTCAACCTGCCACTCGGAGGACAGCTTGTCCAGGTCGTTTGCCAGCAGCCGCTTGTTGTTGTCATTCAAAACGGTGAACTTGGCTGGTATCTTTTGAAACGTTCCCTGCTTGTAGGCCGCAAGGCTCATGGAGTCTATCACGAATAGAGTGGTAGAGTTGCCTGCTGGAATGAGACTTTTCAAGTCTATGTTGAACATCTCAGGCTGATTGGGCTCACTGGCCCTGGTGATGGTGTGGGAGAAAATGCACTCTCTCTGACTGAACGACATTTCTAGGCGAGCTCAGGTCCGGTTTACGAGCAATTGGTCAGGTCTAAGTGACTTGTGTTTATATATTTATATGTGTATATATAGATATAGATATATATCTATATGTACACATATAAATAAATATATATCAAAAACTGTGTTTTGTTGTTGTTCTTATTACTTGAACTATATGGAGGAAAACTGCCGCAAAGGTTGGAATCACGATAGCCACCGTCTTTCCTTGACACACTGGCCAATCTTTCGCGTGTTGTGCTCATCGTAGACATACTGGATGAGCTTGTGACCCGGTACGCGGTTGGCAAATAGGTCTCTGTAAAAGTTCTTACAGCCCGCACAATGATAAGCAACCTCTCTGCTTTCGGTGAACCCACGGGCCCTTTTGCCAAGCTTGACCGGGAGGGGTCTCAGCCACCTAGTCTCCTTGAATGCCTTGATCCACATTCGCACGAGGTTCTCGTCTGCACAAGAGTAGGGCATGATACAAAGGACAGATTCCGGATACATAACTGCGGGCGAGGGGAAGGCCTCGGGAGACTGTATCTGTAACATGATGACAGTCTGGTACAGGAGCCCGGCCAGGTCGACTAGTGTCCTCTGACATAGCTCGTTTCTCGTGATACAAAGTCTACCGGTCGAGGACGCGATTCCCGCATCTGTCAACAAGACCGCGGGCACTGAAAGTGAAATGTGGGTGCTTGAACAGGGGAGAGTAGCTACATCATCTCCCACCGACACTATGCTTTCCCTTAGTGCTTCGGTCAGCTTCTCCCCGAGTGCGGCGCTCAGGTTCCTGTATACGAGGAGCGGTTCCAGTGACATGTCATCGGAAATGACCTTGACACAGGTCCGCAGTTTCTCACCGGGTAGACGAGTCACGGTCTCCCTGTTTGTCTTGAGCATGTCCAAATCGTGAGTGTCGCTAGCCGGGATCATGTGCTCGGGGCAGTTGTTCATGAGGCAGGTGAAAGCCGTGGTTGCCCTTTGCAACCTCTGTCTGATCGAGGTGATGGTGGTGATCAGGTGACGCTTGCAGTCATCCAGGCTGCGTGGCCCCAGAGCCCTGCTGTACATGTAGCGAGGTAGACAGTAGTCAACGATGCAGTGAGCGAGCAGCTTCCCCGAGCGGTTAGTCAAGCCGCTGTCTGCGCGGTGAGCCGTCAGGATCCTGGAGTTGGCGAAGCACTTATTGAACGGTTGATACGGGTGAGGGATGAGTTGATCTTCCACAGCAACGGGATCAATTTCCGTCTCCCGTTCCCCTTTGTCACATTTCTCCGAGTCACCTTCACCGGTGTTGGATCCGGGGCCGCGAATCTCGCACATGAGCGAGCCGCCGAACATGGCTTTGACGCACCCAGTGTTCGCCTGCAGGTTCAACGGATATCTGTAAAAAGCGGCTTCGCAAGGGTTACACTTTTGGTACTCGTAGCACTCGACCGGCTTAACGGAGAGCCCCGTTATGTCCTGTAGCCACGTCTTTACAATTTCCACATAGCTGGTTTTCACGCTAGAGTTGCTGACTTTCAGTCGCTCCAGCGTCTGCTGACTGAAATGCTTGTTTTTTGAGGACTTGATGAGACTGCTCCAAGCGAAGAAGCCTGTGCCCACCTTTGACGCGATCAGTTCAGACGCTCTGCAGGCCAGCAGGTCTCGCAGTATCGCCTCAGAGTGAGAGAACATGTGATTCATGCAGTATTTCCCTCCCTTGTACAGCGTTCTCACCGCAAAGGCATCTCTTGTCCCCGACTCGCATCCCCTCAGCGGCACGAGTCTCGTGGACACCGCAGAAAAACCCGAGTCCAGCTGCAACGCCGTAACATCGTCCACTCTATGGGAGAGGAGAAAAGCGCCCGCTCGGTCCACCTCCAACCACCGGCCTTGGTCGTCGATTCCAGGCTCGTGATCCAAGTACAGGATTACGTCTCCGGGCGTAAGCTGATGCCACGGACATGTGGAAAAACAGGACACGCTGTCCCTCTCCAGCTTGATGCAGTCTCCCCTCATCACGCACGCGATGAACGTATCGGTCACCGCGGAGTCACAGGGCGAGCGCATACTCTTGAACGCCGACAGCCCCCTCACCTTCACAGAGACCGAGGATAGACCGCCCCGATCGTCGAGGGTGTGAGTGAGAGCCACGTAGGTCTTCTTGGCTATGTGGCAGAACACGGAACAACTGTTTTCGTACTCTAGCTTCACTCTCCTGTCTTTCACGAAGGGCCCGGTCACATCGAGCAGCTCTTTGGACCCAACGACTCTGGCAACGTACACGGGGTACCCCTCCTCTGTGACTCTCCCCCCGGGGTCTCTGACAATCTCTTGGGCTGTGTTACCTCTGCCTATCACGTACATCCTCTTGAGAGTGTCCTCCACCAAGGCTACGTGCACACGGTCCAGAAAAGCGGGCACGTGCTCACTGGCCCGCTTAAACTTGTCCCCCATAGCCACGCGGGCTCTACGGGCAAAGTCCCCGAGTAGCGTTTCGGGGGTTTCCTGGCCGCGCGCCAGTGTGTCCGCGGCAAGGTGGACATCGGGCCCGTTGCTCTCCGGGGGGTCCTCGGGTCCGTAGCCGACAGAAACCATGACACTGTCAGTGTCTCCGTAGACGACGGGGCAGCGGTGGCGGTAAAAGTCAGAGACGCAGTTGTTCACCACGGCAATCTGTTGCCTACCGTGCCCGGACGTGAGAGGCCCGCACGGGTAGGGAGCCGTTCCGTAGAAGGAGTTGGCCAGCAGTTTGCACTCGATCTCCTGCGTCTTGTAGTACGCGCGCTCGGCTTTGCTGATGCCAGTGCTGGTGAGCAACCTTTTCTTGAATTCTGCTCTCCGGTTGAGATAGTACTCCACGGACGAAGCGAACACGGCCGGGGCACGAACAAATTCACCTCGTTCGGGCTCGTACCTGAGAATGAGCGTGGCACACTGGAAGCCTTCCGCTTCCCAGTTGTAACACACCCAGCCGGACAGGTCGTGGGGGAAGTGTGTGGGAGGCCACGGGATGGTGGTTTCGGGGGAGATGTTGAGAGCACACATGATGGAGGGATACATACTTGAAAAGTCGAAAGACAGCTCCAGTCCCATACCGGGCCCAGAGTAGTGCAGCCCCGTCAGGGGATCGCACACGGCCCCCCCTTTCCACTTGTCCTCGCCTCCTTCACCGGGATCCCATCGCAATCGACTGGTCAGCACCATACCCAAGGGTCCGGCCATTGCCCTGAGAGTGTCTAGTTTCAACTTCATCTGAGGGAGCTGCACAGAGTGCACGCTTTGCACAAAGCCGCCAAAGGTATCCCCTCTCCCGTGTACCACCACGTCTATGTTGAGTGTGGTCCTGCATCTGTGGAAAAGAGCCGAGACCGGGTTGAGAACTCTGGCCAGCCTGGCGCACAGCTGCGAGTCGACCAGGTTGTACAGGAGCACGGCAAAGAGACTCTTGCCCCCCGTTTTGATCATCTCGTCCATCTGAGAGTAGCCCACGTCTGCCATCTTGTGCAGCTTTCTCGCGTCTTTCGGAGGTTTCCCGTGCAGCTCCCTTTCTTTCGCGATGACAAACGGCGCCACGTCATTCAGCTTCATGCTGGTGCAGGAAAACTTGATCTCTCTCGTCTCCGCCATTCTGTACAAATCAATGATGTTCATCCCGCAGCTGTTCATCTTGAAGTGGCCAAGCTTGGCCTTCTCTCTGTTGAACCCCTCTATGTGCCTGGATATCAGTTGGAGCTTGTACTCGGTCAGGGATGCGTTGTGCAGCACCGAGCCCACACCCTTGAGCATCTCTCTGTGCATGTCCAGATAACGTACGTTTTCGAACTGAAAGACAGGCGCCACGTCCGTCGCCAGGCCCGTGTTGACAAAGAGGCTTTGCCAGGCTCGCAACAACGAGGAACATCGCCTCTCCGTAGCCGCGTGCAGATGCTTGTAGTTTGACTCTGCGTAGAAATGCACTCGCTGCTGGATGACGCGCACATCGAATTCAGCGTTGTACACGTAGAGCAGTTCGATCTCATGCTTACGCAGGAGCTGGATCATTTTCTCCAGCAGCGCCAATTCCCCGGTGCACGGGTAAATCAAAATCCTTTTGACATCGTCCACGCCGGCGTCCTTGGCCAATTTATGGTCCGCCTCAGGGTGAAGGTTGCCCGATACCTTACGCTTGTTATAGATGACAATCAGTGTCTTTCTGTGCTGATCCGGTGAAATCTTGGGCACGTGGGAGTTCAGGATAACGAGAGACACGCAGGTGATCTCATGCTGCTGACCTGGCATGTCATGCGCCAGAGCTGGGATCGACACACGCTTGCTCTCTTTCGACAATTGCCGCCTTCCTGCAGTTAGACGACATACCAGCTTGTTCCTGTACTCGGTCATCTCGGCAACTGTGCCCTCGGTGCAGTAGGGGAACCTGTAGGCGAAGGTCTTGCATCGCAGCGAGGCATCCCCGTACGCCTTGTCGAACACTGTCTCGATATCTAGACACGCGGCCTTGTAGAAATGGGTCACGTGTTTACTGTCAAACACTTTAGCTTCAGCTTCGGACCTCTCGTGATCATAGATAAGCTCCGAAGCCGAAACGACCGAGTTGAGCTTCTCCGCAGGTATGAAATACACTTTGCCAAACATAACACCGGAGCACAGGGCGGGCGTGTTGCCATCGCGAGCGATGTAGTAGCCCATATTGGGACAGAAGTCCCCAAACGTTAGAGCCCCCCTCACGGTTTCAATGTACCTTTTGGCCAGGGATATACTTCTAAGCGGGAAGACCTGAGCGTCCACTTCTCGCTTGACATCATCATGGACAACGCAGATGCGTACCGGCTCTGCAGCAAAGTATCTTGACCAAGTGTTCTGTACCAGATCCCAGCTCTCTTTCTCCCCATCCTGATCTCTAATCAAGTCTAGGTCGTAGCCCACAACGGGGGCCAGACCGGTGACCTTGATGTTTACACTGGTGTAGATGCTTACATCTCTGCCGCGCAGCACCAATCCTCTGCAGAGGAGCGCCTCCTCGCGCCTGTGAAAGAGCACCGATTTGATCATCACCCCGACCAGGTTCGGTTCGAGCTCAAGATCGACAGCCCTACGCTGAGGGTAAATCTCGGGGAAAAGCTCCCCGAGCGGTACCGCTTCCTTCATGATCCACAGGGACACACTGGCTGCGGGAAACGGTGGAAGACTGCAAACTCTTGAGCGCTTGCTTATTTATCTAACGCACGCAAAGTTAAAAAAAAAAAAAAACAGAGACACGAAAGAAACAGCCATCGATCAATGAGTTCACAGAACTCCAGAAGGGCTGTGAAATTCAATTTAGAACCAAACCTCCGACCGAGACCGGTCGGGTCTGAACAATAAGAACCTGCCCACATCGAAGGGTAGAACTGTGTTTCAAGAAAACATCTCTTTGACAGCAATGAATCCCAAATGGTAAAGCTTAAGGCGGCGAAACTGCAGATCACCCTAACCACCAATGTCGACCACTGCTAAGAGTGGCATGAATGCGACCCCCCTACATGCCTATGTGTTACCACACAGAGAGGCGAATACAGCTGCAGTGCAAAAGATCAGGGTGCCCTCAAACAGGGCAGCGTTCTTCATAGCGATCGATAGTGACACGCTCCAAGACAATGTGACAAACGAGTTGTCTTTTCGCGCGTTTTCGCAAGAAAACGCAGCAACCTTTCAATTGCTCCTTTACCTCACGTATTGCTGCAAAGGACAGATGCTTCAAGTGACTCTCGAGAACCCCGATTTCTGCAGCATGTCACCTCCCATCCGAGAGGATTTCGCTCACGGTCGCCTGTTCTGTTTTGTACTCAACATGAGCAACGACGAGCTCGGTAACACGAACACACCGTCTTCTAGCAACCCAGACCACGGGTACTCGTGTCACGCCGACGACTTTGTCTCCGGCAGCCAAATGTTAAATCTCCTGAACACAAGTGTCGACATGGAGGTGTTCAGAGGTCACGAAGGAACCGGGTCTTTCGAGCGTGCGGTCTCGGTTGCGGAAGCTGTAGAAGCGAGTGACACACTCGAGGAGGCGTTCAACGCGTTCATGCGACTACAATTGGTCAGGAAAAGAGTATCTTCTCTCAACAATGCTATGATACTCATGCGAGACAAAAAGGACGAGCTGGCCAGCATGTTCGACTGGGTGGATATCTGCAACGATACGCTGAACGCGGACAAGCTCGACAAAAAGAAGGTCAAGGAACTACAGGGTTCCCTGTACATACCAGCGACCCAGTCCGGGAAACAGGCCCTCTTCTTACCAGACACCATAAGGCACCTGAATCTCAGGGGTCTGCAGAATTCCATAGGCAGGCTGACCGACACCACCAGTCGCGGGGAAGGGAAATCGCTGTTCCGCTCGCTCGTGTCCAAACTCACAAAAACTCAGTGGCTGAGACACGCGGTTGTGCGAACGGGATACAACATGGACATCAGGGGGGACAAGAGTTTTGTCAGGAAACTGGATGCCTTCGCGAGTGACCTATGCGGTTCCTCGAACAGCCCACAGGTCGACACCCGAGGACTGTTGGTCTTCAGGTACTCGCTGGAGAAGCTCATCGACACCGAAGAGCCCCAGCAGTTTCTCAAGTCCCTGATCCACAGGCACATGCCCATCATGAAGGTACAATTGGACAAGGTGTTGTGTGACATAAGGAGCAAGCGGAGGACGCGAGAGCTGGCCGCCCTCTTGGACAGCGGACGGTGTTGCTGCCGGCGAGCCCGCGTGGGGCTGGATAGAAGAGCGTGCGGCGGTGAATGCCAGACCGCGTACTCGTGTTTCTACAACACGTCCGACCGACACCCGTTCGTGGTGAGCAGAGACGACCACAGCTACTACTTTGCGCACCTGTACCCTCATCTGGGTAAACTGGAGCGTCTCAGCAAAGAAATGAAATCCAAGCATAGAGGACGCAGACAGTTTGAGAGCATAGCGGACATGGTCTTCAATATCCTGGTCAAGCGCCCCTTGAGCGAGAAGGAGTCGCTGTACGACGGCCTGAGCGAGGTGATGGGCAACGGAATGACCAACTCGAGCCTGGCTCTCAGTCACAGTGTCCCCGAGGTCCACGAGTCGTTGTACCTCGCCCCGGCTGGTCTCGCGGACTACGCGGACCACGGAGCTTTGAGTCCCGTGAAAGTGTACGATCATGCGCTGGTGCGGTACCTGTTCTGTGACAGTCTGCAGGTGGGCAGACTGTTCCAGGTGTCGACAACGTTCAACTACATTATCGCGAACACAGCTCCCAGATACACCATAGAACGAGTCATGCTGTTCAACATCACGGGCCCCGGCGAGGGTAAGAGCTACGCAAACAACGTGCTCAACTACCAGTTCAAAAAAGTGAGAGGTTGCATAGAGACGCTGACGTCTTTCACTCCGCAAGCCTTCAAGTACAAGCAAAGCAGGAGCTCGTGCGTGGTCATGATAGACGACGCGCACATAACCCACGAGAAAAACATCAAAGCCTCAGACAGGGAATCGAACGTGATTCCCAACACGTTCAAGAACCTCCTGGACACCAGCGTGCTCGAGAGCGACGTGGTGACCAGAGACTTGAGCAGCGGCAAGGTCGATACCATCAAGTACCAGGCCGTCCACAACTGCGGCTTCGTGTGGAACGCGAACACCATGGGGTTTATGAGCGAGGCGTGGGCTGATCGTTGCGTGATCATGGAATCCGAATTCCCCCAAAGTGTAACGCGTACACGCAGCACCAAGCAGATACTTGACACGGTGGAGGAATACGAAATGGACCGTATAGCTACGGTGTGCCTGTACCGACAGAACCTGATCCAGTCGGCTACCATGATCGCAGAGTCTGACATTATGCAGTTCGGGGAGAGGTTCGACGCCGCGAGAGACACCTGCATCGCCGCGCTACACGCGAGCCATATTGTCTGCACCGGAGTGGTCGGTCGCAGAGTGTCGTTCTGCATAAACCAGCTGGTGTTCGCCGAAGCCATGAAGCTGGCGTGTCATTTTGTGTTCGACGTATGGATCCCTCCGTGGACCGAGGTCCCGAGTCGTAAGGATTACACCGAGCTGCGGCTTTACATGAGGCAGTTGAACAGGAGCAGACTGCGCGCTTTGAACGCGCTATCCTTCGGGCAGATCTGCCTGGAGACCAACGCGGTCTACAAGCTCTGTGCGGCAGCGTGTCTGCCAGACATATGTCCGCGGACGGTGGACATGCAGGCTCGCTTTGCCTGCAAAGTGATGGGCTACATCCTGACTCAGATCCCCAAGCAGAAGCTGAAGACTACTCTGAAAAATGGCGACTTGAGCATTTCGGGTATAGACACGATGTTTTTCTCGGAAGAAGAGATCGCGGGTGGCAACGAGGTGGCCCACGAGATGCTGCGGCTGTGCTCAACGTGCAAGGTGCCCTCTCGCGGGAGCGGGAGGTCTGAGGCGAGGCACTACAAGTTGTGCAGCTACAGACTCGCGGTCAATCCCAACGCTGCGCACGTGAGGAGAGGTCACTCGAGTCTTCAAAAGAAAGTGGCCTCTATCACAGTCCCGCTGGAGGCGGTGTACGATACGCTTGCCATCTACGCGCCAAATTCTCACTCTGGCTTTTGGGAGCAGTTGGGAGCGGCCATGGTCACGGCCTATGAGAACGAAGACGTTGAGCAGGTCAACGCTTTCGCGCAGTGTTGGAATGACGGTGGCGGACAGGGAGACTGCGAGGGGGAGCACGCACAGCCCCTGAGATTGACCTTTACCCTGGACTTCAACCAAGACCCGCTGCGCTCTCTGATACTGGAGGCCACGGAGAGTATCAAACCCCTCAAAGAACTCAGTTTCACCAAGCACATGGTGGGAGGAGGTGAGACTTTTCAGTGCTCTGCCCCTTTGTATTACGGGGGAGTTGTCGCGAGGGCGTTGCGCGAGAACGCACCCCAGGGGGCTTATGATGACAGCCACCTGAGGGAATCCAAACTAGGCCCAAAAGGCAGCTTCCACGGTCCCAGACTCAGCGTATACTCGGCGGAATACTCTGGCGTACCCGTGAAGAACGTGAGCACTTTTTGCACTACGCGGACAGTCTATCACCAGGAGAACATACATTTGCGAGCTAGCTGCGATGATCGCAGTCCCTTAGCAGAGCTGGAAAAGGATTGGGAGTGGAAGGATGCAGCTGAGGTGTTCAACAAGGTTCACGGGGCCGGTGTGTTTTCTCTCGAGATGTTGAAACGGGACTATGCTGCGACCATGATGTCTGTGAAAGGAGAGTTGGTCACGGCAAGCCCCCGACACTCGAGTGGACTGAAGGCTACGCTGAGGGCTCTGAGAGAGGCCGATGGACACGCGGCGCTCGCTCTGAGGAAAGGAATGTCAACCTGTCACGTGCAAGAGCCAAGCGTTCAAACGATTCCGCAGCAGAGGCTGCCCGTGACGGATAGACCACCAGTTAAACGGACTCACTCCAGAGACACGGTGGACACGGTTTCGAAGAGAAGAGTGTAATGAAAGGTGTTCTGTTTTTGTGAGCAGTTGATCGCGGGAATCGATGGTGCTATTGTATGTTCTTTCCCAGACTGTTTATCGCAGACTCTGGTTCTTTTGTGTGTGTGTGTGTGTGTGTGTGTGTGTGTGTGTGTGTGTGTGTGTGCCTGTGTGCCGTGTCAATACGTTGTGAGTGTAGATGTAAAAGAATAAAGCACCGCCGTGGTTACTCGATGCGCTGTGTATGGATTTGCGTTTGTAATTCTCTGAGTGAGTGTGAACCGAGGATAGCTGCGAGGTGTACCACATCCAATAAACACACAAGTCATCAGCCCTTTTTAATGTCTATTTTTTTATATCTAGTTTCTTTTCTAATTGCTTGCTTTCTGTGATGTGGACAGCAAAGTAAGATTTTCATTGTCAGGGAAACTCACCTTTCCACTGTGCAAATGACAATAAACACTTTCGACCATGACCTTTGACCTTCAAATCATGTATTCCCATTGTAACCCATCATGACACTACAAATAAAGTAAATACAACCTATTATTCTGTGTCTGTACAGCTTTATTTATGTCACAAAAACATCTACACATCACCAGGACCAACCTAGGGAGTCATTTACATTCTGCCAGTGACAAAAAACAAACAAGCACAAATGTACAAAGTACGAGTTAGATGAATGAAGCATGCCCTGGTCTGTGAGAAAACAACAGATGCGGTTGAAATGACACAGTACTGACACAATACACTGTAATAAAGTTACATTACAATATGTGTTGTTCCAATATCACTTGGAAGTCTTGCCAACATTGTGTCATATTCTAAAGCCATTGCTGACGAATATGTTTTCTAACCACAGATTCATCCTCCTGACTGACGTGAGCCGCACTTATCCATTCAGTTTCTGTGAGCAGCTCCTTGGCCGTAGGTCTTTGCTCGCTGGAGAAGTTCAACAGTCCGAGGGCGATCCTTTTCACTAGCTGACACCCCATCACATTGGGCATGATGGTATCTGGCTCAATGGGTCTAGATGATGCAAGGGGGTGACCTCTTGGACATAGGGTCCTCCTTGCCAGCTCCCACGGTGACACCTCTTCGTAGTCGACAATACGTGGTGACGAGAACACCATCCGCCCCTCCAATGCGTCCGCTATCAAGACGCCCAAGCTCCACATGTCTATCGCGCAAGTGTATTGTGTACTGCCACGTTCGAAAGACACTTCCGGGGCCCTATATGCCCGTGTCACCACATGCGGACTCATCCACTTGGAAGCTTGTCTCGAGAGGCCCATGTCAGCCACCTTAACTGCGAGATCCTCCGTCAGTAGCACATTGACCGGGCTGAGGTCCCTGTGCACAATATTCAAGCTGTGCATATACGAAAGAGCTTTGGCGACCTGGGTAGAGAAACGAGCCACAAAATTCAACGGGATCAACCGTATCACCGGCCCTTGGTCTATGTAGTTCACAGAGCCATGGTTGTGAATTGCTTGACGCAACGTGTAGGGCAGGTAGGGCATCAGCATGGCTACAACGTCGTCATCCACGAAGCAATTGTACACATCGATCACATGAGAATGATTCCTCAGTGCAGCAAGACAGGAGAGTTCCCTGACGGTAACGTCGGTCACGCCCTTTTCGTGATATTTCAAGGCGAAAATCACTCCGGTGGTCTTACACTTGACTTTGTACACAGTTCCGTAGACACCTTTGCCGGCAACACATAGTCGCTGGAAATTCTCCATCTTGGTAAACCCTTTGGGTTGTAGTTATGGCAAAAGTAAGGGTTGTGAACATGTTGGCTCTTCTTATAGGCCATGGTTGTGTGTGTGTGTGTGTGTGTGTGTGTGTGTGTGTGTGTGTGTGTGTGTGTGTGTGTGTGTGTGTGTGTGTGTGTGTGTGTGTTGAGCTGTGTTTGTCCAACGTATTGTGTTTGCTTTCTTGGGGATGTATAAATGTTTCTAGCACAGATCCACTCGACTGATAAGCAGTGCAAGTGCAAGCCTACTCTCTGACAGCGATGTCTGGTTCATCTACCCATGGGAAAGCCCAAATTATCCAATTCGGTAAAGAGCTAGATGACGCGATTAATACCTCGTACTTTCAGAAGGGAGCGTTCGGACTTTCCAAAAGGGTGAGAGTCACCCTAGTGATACTCGCGAAGCTAAGGACATTCTCGGGTGACACCTTCAGACCTTCGCTCGTAAACATGACGAAATGGCAAAGTCGTATGCTATACGATACATTCGGCGGACTGGAAGGTCTCGGCCTTCTGGTTAAACAAGGCTGGGACTATAGATGCAACTGGGAGCGGTCTACGATTCCGGTGTTTCCTCTCGGGTCTTTCGCACAAAAAATGTTCATTACCTACCGCCATCTGCGCACATTCCAGGGAGCCTTTCGAATATATAATCTGTCCTTGGACCTGAACATACGGCAAACCAAGATGAATCACATCATCCCCATCATCACGGCATTAGGTCTCGTGGAATGTCATACGTACGGGTGGTACCGGAGTCTGAGAAATCCAAAGTCTTACTCTCAATACCAGTGGATATCGATCTTGGATGAAATCTGGGACCGTGTGCTCGGGATAGATACATTTGGAAACCGGCCATTGGAATGCCGCCTACTGATGTCCCATTCACAGATCACTCGGCAACCTGGTGGAGGAGCAGCAGGAGACACCTGGCAATTCTCTCATACGCAAAGTCACGACGGTCAAGTCTCGCAGACGGACAATCTGGCCCTGCAGCAGGATCGCCCCTACTCCGGCAACTGGGAACCGTCATCGGGACCGGGAGCGGCAGGAGACACCTGGCAATTCTCTCATACGCAAAGTCACGACGGTCAAGTCTCGCAGACGGACAATCTGGCCCTGCAGCAGGATCGCCCCTACTCCGGCAACTGGGAACCGTCATCGGGACCGGGAGCGGCAGGAGACACCTGGCAATTCTCTCATACGCAAAGTCACAACGGCCAAGTCTCGCAGACGGACAATGTGGCCCCGCTGCAGGATCACCCCTACTCCGGCAACTGGGAACCGTCATCGGGACCGGGAGCGGCAGGAGACACCTGGCAATTCTCTCATACGCAAAGTCACAACGGCCAAGTCTCGCAGACGGACAATGTGGCCCCGCTGCAGGATCACCCCTACTCCGGCAACTGGGAACCGTCATCGGGACCGGGAGCGGCAGGAGACACCTGGCAATTCTCTCATACGCAAAGTCACAACGGCCAAGTCTCGCAGATGGACAATGTGGCCCCGCTGCAGGATCACCCCTACTCCGGCAACTGGGAACCGTCATCGGGACCGGGAGCGGCAGGAGACACCTGGCAATTCTCTCATACGCAAAGTCACAACGGCCAACTCTCGCAGACGGACAACGTGGCCCCGCTGCAGGATCACCCCTACTCAGGCAACTGGGAACCGTCATCAGGCTGTAACACGGAAGGGGACACCCAACAACTCTCTCTGACGCAAAGTTGCAACGATGAATCGCTACCCATGTACGATGTGGACCCACACTGTCCTACAGAGGTCTTTGCCCTCCTGGAGGATATGTACCCCTCCCTTGAAAGTGAATTGTTGTCAATCGAGTCAGACACTCTCCAGTCAGATCTGACCAACCTTTCCGAGAGGGAACTATCACACGCGCAGAGTTACAATAGTGAATCGTGCTCGCTAGACAGTGTGACACTCGCAACAGGTCTGACCTCCTCCCTTGATAAAGAGTTACCGCTGGGGATCACTGGTTACAACGAGAAAAAGGGGACGGGAGAAAGGTTTTCATCTGGATGTTACACAAAAGTAGACACCGAGTAACTTTTGCAAAGGTAAAATGTAGGTGAGGGCGGCAAACTGCATTGTTTGTATGTAAAAAGTATGTACAAATCAAACCTGTCCACTTAAGTATGAGTAACAACTATGGGGTTTTCATTCTTTGTTTTCGTATACAGTATTCATTTTTGTGATTTACTCATTTATCATAATATTCTCCTACAATTCCTAAAATTCTACTTTTTGTAGTTATGTGATTCTATTTGCTGTGAGATTCAATAAAGATGATGTTGTTGCAAATTTTGTGTGTTCCTGCAACACACGCGAGTCTGAGTTTCAATGCTTCATGTCAGGCTCACCGGTGTGTAAACCAGCAGAGTAATTCTGAAATTTTACCGCTGACACGATTCCAAGATTCCTACAACTTGTAGAATCTCACCTTCAACACACGCACACACAGAGAGAGAGAGAGAGAGAGAGAGAGAGAGAGAGAGAGAGAGAGAGAGAGAGAGAGAGAGAGAGAGAGAGAGAGAGAGAGAGAGAGAGAGAGAGATATGGATATGGAGCCTATGTGCTTGGTGCTCTTTTTGTGAATAACATCCATATGGTTATTTTCACTTTTCTATTCACATCCAGATGGATTGGTACAATACACAGTTTTATTTCCATTACATTTACAGAGCTATGAGGTCCGACAGATACATGTACCGTGGTTGCAGATGAGTATTTGACCGGACAATGCCTGTGCGCGATGTCCACACCATTTTGTACCTAGTGACACATCTAACACTGCTGTGGCTTCCCGTGTGTTTAGACAGCACGAGACCAGAGTTTCTGTGGGACAGGCGGAATCTCGACAAGTGTCTTCCCGATGTTAATTACTGCTCATCGGCCAACGGCCCACCCTACGCTCTTCTTATGTGCACCGACAACAGAGTTGGAATATGTGCGTACCGATGTCCTCTGGGGCAACCTTCCTTGTCCCTGATGCGACGAGCATGTGCCTCTGTGTGCCCCAAGGGTTATTTTGTGGGGCTGTATAAAGGTCTAGAGACTTGTCTACCTCATAGATCCTATTGTCCTCCGGGTCAGCGTGTAATACTACCTGGCACTACATGGCACAACACCGTGTGCGGATATCCTGAAGACTACAAGCGCGTGGGACTTCTTAGCCATGTGCGGTCAACCCCCCTCGCCGCTTTGATGAGCAGTCTGACTACAAGCTGGGTGAGGAACATACCAGTCTCTGAAGTCACAGAGTTGTGCAGAGAGATGACCAATGATCAACAAAAAATGACATCCTGTATTTTTAACTTTGAAAAAATGTTACGAGACAAGGTCTCGCCAACCGAATTTTTGTACCACACACTGAATAGAAAGTCCTTTTACACGACTGCCAGGGACCTGTACGATACAGTGGTGAAACCGTGGACCGATGTGGAGCCCATTCCGTCTATCCAGTTCCTACATCCCAATCCATGGTGGGTAGAGCAACGGGACACACTCATCGTACAGACCAGAGTCGCTGTCCCCATCGGCACATCCGAAAGGTACATTGTCAAACGGGTGAGGTGGTTCACAATCAGGCTAGGAGATATATGGCCTGTGTTGGCGGCCAACAAGACGGACATTGTGTCTTCGCACGCGCGATTCAACCTCACAAGAGGGCTGAGCTGGACCAGGAATGACACACTGGGCTTCTTTGTGTACATGCTGGATATCTCACTCGTGGTGAAAAGCTTCCAGTGTCATCTGTTCGACTCTGTGGAAGCACACATCGTGGTTTTCGACCGGCAAAGCCGGCGTTTGATAACATATCACAAGGTTCTCACGGTCGAGTGCATGTGGAAACCTAAGCTGCACCCAGGCTGCAATTGCACGCGCGCTCTGCTAAATTACGTCGACCCGAACGGACCGTGTTCTCCAACATGCACCTCGAGTCCATTTAGACATGTGTTCAAAGGACTCGAGGGCAGCGATAACGACTGGACACTGGAAATTACACGCGGCCCACCAGAAACCTCAAACAAAACCCCGGGCCGGGTAGTCTATGGCTCAGTCCCACCCAAAACCGAGCATTTTTGTCTCGTAACTATGGACGTTTTCAAGCGATCGCCTCGACCGATGGAGGATTCCCCGTCTGCACCGCTGGACGTTAAGCGATGTGACGTTGTGCTCGTGGAATTCGATATCCTGGTCAAAAAGCTCGGGGGTGGTCTTAGTGGGAACTCCTCGGACATACACGTACCGCTGGCAGCAAAACGTACCCTGGAAACCGTAATCCGGCAGGGCTGGGGTGTCAAGACCGGCGTAAAGCTGAGAATCGTACACTCTAGCCAAACCGACCCTTCACAGGAGGAGCTGGTCGCTGCACTCAACTGGATATTGGCTTTCGGGTCCACTCAGAACACGCATACTCCCCGAGTGGTAGTCATCGATGTGAACATCGAGACCATCGGGTCTGATGTCTTTGCTGCGCTAAGCAGCATGTACGGGCCAAAGGTAGAGTTGATCCCCGGGCTGTCGGCGGACATGCTGGCAGAGGTCGTCTCGAGAAGAGGTGACAAAACAGAGTACAAATATTTCACGTGTGTTGACAAGCACAACTGCACCAAGCTCACAGCTATATTCGACCGGAACAAGAATCTACTATACCGACGAGATGTCAACGATGCCAACCCCGAGTGTCGTGACGCTCCGCCGCCCACCCGCAACTGCGTGGTATGCTCGGATGAAGACGCGCTCATAATAGTATGCTCGGATAGCGTGCAGTCACTAACCATTAGGAACAGCCACGGGGATGTGTTGCCCTCGTTAGGTTATACTCCTGGCTGGGACAGTGGCACACAATTAGGTCCTCTGACGCGTGAGCAGCGGCAGGCCGAGACCGTTTTGCGGGAGGTAGGGCTGCTCGTATCCTCACACGGCGCATTTCTCAACCTGGACACCTTGTCCGTTTTCCCCGAGAGAGAGATGGGCTGCCTGCTAGTAAGACCGGGCCGTTGGAGCCTCGGAGACCCCGTGTCCGATGATCCGTATTCGGTCAAGCTGTCCCGCGACGAGCGCTACCCCGAGAGAACGGGACTTTTGCTCTTTGAGGAACTATGCAAGAGATCCAACAACCGCGCGGGCATAGTCGTGTCTGTCCCCTCGGCCGATTACGTTCGTACAGACGGCTGCAAGCCGCTCACTTTGCTCAACAGACACGCGAGAGGCGAGCCCAGCCGCGGCTCGGATCACGGGAGGGTTCACTACTCTATGCACGAGCTGTCTGCGATCATCTCGGATATGGCCAAATGGGGAGTGTGTAGATACTCGTTGGGGTACCTAGACTACACCTTTGGTAACGCAAAAGGCTCCCCGACCTTATTAGAGCTTTCCCGTATCGTCAACTCTGCTTCCGAAAGCGTCCGGACCCTACGCTATCGCTACGTTAGGAATTCCACGGACCGAGACCGAGGATACTCCATCGCTCACGTGGATGGTATCTTCAAACTGGAAGGGGGTATGTTTTTCCAAAGCGTGGCCGAGGGTACCCCCGTGGTGAAAAGTTTCGCACCGGTTCCCGGTATACCAAACCTGAGACTCGGGTTGTCCTCGGACATGAATGTAGGCGCTCCGTTAGCCGTTAGCGAACTCATAGTCCAGCCCAAAATTGAGGCTGTCAAGTTTGTACACAACGGTACCCAAGTCATCGATTTGAATTACAAGGGCATGGTTGCGTTCGTGGGTCGAAAAGCAGCGAGGATTTGGGTACACTCACCATCTACAGTTGCACAGAGTAAGTGGCTGAGGTTGCCCCTCATCGCACACGATCAACAGCACGAGACTCACCCCCACAGTTGCTCCCGCCACATAAGCCAGGCTGGCCATCGCGCTAGGGTACACGTGACTTTACAAATGATCAGCGGAGAGTCTAGGGAGTCTTTCATTCAGAGCGTATTGTACCCGCATCGAGCGCTCGGCACGCACGCGCTGACGAGACAGGAAAAAGATTGGCTATACGATAAGGGCACCGGGAAGAACCGGACCACATTTCCTTCTCCTCCACGTAACCCACAGGGGCTTGACCTAATCGTTGATCGCGCGCACCTAGCGTCAAAGACCGTGGAGTGCATCAGGGGCTCAGCTTCGTGCATGGAGTTGGGACAGTATGCAGTGAACGGCTGGCCCCCCGGAGGTACAGGGTACCCGGTTGCAATCTTTGGCATCTTGGGACTGGACAACAAAATCGGCATTAAAATGATAGTTCACGTGAACTACGGTGTAATACGCGTTGCCATGCCATGTGACCTTGAGCCTTTCTCGTTCGGATCGGAGCGGCCTCGCTCCTTTCAGCAGGCACCGGGATATTTCTACGTGCACAGGCGCGAGCCCGTTACCGCCAAGGTGAAAAGGTATGCGTCGAACCTAGGCTCGCTGACGGATTCGATAGTCCAACCCCTCGCGCTACACTTTTGCGCTGCGGTCAACCGGACTCCGGCAGTTGCCGATCGTGTACGCGCCGCTGAGATGTACCTACGCAGGCCCTACGATTGTGTCAGCGCGACGGACGCCTATCTCAGGGACACGGCCAACGTGCTGTCCCGACTGGGTTCGGTGATTGAGGACAGTGAGAAAGCAGCAGACGCGAGTTTGAAACGTTTACAGTGGACGTCGACTCGCACCTCTGCCTTGTGTCTGACGGCCACTCTACTCGCAGTTTTAATTGGCCTCGCTTCAGTCTCATTGCTTTGTCCCGTGTGTAAAGGGGCTCAATGTGTCAAACGACACCACGGGAAACTGCACTGATAAAACAGACCCCATGAGAAGGACAACAGTCATGAGCGCCTTTCGCTTCAGCTGTATCTGTCTAGTCTCGGCTCTGTTTCTTCCTGGATTGTACCATGTGTCTGGTACGCTTTCCTCTCCTTCTGTTGGCGCTGGTGACACGGCCTTGGGTAAACAAAGTCCCAAAGCTCGTGCGAGCCGAGACAAGAGCGTCCATCCTCCAGATCACAGGGTTATACTCCACCCAGGCAGATGGAAGATACGCACAGAGGACAGAGGAGGTGTTGCCTACTTCGCCTACCATTTCTTCCTACGATTCAAATGGACTAAACTCGAGACCGACTATCCCGAGTGTACGCACGTGGCCTGCGGAGGCTTACCACACTCTCCCGAAGGCTGTGATCGATTGTGCTCTACCGGGCCCTTGCGTAGCGCAACCGTAGCATTGCAAGCCGCAAAGCATAACTACAAAAGGGCTATGGCGTCACTCAATGTGGTTTTCAACGATCTAGCCGCTCTCGCGGACACACACATCATCAACCAGAACCGGAACGTATCCGAACCGATAGCCCATCTGCTGACATATCACGGTAAGGTGTCGGACTCGGATCCTCGGTTCGTGGACATCATGCAGTACCACAGGACGTGGCTCGACAAAGCCGCAAGAAACCTCGCGGAACATTCCCAGAACACCCGAGGGTACGGTCCCCCGCACTCAAACTCTCCTGTAGCCCACCGGAGTCTATCTGGGTCCAACCCCACAAATACGTTGAGTCGGGTACTGGACACCTGGAAGAACGGAGCATTCGCTTTTGCCGTACAGCTCGACGCGATCACATTTGCCTTCCAGGGAGCAACTCGGCAGTTACTCGCTTGTGCTCACGGGATACAGAGGTCAGACATGACAGGATGCGAGACAGACTTTGTCGGGGGCTCATACACGGACGTACCCGTGGCGAGCCACTTGATATCGTCCTCTCGGCTGATCGTGGTTGTCAAGAGGGACACGTGGAAGTCGGTCACACTGTCTCGCTGGTACATGCCATTCCTAGACTCTTCAGAGGGTAACAGGACCTGTTGGCTCGACAGGCCCATGGTCAACGACACTCGAGCAAACTATAGGGAGCCCCTGTGTGACTCTAGAGGGATATGTGAGCCTCTGCAACGTGACAAGGACACAGTCTCGGTGTGCGACGTGGACCCGGAGGGGGTGATAAGCCTCGGCTGCCCTTTGGTGTGCGAGGGCCCATGCTTCGGCCCAATCTGCTACCATGCCCAATCCAACACATACACGTTGACGAAAGCCATTAGCGGAGCCCACGGTAAGACCGTGGCAAGTGACGAGAGTCGGGTGTGGGTCAGCGGCAACGAACCCAGGACGGTGTCAAACGTTTACTCTCTGTCAGATGCCCACATACACAAATCGCTGACCGACCTTCGGCACCAATCCGATCGAGCTTCTGAATTGCTTAAGCGAGGGCAGAGTGTCTTAGAGAACATCCTCGCGATGGACGCTAAGGTGCGCAAGTGTACGAAGATGGTGTACGCGAACAGGGCAGATCAATCCCGAGGCCTTAGACGTGTCGACTGTGAGCGCATAATAGGACGCAGCACGTTGATGGCCGCTGTTTCGATCACCCTCTCTGCTCTATCCTGTCCTCTTTTGATTATTATCATTGTTAAACTCAAGTCTAAAGGTGATGAAAACAATTTTCAGAGGCGGGACACAAAGAGCCAAAGTAGAGAGAGTCTGCTTTGATCGATCCACGTAGGGTCAAGGGTTCACATCGATAAAAAAGGGTGTCGTCGTGTTGTCACCACTGACAAAGTATACTGTAACGAGCGAAGCAGGGCAACGATCTAAATGGTTTCCAAAACCACATCTAGCTTTGTCCTGTCATAGAATCCATTACACGGTATACTCCATTTCACGTACACGCAAGCATTTCTAGCTATCTTATTAACATCAACCACCAAAAACCCGGAGTATCCTCTCTCTCTCTCTCTCTCTCTCTCTCTCTCTCTCTCTCTCTCTCTCTCTCTCTCATCCACACCCTCGCCTCTGTAAACCTACCACCGTGAACAGATTGTCAACTAGGGATATCATGTCAAGAGCAAGACCGAGAGCAATGTCTGCATCCGCGTCGGCATCAGCGTGGGCATCAACCTGGGCTTCGTCACCGCTGATCCCCGATCACAAGAAATACAGCCAAAAGCCGGCAGTGGTGACCAATGTCTTACGCAGAATTGCACACGTTTGGGGCAAAGAGAGGGGCAAGATCGAACTGCTTGATTCCGAAGACCCGAGTGTAACATTGGTAAGCATCCGTTGCACCGCTGAAAAGGAACACGCCCGGACTCCCATCTGCGAAGGAGCTTTCACGGAAGCTCTCCCCGTGAGAGAGCACAACGGGACCTCCCTGGTACACAATATGTTTGTGGTCACGATCGGGGCTTTGGTCGCGAGAGCTCTGGAGCAAGCCGCGAGAAAGACCGAGCGCACACTAGACCTATTGACCGATCGCTACGAGGTGAGAAGCCTCGCGTGTCACGAGTCCAGCAGGACCAGTGCGCTCGAAGAGACTGCTTTCTCGGGCATGATGGCAGTGGCGAAGGAGAAGGAGGCCTCTGACAGGAAGGTACAAATGACGCATCAGGCAAACCATGGGCACGAAATGAGTAACAGGAACCTGGTCGAAGCTATAGTCGACGGCTTGGCCTGTACGTTTGAAACACACAAGACTCACAGGGATGTCCACACTTGGCTCGGGTTGTACCGTGTGGACAGGTTTAGGGGTGGCAACAAGGAGCTTGCCCAAAACATCATCAAAACACTCGACGCCTTGATCACCGAGGCGGACTACAAAGCCCTGCAGACCTTCCGGAGCGCCATCTTTGGTGAATCTGTTCCGTTGTCCCTTGACACAATAACATATTGTTGCCATCAGAAAGTCTGACTGAGATGACAGGAACCGCAGCAGGAACCCTGCCTTGACAGTGCACTACAGTAAAGCTCCCCGACGGTGTCAGTGTACATCTCCCATTATCCCTCCTGTTGACCTAACATTGGGACATACAACCCCTGATCTTTAGGGTCAAACTGTCTTCCCTCTAGGTCAGAATTACCCAGCTATGGCACAGGCCCGTGTGTGTGTGTGTGTGTGTGTGTGTGTGTGTGTGTGTGTGTGTGTGTGTGTGTGTGTGTGTGTGTGTGTGTGTGTGTGTGTGTGTGTGTGTGTGTGTGTGTGTGTGTGTGTGACCGTCTCTCTCTCTCTCTCTCTCTCTCTCTCTCTCTCTCTCTCTCTCTCTCTCTCTCTCTCTCTCTCTCTCTCTCTCTCTCTCTCTCTCTCCCTCTCTGTGTGTCTTTCTCTCTCTGTGTGAGACAGAAGACACATGCATGTCTCTAGGGTCAGAGTGTCCACCGTGTCCTCCCCCGGGTCATAGGTTCCACTTACTGCAGGGGACAGTGTGTCTGTGTGTGACCGTATCTCTCTCTCTCTCTCTCTCTCTCTCTCTCTCTCTCTCTCTCTCTCTCTCTCTCTCTCTCTCTCTCCCTCTCTGTGTGTCTTTCTCTCTCTGTGTGAGACAGAAGACACATGCATGTCTCTAGGGTCAGAGTGTCCACCGTGTCCTCCCCCGGGTCATAGGTTCCACTTACTGCAGGGGACAGTGTGTCTGTGTCTGTGTGTGTAAGATAGAGGACACCTGCACGTCTCTAGGGTCAGAGTGTCCACCGTGTCCTCCCCGGGGTCATAGGTTCCACTTACTGCAGGGGACAGTGTGTGTGTGTGTGTGTGTGTGTGTGTGACCGTATCTCTCTCTCTCTCTCTCTCTCTCTCTCTCTCTCTCTCTCTCTCTCTCTCTCTCTCTCTCTGTGTAAGACAGAAGACACATGCACGTCTCTAGGGTCAGAGTGTCCACTTTCTCCCGGCTGGGTCATACGTTCCACTTACTACTGGAGAGGACTGTGTGTGTGTGTGTGTGTGTGTGTTGTGTGTGTCTGGTGGTTTTCCCATCGAGGACAGAGAGCGGTGAAAGATAGAGATGACACAAAACACAAATACTTTCTCTTTTCAAATCAATGTTTTTATTTTATTTTTTATTTCATTCTTGGTTTATTCCTACATGGTAACACATCACTTATCATCACTATTGCCAGCAGAATCATCAGCCGTAGCCCTGAGGGTCAGTCAGTCAGTCAGTCAGTCAGTCAGTCAGGCAGGCAGGCAGGCAGGCAGGCAGGCAGGCAGGCAGGCAGGCAGGCAGGCAGGCAGGCACCCAGGCACCCAGGCAGGCAGTCAGTCAGTCCGCTTCAGCGCATAGGTCAGCCTGGGCAGCGCACGCCGGGCAGAAGGGAAGCGAGCAGCTTTTGCACACGTATTTCCTACAGCCACAGCACTTTGTGTGGGTTTTGCTGTCTTTTTTGGTAGGGCAAACCTGACACCTCTTCCTCTTACTCGCCGCGGTAGCGGTGGTTTGAGTACGTGCGGCCCCCGCTGCCGCCGCCGCCTCGTGCCGCTCCCGCTCGTGCTCCTCCTCCTCCTCCCTCCCTTCCTCCTCCTGGTGCTCCTCCCCTTGGTTCTCCTCCTCCTCCTCCTCCTCCTCCTCCTCCTCCTCCCCCTCCCGGTGCCCCTCTCGTTCCCCCTGACCAGCAGCCGCGCGGGCTGCGCGCATATCGCGAGCTTGGACCGCGGCGGCCCGAACCTCTGTGACGAGAGCGGCCGAGGCTTGTGTGCGCGGCAGGCGCGTCCTCCTTTCGATCGACGGGGTGACGAGCGCCTTTCCCAGCCGCTCGAGGAACACTCTCCTCTTGTTGAGCTTCCCGGTCAGCCACTCGGGGTGGGTCTCTCGCCAGATCACGAAGGCGTTGTAGGTGGAGACGTCGATCATGTTGTAGAAGACGACCAGGGGCCAGCGGGCCGTCATCCTCCTGCAGCTGTAGGTGCCCACGACCTTGTCCAGGTTATCCACGCCTCCCTTGTTGCTGTTGTAGTCCAGCACGATGGTCGGCTTCCTGTCGCGGCGGGTTTCGCAGACCTCGTCCGCGGTGTGTTTGGTGCTCATGAGAACGACGTTCTTGTTTCTCTTGGACACGTAGGACACCAGCGCGGTGGTGGGCGTGAAGGCGAACCGGGACGAAAACACGCCGCGCGGCGGCCTCGAGGGCAGGACCAGCGCGGGCGGCAGCTCGGGTTTGTTCCTTCGCACCGTGCCGACCATGGTCAGGTTCCTGCTCAGCAGCCGCTGTCCCAGTTCGTAAGAGGTGAAGAAATTGTCGCAGGTCACGTTGCGATCCCTCAGTCCCTCGGTGAGTTGGAGCACCACCCGCATCCCCTGCTTCTTTTCTGGGCCCGGGCCCGTGCCCCTGCCTGGGCCTGAGCCTCTTCCTCTTCCTCTTTCTTCTTGTTCTTCTACTACTCCTGCTCCTCCTCCCTCTCCTCCTCCTCCTCCTCCTCCTCCTCCCTCTCCTCCTCCTCCTCCCTCTCCTCCTCCTCCTCCTCCCTCTCCTCCTCCTCCTCCTCCTCCTCCTCCTCCTCCTCCTCCTCCTCGTTCCTCTCCCCCCGCTCCTACCCCTACCCCTCCCTCTCCTCTCCCAGGTTTCCCGGTGTAGACCTGCATCTTCCAAGCGTAGCTGCTTTTGGCGTCGCACGCTACCCAGGACTTGATGCCGTATTTGGCCGGCTTGTTGGGCATGTACTGGCGGAAGGGACAGCGGCCCCTGAACGAGACCAGCTGCTCGTCGACCGTGATCTCGGGCCCGGGCACGTACAGGCGCGGCAGTCGCTCGGCCCACGCGTCCCACACCTCCCTCACGGCCGCCAGTTTGTCCGTGGCCTTTCGCGCGGCCCTGGTCTCGCGGTCGTCGAACCGCACCAGTCTGGCGTAGCGGTGAAAGGTTTTGAGCGACATGGTGGCGCGGAACAGGGCCCTGCCGCTCTCCGCGTCCCACAGGCTGGCCGTGGCCTCGCCTCGGGACCTGTACACCCCGGCCAAGATCAGCAGGCCCACGAAAGCTCGCAGGCCCACCGGGTCCATGGGTTTCCAGCGCTCTCGTCCGTACCTGCGGACGCCCTCCCGGTTCGTGGCGTCCAAGATGATGTTCTCTATGTCGGGCGTCAGGAACAGGGCGAACGCGGAGGCCGGATCGCGGGCGTGCGCGCGCGCGTATTCGGTTGGACCCGAGGGTCCGGCCTCGGCGTTTCCCTCCGTCGCCGCGGCCGCCGTCGCAGCCGCCGCAGCCGCCACAGCAGCGCCCGCCTGTCGTTCTCTGTCTCTGTACGGTACGCACGACCATCGAATTTGACCGTGTTTTGACACAAAATTCTCTCGTTCCACTAGACCGCCTTGTCGGTCTCCTTGTCTCGGTCTTGGTCTTGGTCTTGGTCCCGGTCCTGGTCCTGGTCCCGGTCCTGGTCCTCCTCCTCCTCCTCCTCCTCCTCCTCTTCCTCCTCCTGCTCCTGCTCCTTCACCCGCTTCTTCTCTTCCACCCACTTGTTGTCTTCCATCCGCTTCTTCTCCTCCGTCTCCTGCCACTTGTCCATCGTCTGTCCCCCCTATTTCCATTTCTCCATCTCTCCCGTCTTCTCCCGGGACTTGTGCCGGTGACAATCCGTCTTCTTCCTCTTCTTGTTCTTCTCTGACCTCCTCTTCCGGTCCCACCGGGTCCTGCTCTCCTTCCGATAATGTTGACACGTCGCTCTCTGGGTTACATTCCACCTGATCCTCCTCCTCGGACACGTCCTCTGGTTGCTCGGCATCGTATTCATCCTCGGGTAACGCAAACAGTTCATTCAAATACCGGAAAGCGGTGCGACCCTCGTCCATAGCTGCCGCCGCTGCTGCTGCTGCTGCTGCTGCTGCTGCTGCTGCTGCTGCCGCTGCTGCTGCTGCCGCTGCTGCTGCTGCTGCTGCTGCAACACATCACCTCTCCAAAGATCAAACACGTGAATAGGTGAATAGGAGGATAGGAGGGGAAATAATTTTGTTTTGTTTTGTTTTGTTTTGTTTCTTTGCTCGGTTGTACAGCACTGAACGCTGCCAGAATGTAGCTGGGTACGGCGCAACTGTTGAGTCGATGGACACATGTCGAGTCGAGCCTCTGTTTAGATAGAAACCTGAAGATGATGGTGATGATGATGGTGATGATGATGATGATGATGATGATAAAACTGTAACAATGAAAAACACTTTGTGACTTATTTTTTCTTCTTCTTCTTCTTCTTCTTCTTCTTCTTCTTCTTCTTCTTCTTCTTCTCCTTTGTTTCAGTATGAACCCTGCCGGCACCTGCTGCATCCCTGTGTTGTGCTCCCCGGCCCCTCCGGTGCGTTCTCTCTCTCTCTCTCTCTCTCTCTCTCTCTCTCTCTCTCTCTCTCTCTCTCTCTCTCTCTCTCTCTCTCTCTCTCTCTCTCTCTCTGTCATACACACGTGCACGGATCCACCTCCTCTCACCGGTCCAGCAGTTTGCTCCCAGCGTTCCCAGCCTGCAGGGCTACAAGCCTCCGGAATTCCCCGAAGTCAGAGAGTGTGTGTGTGTGTGTGTGTGTGTGTGTGTGTGTGTGTGTGTGTGTGTGTGTGTGTGTGTGTGTGTGTACAGTAGACATGGGTGTTTTCCATATCGATCTAGGCTAAATGCGGGCTAATTGTGTATCTGTTGGGACCGTATGGTTTCTGTAGGCCAAGGGGAATGTGTCGGAAGAGAAATAAAGACCTTTTCCTAAAATGTGTTGTGTCTATTTGTTTTTCTTGGTGAATCCTTTTTTTTGTTCACACTCTGTCATCAACTGTTTATGCACCTGTCAGCAAGCCACTAGCAGGGAGTGAAACACCTTAGACCGGATCACCACCTCCACAGCCACACGAGTGACTCTGAGCAAGAGACAGAGGCAGAGAAGGAGACAGCTGCCTCTAACCGCTGAGACACACAGACACGCAGACGCGGGGACGTGCAGTGAGAGAAAGAGAAGGGGAGGGGGGCGAGGGAAGGGAATGTGTGACATACACACACGGCAGGCCGCTGCTGCTGCTGCCGCTGCCGCCGCCTCTAACTGCCGAGACACACAGAGACACAGACACGCAGACTCACAGAAGCGCAGGGACATGGAGTGAGAGAAAGAGAAGGGGAGGGGGATACACACACATCAGGCCGCTGCTGCTGCTGCTGCTGCTCTCTCTCTCTCTCTCTCTCTCTCTCTCTCTCTCTCTCTCTCTCTCTCTCTCTCTCTCTCTCTCTCTCTCTGTCATACACACGTGCTCGGATCCACCTCCTCTCACCAGTCCAGCGGTTTGCTCCCAGCGTTCCCAGCCTGCAGGGCTACAAGCCTCCGGAATTCCCCGAAGTCAGAGAGGGTGTGTGTGTGTGTGTGTGTGTGTGTGTGTGTGTGTGTGTGTGTGTGTGTGTGTGTGTGTGTGTGTGTGTGTGTGTGTGTACAGTAGACACGGGTGTTTTCCATATCGATCTAGGCTAAATGCGGGCTAATTGTGTATATGTTGGGACCGTATGGTTTCTGTAGGCCAAGGGGAATGTGTCGGAAGAGAAATAAAGACCTTTTCCTAAAATGTGTTGTGTCTATTTGTTTTTCTCGGTGCATCCTTTTTTTGTTCACACTCTGTCATCAATTGTTTATACACCTGTCAGCAAGCCACTAGCAGGGAGTGAAACACCTTAGACCGGATCACCACCTCCACAGCCACATGAGTGACGGCAGACAGACGCAGAGGCAGAGGCAGAGGCAGAGGCAGAGGCAGAGGCAGAGGCAGAGGCAACCGCTGCTGAGACACACAGAGACACAGACACGCAGACCCACAGAAGCGCAGGGACGTGCAGTGAGAGCTGCTGCTGCTGCTGCTGCTGCTGAGACACGCAGAGACACAGACTGCAAGACACACACACACACACACACACACACACACACACACACACACACACACACACACACACACACACACACACACAGGGACACAGAAGCGCAGGGACATGGAGTGAGAGAAAGAGAAGGGAAGGGGGAGGGGGATACACACACAGCAGGCCGCTGCTGCTGCTGCTGCTGCTGCTGAGACACGCAGAGACACAGACTGCAAGACACACACACACACACACACACACAGGGACACAGAAGCGCAGGGACATGGAGTGAGAGAAAGAGAAGGGAAGGGGGAGGGGGATACACACACAGCAGGCCGCTGCTGCTGCTGAGACACACAGAGACACAGACTGACACACACACACAGAGACACAGAAGCGCAGGGACGTGGAGTGAGAGAAAGACAAGGGAAGGGGGAGGGGGATACACACACAGCAGGCCGCTGCTGCTGCTGCTGCTGCTGCTGAGACACGCAGAGACACAGACTGCAAGACACACACACACACACACACACACACACACACACACACACACACACACACAGGGACACAGAAGCGCAGGGACATGGAGTGAGAGAAAGAGAAGGGAAGGGGGAGGGGGATACACACACAGCAGGCCGCTGCTGCTGCTGAGACACACAGAGACACAGACTGACACACACACACAGAGACACAGAAGCGCAGGGACGTGGAGTGAGAGAAAGACAAGGGAAGGGGGAGGGGGGATACACACACAGCAGGCCGCTGCTGCTGCTGCTGCTGCTGCTGAGACACGCAGAGACACAGACTGACAGACACGCACACACACACAGGGACACAGAAGCGCAGGGACATGGAGTGAGAGAAAGACAAGGGAAGGGGGAGGGGGGATACACACACAGCAGGCCGCTGCTGCTGCTGAGACACACAGAGACACAGACTGACACACACACACACAGAGACACAGAAGCGCAGGGACATGGAGTGAGAGAAAGACAAGGGAAGGGGGAGGGGGGATACACACACAGCAGGCCGCTGCTGCTGCTGAGACACACAGAGACACAGACTGACACACACACACACAGAGACACAGAAGCGCAGGGACATGGAGTGAGAGAAAGACAAGGGAAGGGGGAGGGGGATACACACACAGCAGGCCGCTGCTGCTGCTGCTGCTGCTGCTGCTGCTGCTGCTGCTGCTGCTGCTGCTGCTGAGACACGCAGAGACACAGACTGACAGACACACACACACACAGGGACACAGAAGCGCAGGGACATGGAGTGAGAGAAAGAGAAGGGAAGGGGGAGGGGGATACACACACAGCAGGCTGCTGCTGCTGCTGCTGCTGCTGCTGCTGCTGCTGCTGCTGCTGCTGAGACACGCAGAGACACAGACTGACAGACACACACACACAGGGACACAGAAGCGCGGGGACATGGAGTGAGAGACCCACACTGCCATAGGTCAGAGGAGACAGTAGACATGGGTGTTTTCCATATCGATCTAGGCTAAATGCGGGCTAATTGTGTATATGTTGGGACCGTATGGTTTCTGTAGGCCAAGGGGAATGTGTCGGAAGAGAAATAAAGACCTTTTCCTAAAATGTGTTGTGTCTATTTGTTTTTCTTGGTGCATCCTTTTTTTTTGTTCACACTCTGTCATCAACTGTTTATACACCTGTCAGCAAGCCACTAACAAGGAGTGCAACACCTTAGACCGGATCACCACCTCCACAGCCACATGAGTGACGGCAGACAGACTCTGAGCCAGAGGCAGAGGCAGAGGCAGAGGCAGAGCCAGAGCCAGAGGCAGAGGCAGAGGCAGAGGCAGAGGCAGAGGCAGAGGCAGAGCCAGAGGGAAATGTGTGAGATACACACACACACACACACACACACACACACACACACACACACACACACACACACACACACACACACACACACACACACACACACACACACACACACAGCAGGCTGCTGCCGCTGCTGCTGCCTCTAACCCGGGGGTGGGCAATTATTTTTTTCCAGAGGGCCACACTGACTCCGATAAAGTGAGTGAAGGGCCACACGATTCGAAATCAAATTGAAACATCGAATATTTATTGCTGAATTATATATAATTATATATTAGCCTATATAACTACATATATTTGGTGGAAACGATTGCATTACAATAGGCTGTTTGTTCTGATTTTTCACTCCAAAGATTTTTATTGCAAGTCTTACACAAATCACAGATCACTGTTGGCTGGACAAAGCGGGCTACAGGCGGTAAAAAAACAAAGCATCTACACTGTGGTACTCAAAACTCACAAGAAAAGAAAAGGAAAAAAAAGAAAAGAATAATGCAATGACTTGAAATGAAACAATGAAACAAAGAGTGTGTAGACTAAGTGCAGCGCGAATCACGGGGTTGTTGCCGGTGTTTGTTGTTGAGCCTCCAGGTGTGTACGATCAAGCGTTGTTCCAAAAGGCCCTGGTCGTCCTCGGGAACCTCGCGTGCACGTATGTAGGATTCCCGGATCGCGGTCATCGCGTAGCGGCCGGACCGTCTGAGCGTGGCGAGCGTGGCCTCCACCGCTCCTGCGATTTTGCCCCGCGAGCACAGTATCCGCTTCAGGAAGAGGTAGCTTCGAATCGTGTGGATAAAGTTCTCGTTCCACAGGTGGTTGAGAATGGCCTCGTGGTTCGTGGCGAAATAATCGCTCGGCACGTCTTTCAGGCAGGCGTGTTGTTCACCGCTCGGTTGGCCCAGGAGACAGGCGCCGCATTCGTTCAGCCACACCGCGTTTGCTGAAAAGCTGAGCAGCAGAAGCACCGCGTATCTCACGTGCTCTAGGAATCGGGCGCAGGTCTCGGCGGGCATGAAAGTGTCTTCCTTGTCCACAAACACTTGGTCGGCCTCGCGGGCCGTGCTCGGTGTGTCTGGAGACGCTAACCCTCTGAAACGGAATAAGATCTTGTCCTCCTCCTCCTCCTCTTTCAGCTCCGGCTGGCACTCCTTAGGGATCCGGTCCGCTGTAGAGAAGCAACCCACACACGCACACGCACAAAGAATAAGATGAAAAAAAAATTAATATCAGGAGAGCATGACAAAACTGTTGATTTCTTTTTTTTGTGTTAGAAAAAAAATTAAAAACTAAAACATGATGTGTCATACAGTATGAGACACTCACCGTCAGTCATCTTTGTTGTTTTCCCCCGGGGACAAAAAACAAACCAGCTGGGGTCTTGCAGTACACTGTGTCAGGGGATGGATGGTCAGCCTGTATTTGTCTTCTTCTTCTTCTTCTTCTTCTTCTTCTTCTTCTTCTTCTTCTTATATAGTATCCAAGATCCGACATTACATGGAGTGAGAGAAAGACAAGGGAAGGGGGGAGGGGGATACACACACAGCAGGCCGCTGCTGCTGCTGCTGCTGCTAACTGCTGAGACACACAGAGACACAGACTGACAGACACACACAGAGACACAGAAGCGCGGGGACGTGGAGTGAGAGAAAGAGAAGGGAAGGGGGAGGGGGATACACACACAGCAGGCCGCTGCTGCTGCTGCTGCTGCTGCTGCTGCTGCTGCTAACTGCTGAGACACACAGAGACACAGACTGACAGACACACACAGAGACACAGAAGCGCGGGGACGTGGAGTGAGAGAAAGAGAAGGGAAGGGGGAGGGGGATACACACACAGCAGGCCGCTGCTGCTCCTGCTGCTGCTAACTGCTGAGACACACAGAGACACAGACTGACAGACACGGGTATTTCTGACCCCCTAGGGCGGTACACTGGGGTAAAACCGTTCAGGATGGGCTTTTCTGACCCACCGGGACAACGGGAAGGAGATGTTTGGTTGTCTAGGGTATTTCTGACCCCCTAGGGCGGTACACTGGGGTAAAACCGTTCAGGATGGGCTTTTCTGACCCACCGGGACAACGGGAAGGAGATGCTTGGTTGTCTAGGGTATTTCTGACCCTCTAGGGCGGTACACTGGGGTAAAACCGTTCAGGATGGGCTTTTCTGACCCACCGGGACAACGGGAAGGAGATGTTTGGTTGTCTAGGGTATTTCTGACCCCCTAGGGCGGTACACTGGGGTAAAACCGTTCAGGATGGGCTTTTCTGACCCACCGGGACAACGGGAAGGAGATGTTTGGTTGTCTAGGGTATTTCTGACCCCATAGGGCGGTACACTGGGGTAAAACCGTTCAGGATGGGCTTTTCTGACCCACCGGGACAACGGGAAGGAGATGCTTGGTTGTCTAGGGTATTTCTGACCCTCTAGGGCGGTACACTGGGGTAAAACCGTTCAGGGTGGGCTTTTCTGACCCACCGGGACAACGGGAAGGAGATGTTTGGTTGTCTGGGGTATTTCTGACCCTCTAGGGCGGTACACTGGGGTAAAACCGTTCAGGATGGGCTTTTCTGACCCACCGGGACAACGGGAAGGAGATGTTTGGTTGTCTAGGGTATTTCTGACCCCCTAGGGCGGTACACTGGGGTAAAACCGTTCAGGATGGGCTTTTCTGACCCACCGGGACAACGGGAAGGAGATGTTTGGTTGTCTAGGGTATTTCTGACCCCCTAGGGCGGTACACTGGGGTAAAACCGTTCAGGAAGGATGGGCTTTTCTGACCCACCGGGACAACGGGAAGGAGATGCTTGGTTGTCTAGGGTATTTCTGACCCCCTAGGGCGGTACACTGGGGTAAAACCGTTCAGGATGGGCTTTTCTGACCCACCGGGACAACGGGAAGGAGATGTTTGGTTGTCTAGGGTATTTCTGACCCCCTAGGGCGGTACACTGGGGTAAAACCGTTCAGGATGGGCTTTTCTGACCCACCGGGACAACGGGAAGGAGATGTTTGGTTGTCTAGGGTATTTCTGACCCCATAGGGCGGTACACTGGGGTAAAACCGTTCAGGATGGGCTTTTCTGACCCACCGGGACAACGGGAAGGAGATGCTTGGTTGTCTAGGGTATTTCTGACCCTCTAGGGCGGTACACTGGGGTAAAACCGTTCAGGGTGGGCTTTTCTGACCCACCGGGACAACGGGAAGGAGATGTTTGGTTGTCTAGGGTATTTCTGACCCTCTAGGGCGGTACACTGGGGTAAAACCGTTCAGGATGGGCTTTTCTGACCCACCGGGACAACGGGAAGGAGATGTTTGGTTGAGGCTCTGGGGGGGGGGGGGGGGGGGTCGGGTCTTTCTGACCCTGGAGGGCAGCACAAGGGTTATATAAAAAATAAACTTTAATTCCAGCCTCTGTGTGTGGTAAAACATGGCTGATTTGTTTTCTTTTTAAAAACCAGAGGTCTTACCTTTTTGAGTTTGAGTACCCCGTTGCTGTCGTTGTCCAACGCGACATCGAATATCTGGCGGTATTCCTGTGGGATGATGAACGTGGGCCTTTTGTTCTGCTTCTCGTCTTTGTCCTCCAGCTGCAGAGTTCCCATCTCCTCGTTCAGCTTCATGTCCTCTCTGACCTGCAGCTCGTACCGGTCTGCAGAGACACGTTTAAAAGTTTAAAAAATAAATAAACCTAAAGGAATATGAAGTATTTTCTTTTTTTCCTTTTACTTCTTACGTTGAGAGAAAGACACCGGGTTGTCGTTGACGTCTTGGATGTTGATGGTGACGGTGGTGGTAGCCGTGGCGCCGGTCAGCATGTCCGGCATGTCTCGAGCTTGAACCACCACCACATAACGCCCCTGGGTTTCCCGGTCCAGTTCCCCGCGCTTGAAGGTGATTTCACCTGAGACAACGAGGAAGGTTAAGACATCAGCTTTCCTTCTCACAGTTCATATCGTAAATTAACCTCTTCATGCAGAGGCCATTTTTGGCAATTTCCGCCTGTTTTTGTATCACTGCAATTAAAGCTTTATACCTACAGAAGTACTAATCCCACAACTATGGTTTATGGCTTAAATGAAAGAAAACTTTTGTCCCTTTACATCTATATCTATAAAATATTGAATTGAGTCATTCCATAAAAAATTGGGCTTCTGAAAATAATATTTTTTTTGAAAAAAAAAAAAACAAGTTTGAAATTTTTGGTGACAAGGTGATATGTCAAAATTCTAATTATAAAACAGGTTGGTAACGCTTTATATTAAGGTCCTTGTAATAAGCATTAGTTAATAGGTAATAAGGCCCTTATAAGTGATTACAAGATGCTTATTAACATTATTATGCATTTATAAGACTATATATGTATTAATAGACTCATTATAATACAGTTAATAGCAGACTATAAGAGATTTATAATAACTTATAATAAACTTAGTTAACTGTTTGTTGATGCTTATGAACATTAATAAGATCCTTATGAGTATCTTATAATTGTTCATAATAACATTACAAACACATATATTGACTCAACTAGCCCAATCATTATGTCTTTGTTATGCCTTTATTAATCTTAAGGTCTGTGTAATAAGCGTTAGTTAATAGGTAATAAGGCTCTTATAAGTGCTTACAAGTATTAATAGTCTCATTATAATATAGTTAATAGCAGACTATAAGAGATTTATAATAACTTATAAGAAACTTGTTAACTGTTTGTTGATGCTTAAGAACATTAATAAAATCTTCATGAGTATCAATCTAGCCCAACCATGATGTCTTTGACATGCCTTTATGTTTTTTTTGTTTGATTTATTAACATTAATATATAGGTACTTTATTGCTCATCTATTATAAGTTAACTATGCACTTGTTAACAGTTAACTATGCTTTTTGCAGGTACTGGATCTAAAGCGAGAACAATGTCTTATTAAGGTTGATAAATCTTTTATTATGCATTTGATTTTGGTTTTCAGAAAAGTGCGTCGGAGGAGAAGAGCAGACTTGTAGAGAAACTCCTGCACAGTTTCTTCTCAAAAATCAGTTTTCTGAGTTTGTTTTGTGTGTCTGGCAAAGTCACTTTTTTTTTCTTCCTCCTCCTTCCAGTGTTTTTGAGGGACCGCTTCTTTTCTGCTTTTTCTCAGTCTGTGTACAGTCTATGCTGTTGAGTGATTCGTCTACCTCTTTCGCTTTTATTTTGAAGGCAAACAGTAAAACCGGAAGTTCCGGTTTAAGCTAGCAGCTGATAGCTTAACACATGCCCATGGGTAAGATGCATGGATGTATTGGGTAAGATGGAGGTAGTTGCCCAACATTTTTGCCCCCGAATAGAATTCAAACCCATTCTGGGCTTCGAAAAGAAGCAGCTGACAAGAGGAAGCGTTGTGAGACGGAGGATGACTCTTCTGGTAAGTTTAACTGCTGCTAACTAGTTAGTACAAACTCAAACATGCATAGCTAACGTTAGCCGAAGCTAGTGTAGACCTAGCCGCCTCATGACTGTTGCTGCCCTACGGAAGCGCTTCTCTGTGTATCACTGAGAAAGTTTTTATATTAACATAATGTAGTTTATTTTGTCTCCAGCTAGGCGTATATACATACAGTGTACATTGTCGAAATATATAACTTCTCTCTTTCGTTGTGCACTGTCTGATATGTTCTTGACACTTTTCTGTACATGATAGCCTACTTACTGCTGTGTACATTCAGCACAGTCATTTGAGTTTAATGAAATGTGCTACATTAACACCAGTGTTTCCCCTACCATTGTACAGGCCTGGCGGGCCGCCAGGCCAACGAGAGCCCCCGCCAGGCCAAAAAAAAAAAATTAATATGGCAAAAATTAGCGACATTCATTCAGAAATCAATAATCATTTCTGTTTAGGGGGCTCTGTGCAGCGCTGTTCTGCAACGCGAGTCAACCTGCTTCGCTGCCTAGTAATGATGCGAGTGTGCGAGCATATTATGGGATGTTGAGGTTTGTAGCAAGTAAACTACGGTGCCTTGGAAAAAAGAAAAAATATCGCCGGTGACAGACGCCGCACGCGCGTCATGCGAGAGAGACAGGGGAGGGGGGGGAGAGAGTGAGAGGAGGGATTGGCGCGGAGCAAAGGGACTGTCAGGTGAAATCGAACTGAGTTGCTGCAGCGGGTGCTCTACCAGGTGAGACCATGGATGTATTATGGGTGAGACAGGCTGTACGTCGCTCGCGGCTCGTCGTATTTAATCGGCGATTTCACGGAGCGTTTCAGTGACGGTGAGCGGCCTGACGCTGCTTCATTAACGCCGCCGCTGACTCGGGGCAGACGCACACAGTAACGATCACCTGTTACCGTTACCATACCGACGAGCTAACGTGTCCTTTTTATAACCCTGTTGTCAATAAACACGTGGAGACGGTGCTTCAACCGAACTACACAGCTGTTAGATGATTGGCTGTTTCCCTGTTATTTCAATGTCAATGGGAGCTATCCAGTAGTTCAAGTCAAATGGCCACAACCAAGTATTGAGACAGAGACGTTATAATATGAGAAGGACTTTGATTGAGAGCATATAGATGGACATACTTTTCAAAAGGCCAACATTTTCATCTTAAAAATCTTTTTTTTTTCTTCAAATTGCTCCTTTCTAATATTATTATTTTTAGATACTGAATTAATACTGAAGCTAAATTGTCCACTGTCCACTGCAACATGTGAATGCAAAATCTGATTGGAGGAGCCAGCTATCTGTTAAAATGTTGTCCAGGTTAATGTTTTTAGCCATTAAAAGGCCCTTCAGTTCAAAATTTCAACTGTGATCGGGCATTAAACAGGTGGCTCACCTGTTCAGATAGGGGACGGAGGGTGTAACTGCTACTGGTCAAATAATTTGAAATAGCATTTAATTTTACATGTCTGCAATGGTTGCCATTTAAATGTAATTATAAATAATGATAAATACTGCTTTCCGAAGAAAGAAGTGTTGTGTAGTGTTGTATATAGTCAACAGGAAGGATTTTAGTAAGATATAAGTCATGAGCGAAAGTATGCACCACACAGCCAGGAAAAAAAAAACCTCTTAGGCAGGGCAAGTAAGATATTAGATGGGGCAAGTAGATTTGAGAAGTACTCGTAGAAGTAGGAAAAAAAACTTAACGTTGCACCCTGATGTGGGGCTCCTTTTATATTTAATAGAGGGGGGTGCGTGCTGTCCCACGCGCGTCAGGATTCAGGATTTTTCCTTGGGTACCACCGGGCCTAAAAAATATTCTAGGGGAAACACTGAACACTATTTAAAACGCTTGAAAATTCAACTGTAAAGTGTTATTGCAGGATATATCGAGACTTTTATTTTTATGTTTATATATATATACATATATATATATATATATATATATATAAAATGCCATTATGAAAACTCAGATGTAAATTTCCTCTATACTCATTCTCTAATCTCTACCGACCCCTCCTCAGACTCTCCTCAAGCTCCTCAACCTCAGATGATGGCAAGAAGAAGAGGAAGAGGGAATTGCTTTTGATGCAAACAAGAGTGCAAAAGAGCAGCAATTAAATGTTCAATGGAATTTAAAAAAAAAAAAAGTGTGCTTTTTTTCCCCAAACACCTGTTTTAGGTTATTTTTATTTTTATACATTTTAAGTATAAAAATCATGTTGCACTTTGCAAAATTGCACTTTTTTGAGTTAAATTATGTTTTGTATAATATGCCTAAATGTTTTAAAGGTGCTTTCTACCTGTTTTTGGTGATTTTTATTTTTATACATTTTTAGTAAAATGTCTCTTTACTTGACAGCAATGAATAAAACAATGTTGGGCTTCACTGTTGAAACATTTGTATTACTATGCAATCTTTTCTTTACATTTTATCAGATGTGGAATTTGTGAAAATCATTGTTAACCATTAATAAATGCATTTTATGCAAGATTTATTAGACTTAATAAGGCATTGTTCTTGCTTTAGATCCAGTACCTGCAAAAAGCATAGTTAACTGTTAACAAGTGCATAGTTAACTGATAATAAGGGCATAATAATGCACAATAAAATATTTATCAGCCTTAATAAGACATTGTTCTCGCTTTAGATCCAGTACCTGCAAAAAACATAGTTAACTGTTAACAAGTGCATAGTTGATTTATAATAGATGAGCAATAAAGTATATATTAATGTTAATAAATCAAACAAAAAAGATCAATAAAGGCATGACAAAGACATCATGGTTGGGCTACACTCAATGTGTTTGTAATGTTATTATGAACAATTATAAGATACCCATGAAGATTTTATTAATGTTCTTAAGCATCAACAAACAGTTAACACGTTTCTTATAAGTTATTATAAATCTCTTATAGTCTGCTATTAACTATATTATAATGAGACTATTAATACTTGTAAGCACTTATACGAGCCTTATTACCTATTAACTAACGCTTATTACACAGACCTTAAGATTAATAAAGGCATAACAAAGACATAATGATTGGGCTAGTTGAGTCAATATATGTGTTTGTAATGTTATTATGAACAATTATAAGATACTCATAAGGATTTTATTAATGTTCATAAGCATCAACAAACAGTTAACTAAGTTTATTATAAGTTATTATAAATCTCTTATAGTCTGCTATTAACTGTATTATAATGAGTCTATTAATACATATATAGTCTTATAAATGCATAATAATGTTAATAAGCATCTTGTAATCACTTATAAGGGCCTTATTACCTATTAACTAATGCTTATTACAAGGACCTTAATATAAAGCGTTACCAACAGGTTGAATTTTACATATATGGTTTACACACTCCCTGTCCACATGTGTACCAAATTTTAGGTATATGTAAAACTACTGAGGCACTATAGAGTTTTTCCAAACAGTGTCCCTTGGCGATCTCCAGTGTGCCAAACCTATCCAAAATTGTCCAATTTGGCTAAAATGCACACTGCAAGATTTTAGTGAGATCTTTTTTTTCCCCAACAGATAACCTATTTGGGCCAATCACATACTTGATGGCTTTTAGGAACACCAGTTACATAAGTAAAATGCCATTTGAAAATTTAATTTAGGGGGATGAATATTTAGTGTCCAAAACCCATCCAAACATGAATTTACCTATTTCCGCCTGTATTATATTGTTATTTTTATTTATAACTCCAGAAGTAAACATCCCACAACCATCAGTGATGGCTTAAATTAACAAGGACATTTGAAATAGACTTGCATTGCTTACTTGGGGGAGAGGCAACCAAAGCAACCAGCTGGATGTAGGCTTAAGATTTGCCCAATCAGGGATCATTATAGTATATCAGGTGACACCTTAGAGTCTCTCCTATTTGACAAAAAACTTGTCACCCCCGTGACTTCGATTGAGGCGACCAGTCTGCCAGAGAATTACTTTAGCATTAGCATTGCAGGGAAACGTGACAATACTAATGGATTAACTGGTCACGATGGATAAAATCGAACCGGGCAGTATTGTCGAGCACATCTTCAGCTTTAAAAAGAGGGTAAGCTTGTAATTTTATTCAGTGTTTTAGTGGTTCTTTGATTGACGAATGTCCACGTGAACAGGTTAAGGAGGACGAGGGACGAAGATGCAGAAACTCACCCGTTCTGTCGGCGATCTCAAAGACGGATGTCTCGCCCTCCGGCCTCAGAGAGTACCTGAGGTCGGCGTTAGGAGTGGTGGGGTCGTCGGCATCGTACGCCTTCACCGTAAACACTTTGGTTCCTGAAAATTGACACCAGGAGGTTGAGATTTAAGGTTGATAAGATTGTGTTATTCGTCTCTATGCAGATGACACTGTAATATATTTCACAAATGCAACATTCATTACAATCTGATTTTAATTTAGTTAAAAACTGGTTCTCCTTCAATGAGCTTCTTCTGATTAAGAAAAAAAATACAAACACTGTGTTGTTTTGCACTCGACCTGATTCTTTGCCTTCAACTAAAAAGTGGAATATTAATTTTATGGATGGAACCGCATTAGCAAAAAAGTTGAGGAATTCAAATATCGACTCGCAGCTATCATTCAAATCTCACATCAACTCCATCTCCAAGAAAATATATTTTCCATCTGAAATCACTTCATCTTTCTATTGAATGTTTTTCTCTACAAGTGCGTTCCTATGGTGACTGTACAGCGACTACTGCTACTGCTACAGCTGTTGCTGTTATTGTTTTTAACAAAGACGAAGGCAGCGCTTGATTGCTGAAAGGCAAAGACCGTGTGGCGCTGGCAGCGGCCACAAATAAGAGACACCAGTGTTGATGAGGTGCTGACAACAATATAGGTGGTTGTGTCCACACACCCGTGCTGGTTTTATGCGACTAAAGTGGACATTTTGGCTCAGGAGGGAGTGGGAGCGTGGATGCGAGCCAGTCTCCTTCAACCATGCACGGAAAAGGGGAATAGGAAAGGTTTTCCTAATTTAATGAGAAACAATGCCCAGGTCAGCAATGCATGACAAAAAACACGTGGTTCATTTGTCCCCTCAAGTTACATAAACCAACACAGCGTGGACACACACAACTCCGGTGACGCCGGTGACGTGTAGAAAAGCGAAAAAAGTGTTTCCATTACACTTTTGCGATACACGTTTGTATCGATACGTCTCAAAAACCACCTCATGAGAGCGTAAAAACTTTGTAGCGATATTTGAGAGTTTTTTTTAGAAATGTAGTAGTTTCCATTACCAGTTTTTCATTTCGATATTTAGGTTTTGCGCATTTGAAGGGGTAATGGAAACGCCTCGACCTCACTCACCTTTGGCCGACCTCTCCATGATGTTTGTGCTGAACGTCATGTTGAAAGCGGGCACGTTGTCGTTGACGTCGTTCACTACCACCACGAACTCCCCGGGTTTCTCCATCAGCCTGTTGTTGTCGTACATCTTGGCCGTCATGTGGTACTCGCTCTTCGTCTCCCGGTCCAGTCTCCTGGTGACGAACAGGTCTCCCAGGTCGTTCACAATGAAGATGTCGTTCGCACCTTCACCCTCGATTGTGAACGTCTTCTTCCCCCTTGCCTCTACGCTGGACTTCAGCTGTTGTTGTAAAAGGAAAGAGGATCTGAGTGATCTGGATAAAAAATCATTCACACATTCACAGAGGAGTTGTTTTCAACAAGTCGCTGCCCCAGATTCTGCTCCCGCCACACGATCAAACTGAATGCCAACGACAGAAATAAACGCTTTAAGACTAAACTGCGGCGGCTCGGCCATGGGAAGTGGAGCAAAATCCCACAGGTCGAAACCTCGGCGTTCACTTACTTGGCCGATCTTTTCTGGGACGGGGAAGTTTTTCTCCTCCAGCACGTAGAGCGAGTTCCAGAGCCATTCTCTCTTCTGCCGGGACAGGACGGGATACGACTCCTTCCTCACGATGTTGTTGTTGTCGCCTCCGAGTCCGGTCTCAACCTCAACCACCATCACCGCCGCCGCCGCCGAGGCTGCCAGCAGAACGACGGAGAAGAAGGAGAAGGAGAAGGAGAAGGAGAAGGCCGCGAGCCCCGAGGTCCAGAGCTGCAGCCGAGCCATCGTCTAAAGGAAGGAAGAGGAGGGAGAGGAGGAAGAGCATTAGGAATTCAAATATCGACTCGCAGCTATCATTCAAATCTCACATCAACTCCATCTCCAAGAAATTATATTTTCCATCGGAAATCACTTCATCCTTCTATTGAATGTTTTTCTCTACAAGTGCGTTCCTATGGCGATCTCAGCTGCTACAGCTGTTGCTGTTATTGTTTTTAACAAAGACGAAGGCAGGGGTGGGGTGGGGTGGGGGTACTCACGGTACTGCCCTTTTTTTTTGTCCTGTCTGTTTTGTTTTATCTGCTTTGTTGAGGTTACTTGTTATACAGTTTTTGTCATTAGTCTTTTTTGTTAGGGATTACTTTTTACTTATGTAAAAAACATGGAAACATAATTGTTGACCGTCAATGTCTTTATGTGATCATCAGTTTCCTATTAAAGCAGAAGTAAGCGATATTTTTGTGTTAATATAAGTCTTAAATAGTTGTATCTTCCGACAGCAATCACTTACATAGAGTGTTTGGTCTGAAACACGGGTCTGTCAGTCACTCTGCTCTGCTCTGAGCCGAGGAGAAAACTTTTCTCGTATCCTACAAGTTTTATCCAATGAGGAGAGAGAACGGCATAAAGGGGCAGTCCTCTCTGTGTGTGCAGCCAAGGGACGCGCCTGAATGTGGTGACGTAGGGACGAGGACCAATAGATCCATGACGAGGGCGGGGGCTGCTAACTCCATCGACTGACAAGACGTTATGGTGCGTTCAAGGCAACCCGCAACTCGTGTTTTTTTCCGACCTGTGAAGTGGTACCAGTTCGATCTGGTACGAGTTCACGGGTCAGAAGTTACGAGTGGCCGTTATAGTGACTTTCACAGGTAAAACAGGTCGGAGAAACACGAGTGGGTTGCCTGGAACGCTACAAAGTCGTAAGTCGTGACTTGAAGCTGTAATTTATGGTTTCAAAAGCCTGCCTGGAACGCAGCATTAGCCAAAACGACCGGATCGCTTACTTCTGCTTTAATAAACATATTTGCAAAGCCCGTGTGGCGCCGGCAGCGGCCACAAATAAGAGACACCAGCGTTGATGAGGTGCTGACAACAATATAGGTGGTTGTGTCCACACACCCGTACTGGTTTTATGCGACTAAAGGGGACAAGGGGAGCCGAGCCATCGTCTGAGGAAGGAAGAGGAGGAAGAGGAGGAAGGGAGGGATGTATGGAGGAAATTAGAGAGGGAGAGAGGAGATCACATTAAAACCCACTTATCAGCCGCGGACAGACGGCGACGCTGTGCCAGGGTGAGACTCAGAGCGAAGGCCAAGGACTCGCCGCCGGCCCCTCGCCGCTCCGGCTATCGTTTAACACCAGGGCTCTTAAAACCTTTTCATTCCAGCCGGGGACCCCAGTGAAACACTTAGCGCCCCCCCCCCCAATCCCCCCCCACCACATCCACCTCCTCTCCATCATCACCACGGGACTCTCAAAAGGCTGAGAGCGTATCGCGGCCGTGGTCGTACGGGGATCTATTAAACACAAGACCCGTGACCCATTTTTTTTAAGGTCCTGACCCAGAGGAGCTGGAGGAGAGGAGCTGACATTAAAACCACGGAGGATGTTCGTCTTTATCACACACACACACACAGGAAAAAGGCCACTTTTCTGTAAAGGGACCGGGTTTGACATTTATGAATTTTCTGATCAGTGTATTTTGCTTTAATGCAGCACGTCGAATCGAAGAGAGAGAAAGAAAGAGGGAGAGAGAAAGAGGGTGGAGGAGCAAAGAAAGAGAGGGACAGAGAGAGCTTTTGGATTCAGGACAATGAGAGCAAGAACGTTTTCATTTTAAAGTCAAACATGATGACACGCCGACAGATGATGGTGGTTACTGTATATCAAAGCTCCATTTGCCACAACGAGGATGCACAATCTGCAGAAAGACAAACTGAACCAGGATTACAGTAGTTTCTATATGGAACTGGTTGAACTCCATTTACTATTAAAAAACTAGATTTCAACAAACTATATTTTGAGCTGCAAAATCCAACTTTGTTACTGTTAAAGGGTTTCATGCGGTGGCCCTGAAGGTCAACGCAGTGCAACTTCTAAATAAAACAAAAACACTTTGCAAGCAAGCTGCAAGTTCATTCATTTATTCATTCAAATCACAACAAAGTAGTAAAATATTACTGAACAACGAGTCTCAGCAGGTTCGTCACTCTGAAGTGTCCCACGTTTGTTCCTTTTGCATTTCAATTTCTAACTTCTTTAGTTGCAGCGTGTTGACGACTCAAGGCCACCAGCCTTCAAACTGTCAAGTTTCGACCATTACCATGGTGTGTTGTTTTCCATTTCCAACTGGATTTTAGAGAAAAGAAACTAAATCATTTAACAATTTGAAACATAGAGCTGATGATGGAGCCAAACTACTGACATGACGGACACCAGGCGTCAATTAGACAGATGTTGAGTCAAGAAAATCCAAAGTCAGTGGGAACATGATTGATAATAATAATAGTAATTCCAGGGATGCATGATAACCAGGGTTGGGAGGGTTACTTTAAAAATGTATTCCAGTACAATTACAAGTTACCTGTTAGAAAATGTAATTAGTAACTTACTCTAAGTACTACAAAATTAAAGTAATGTAACAGATTACATTTAGTTACTTTTGGATAACTTTAATACCAAACATGCAAATTCAGTCACGCAGCCATCACGCATCAATCCACGCAGAGGAAACAGGAAATGAAACGCACCGAGCATCCGCTAAATTTCAAAATAAAACACAATGGATAAACTCTCGATTGTAAATCATCACTTTATCAACATTAGTGACAGCTGCCGGCACAAACCACGAGTTAATACACACTCAAACCGAAGCAACAATAATGTTAACTGTACTCAACAAGCTAGTATTACAAGGTTTACAACAGATATGACAGACAACCTGGGCTGTGTGTGTGTGTGTGTGTGTGTGTGTGTGTGTGTGTGTGTGTGTGTGTGTGTGTGTGTGTGTGTGTGTGTGTGTGTGTGTGTGTGTGTGTGTGTGTGTGTGTAAAGAAGAGAGGGAGAGAGAGAGAAATAACCTGCTAGCTGTTAGCTACCGTAGCTCAGGCGTCGGTCTCCGTCAGGTAAAAGCTGCCGTTTATTCCTCAAATGAAGCTCATGAAGTTGTTGAGCCTCTCCAGTACAGTTATCCATCACTGCTGTTGAATTAGCCGCTAAACTGCTGGACGCTAAAACCGAGGGGCCGTCTTTGTTTACAATTCACGAAAGCAACGTGAACTTACGTGCCGCTCACACTAGTAGAGTTACGTTAAGAGGCAGCGTAGCCTCAGCCACACACACACACACACACACACACCGTACGGGCAGAAGAGGCAGAGCACCTCTGTCTGTGTGCCTCACCTCTGAAACTACAACGAGACGGCGAGTGGCTTCTACGGCCGCATAGCCTGTGGTTGATTTTTAAAATGTGAAGTAATCAGCTAAGTAATCTCCGTTTTTATCAAATGTACCGGTAATCTGATTACGGGTTTTTTTTCTGTACTTGTAACGGACTACAGTTACCCTTTTTTTGTATCCTGATTACGTAACGCCGTTACATGTAGTCCGTTACTCCCCAAGCCTGATGATAACTATTGGTACAGATAATTATCGGCCCGATATTGGCCAATAATTATCGACCCAAATACACAGATGAGTCCGATAATGACATTTTTTGGCCGATTACTGGAGACAATTATGATAATTAGCCAACGTTGCCTTGATTTTGTTCATTTCCAGTCCGTCTGCCCCCTCAGTTGATTTTAAACAATAATAAATGTTGATTTTTGAAGAGTCATAACTGTGAATACAACAGTAGTGACGTCTGTTATGTTATTTTGTGAAGTCAGAGGCAGAGCGATAATATTAAATCCATCTTGACTCACTACATCGAAGCCTGTCCTAACTTCAGGTGTGTAAACAAACTTTTAAAAAATGTTATCAGTGTTTGGTAGAGCGGCCGCCCCACGTTGAGGCTACAGTCCAGTTCGAATCCCGCATCGGGCAGCCCTTTCCTCCATGTCATTCCCCCTCTCTGCCTCCCCATTTCCTGTCTCTCTCTTTCGGCTAAAAAGCCCAAAATATATACTTTTAAAAAATGTTATTGGTTATCGGTGGAAAAAAAGAGTTATCGTGCATCTGTAAGTAATTCTTAATTATACAGCACTTTTCTTCAGAAACTGCTTGACAGAGAGATAAAAACAAACAAACAGGAAAACAGCAATAACACAGTAAAAATGCGCCATTACAGTGCAATTACAAAACCAAATTCAAACACAGATAAAAGCTTTTTTTGAACAATTTTAAAGGGACTAGGAGTTTCGGAAAGCGAAGTGTTCACACTACATTTCCCATGAGCCTCCGCGCGCACTGTGGAATTCTTGGACCAGCGCAAGACGGAAGCGAAAGCATTTGCCAAGAATGTTTTCATTAACGAAAGTCGGAGGATATATTTATCGAAAATGGATCCATTAACAAGTGTGGGAAATGTAGATTCATCCACATATCATATCATATTCATCCACTAATATGAGACTCTTTTATAACCAAAAGCGAAGTCCTGGGTCTCGTTAAGATGTGATTTAAAAGCACTGACAGATTCAGACTGTGTTATACAGTATGTGAGCCACTCCATGTTGTAGATTTATAAGATATTTCACTGTTAACCTGTTAAATAAAGCTGTTCTACCTTTTCTAAAGTCACTAAATTCCACTCAGACTGGGACCAAACCAAAGAGAAGAAGAAACCCGAAGGCTGCGTCATGCGATCTCAGGAGTATCATTATTATTATATCAATATTAATCAATCATGTTGAACTAACAAACATTCAAACCATCTTGAACCAAATCAGCTTGAACCAAACTTGATGGTTATGATTTATGGTTTTTGATCGACCGATTGATCGCCAGTTGGACGACGTTTCACCGTCTTACATCAGCTTTTAAAAAAAAAATGTCCATGAACACCAGCGGCCACTGCCACTGCCAGTAAACTTGAGCCCCCCCTTCCCCCCCTCCCTCTCCCACCGGCTCTATCTAATAAAGCAGAAATGCCAGGGAAATAATCTTCAAAACATTTTAGCCTCGCTGCGCCGCGCCGCGCTCCCACCGGACAGATTAGAGCGTCTTATTGTCTTGCAGCCATTAGCAGCAGGGAGGGAGAATAGAAAGAGAGGGAGAGATTATGATGAGGGGATTATCCCACCACAAAGTCTCTCCCCCCTTCCTCACCCCTTCACCCCCCACTTCCCCCAACTCTAATGGCCTAATCTGGTATTGTGTTGACCTCTTGTGACCTCTTCACACGGGTCCAAACACAAATCAGCTCCAACAAAGAGTGTTTGGGCTTCGTGTCCCTTTGTTTTTTTTTATTTTTGGTTTGTTTGTTTGGCTTTTTCCAGTTTTTCTCCTCCTCTTTTGTGTTTTTGTCTTTGTGTCGTGTAAATTAATTAAAGGGAAGTGCATTGTTTGTTTCATTATTGTACTTGTATGAACCCCATCCATCCCCATGAGCTGCTATAATGAACACAAGCAGCACATGGGAATTTAAATTTAAACACCAATGAGGGATTATTCAACCTCCTAAATCTCTCTCATTTTATTCTACTGTCATCTATCAATATTTTTGTGATTATTGATATATCTGTTGATCAGTTTGTCACTGATTCCAGCTGTTAATGAGTTTAAGAAACAGTCAAGGAGCGATCGAGTCCCTAATTTCTCTCTGATTAGTGATTAGCCAATAGTTTCAATGCATAAAACTGATGCATCAAAGTTTTGGAGAAGTTTATTACTACTTACTTTTACTAGTTTTACTTCCAAAAAGTTTAATATTCATATGTTTTTCTATGTGCACGTCTTATAGAGTATTAAATCATAACCCGACATTTACATTTCATGGTCAATAAACTTAATTTGCATAAAATACATCAAGTTTGGCTCCACAGGTGTTTTTATAGTAAAATAAAAATCAGTCGTCCTTAATTACATCAACAGAAAGTGAATAAAAGCAGCTTTCATGTTATTTTCAAGTGAAAGAAAAAAAATATGATATGATAAAATATATATAAAATCATTTGAAAACAGGAAGGTTCGTGGGTTTTTCCTTTAGTTCTTGGTACGTGTGTTGAAGGACGTTTGACTTCAGATAAACTTCATTCAGCTTTTGCGCTGCTGATTTCTTTTTTAAATCATTTTCAGCGTCAGTTTTTCAAAAACACCTCAATGTCAACTCATTATTGTAACTTGTATATGTGTATGAATGTATTGGTGTGAATATACCAAGTTGAAGAGTGAACATTTAAGTTATTTTCACTTCAGTCATAATTACAGGAACATATATTAAAGCTTAGTCATTATACTGTTGCTTCACTGACACAGGAAGATGATATAAATGTGAATAAAACACACATTACATCCATTTAACACATTATCCGTGTTAATTTCGGGAAGTTCTGTGACTGAAAATGTGTTTTCTTTCTTTGAATCTTTAATTCTTTATACTTTAATTGATATTTGAGTTAATTCGGCTGTGAATGCTGCTGACTGGAGGTCGTGTGAGTTCAGATCTCACTCTGTCGACTTTTAATCATTTCAGTGTCAGTTTTCCTGTTGACTTCTGTCCTGTGTGTTGTGAGCTCATCATCTGAGACTTTTGCATCTTTCTCTTGGAGTCTAATAGTTGATAAAAATCTCATTATTAATGTTTTTGAAGTCAGGTTTTCCAGCTGCTAACGAGACGAGAGGCTTCAGTTGTTGTGGTTTAGTTTTAGTTTTTCCTGGGCTACTGTTGAGGAGCGATCAGACAGTTTCCTGCCGTGTCCTCCCGTCACCCCGCGCCGTCAGCTCGCATCCTTCCTCTCCACTTCGGCTGCACAAACACTAAACTAAACACTCTGAGCTGCAGGAAAACAAAGCTCCTCCGTCAACCGTGCACTTTCAGGAAAAAAAGAAACAAACTAATGAAAACAGAAGCTTCTAATCAATAATAATCAATACGTTTGCTTTGAAGAGACTGTGAGTAAGCGATTCACTCAGATTGAGGCGTTTAAAGACGTAGGAGAATTCCCAATCTGCTTTAAAGAGTGTAAAGTTTAGTCATATGAGTGTTTTAAAACTTTATTAATGAGATAAATTTACTATAAATTCCTAAAATAATAGTTTTCAAACACTTTCATTGGTTTATTGTCTGTTATTGGACGTATTCTGTCTCCTATAAATTTAAGTTATAAGTTTTCTATGGACGAATCACAGCATGTTTTAAAATTATATAACCTGTTCAACTTATATTTGGAAGTTCATTGAGACAAATGTGTTAAAAAAAAATGTCTGTTTTTATATGTTTTCATTAGTTTTTCATTATCAAACCCATTATTTCAATGTTTTCTATAAAAGTTATGTGTAAATCTTTATTCACACAAGTTTATAAACAGACATGTATGAAAACTACAAAGTTTTTATTGTTAATTTCTCATGTCTAATTTAAAGTGATACTACTTTTTATAACATCAACATGACTGACAGGCTTTAGAGTGGAGATATATTAATAAAACATCTGACTACATAAATAGCATATAAACATATATAATTTGTACAGGGCTGGATACTATAATGTCAATATATGAAACTGTTACTATTTCTAATGAATTTCACTTCAAAACAAATGACTCAGTCCTGAGCTGGAAGTTTGAGTCCTGTGGGAATTAATTCTAGAAAATAATAATTAATCAGCAGTCGTCATAAAAGACTGAAGCCAGTGAGACGTTTCCTCTCCGTCACAGATTCAGTAACTTCTTACTCACTCACACTCAAACACTCAAACACAACATCAACACAATCTTCCCCCATCTCTCAGCAGGTTTTCCAGAAAAGGGCATTTTTTAAAGACGCAGCGTTTCCTCCTCAGCGTCGTTTTATCAGCAACAGGAAGAAAAACACAATAAGTGGTCGGTCGGTTAATGAGGGTTCATCATTAGAGAGGGACACGCCCTTCCTGCCATTCACTCCCTCTGCTGACTACACGTCTTCACTCCTTCTTCTTCTTTTTCCCTTTTTATCCTCTGCTAGTTTCTCTACCTTCCACCTAAAAGCAGATTTAAAGGGATAGTTCAACATTTTGGCAAATTGGCCCATTGCCATAATAATCCCTATAGTCTTAGCAGTAAGTCTGTTACCTTTAATTGTCGGTGCAAGGTGTTTTTAGAACGGCGGAGCAGAGCCGTGGAGTTGTTGGATTGTGTATTTGATGAGTTTGATGAGGGAAACCAAGAAATCCCATAATGAGCCTCCGTAGCGTAGCTCTGAGCAGCTCGCGACTCTGCTCCGCCATTCTAAAAATAGCTTGCACCGACAATTAAAGGTAACGAACCTACTGCTACAGTATAATGGGCCAATTTGCCAAAATGTTGAACTATCCCTTTAACTTTATTATCTTTATCTGTGGCGGCTGACGTCTCTCTCTCTCTCTGCATGAGATAAAAGTCTTTAATGAACATCTGTGTGTGTGTTTGTTTCTTTTAACACTGAAACGCAGGTGAAGGATTATGTAAAAGTTATTTGCGACGTGTTTTTTTTATTATTTATTATCAAAGGCATCTTTCTTTCAGAGGTGTGAAGGAAGTAAATAACATCCAGGAATATCTGTAATTACATCTGTACATGGTCCCGCGGCACCGAGCAGCAGCAGCAGGGACAGACAGACGTTTCAGATACAGTTGTCATTCTGCGGGATGTTCGGTGACTGGCAGACGAGTCTGACCTAGTTTCAACCGACCGACGGCTAAAACACAACAGCAGCTCAGAGACGTCGAGGCAACAAGACTTCATAAATCCCCGGCGCCGCAGCTGAAGGGGTCGCTGAAGTTCAGACACGAGGCCTGTGGTGCGTTCGGGTGTTTTTCCAGAGAGAGAAACGTCTCTACCTGTCTTCAGGAGAGAGGACACGAGGACGAGCATCAGGCTGCATGTCTGAATAATCCAGTTAATTTTAATACTTTTTTAAGACTTTTTCAAGACCTTCTCAAATACCTCAACGCCACTTCAAGCTGTAACTATTTACATCAGTGACACTTTAACGTACAAACAGTTTTAGTTTGTGATAAAGACTATAGACCACTATGATATAACAAAATTCTAAATAGGCTGCGGGATAATAAATCAAAGGCAAATTTTATCAAACAAAACATTGCTCCACTCAAAAAACAAAAACAACAATCTTCTTTTCTTTTTTATGTACCAGTTCATCTTTGTTTTTTTAATAAAATAAATAAATTCACACACTTTTACAATGTTTTTTAGGACTCAAACTCTTGGACAGCTAATTCAGAAAAAATACCTTCAAAATGTAAGACTTTATAAAGTCGTGTAAAGACTTTTTAATACTTTTTAAGGGTCTTAATTTTCCCAAAATTGATTTATCACCTTTTAATACTTTTCAAGACCCTGCGGATACCCTGTGTACAGAAAAGAAAAATGAATTTGATTCCACCGTGGGTCCCTAACATTAGTGTAATAACTCATCTATCAGACGATGGAGCCCAAAACTTTGTGCAAAATTCTATTTTCAAGTAAATCCGGGATAAAAGTGTGGTATTTTATACGTCACGTTGCTCACGATTCATCAGCCACTGATATTGGATCTGTCATCCGTCAATCAAACGTCTAAGACACACACACGGAGCTCGATCTCGCGTCAAACATTGAATATCCCGCCCGCTCGATAACGACCAATCAAATTTGTTTTCCTTACTCGGGTAAACTCGTGAGGCAACTCGTGGAAACTCGTGGAAGGAGGCGCAACAAACAGGACAAACGGCCGTTTCTGTACACGTTTAAGGGAGTTGAAAAGGCCTCGTGTTGTGTTCACTGACCGGTTCTCTGGTTGGAAAAAAACAACCCAATCCACCAACAATAACTGTGCGTTCACACCAAAAGCTTCCAAAGCGTCAAAACGCCGCAAGTCAATTCATTTTCAATGAGAGCCCGGTGTCACCGCACTTCTAAAGCTTCCAAAGCGTCACCAGACGAGAAGTTGAGCCACAGTTAACGTTAGGTTAATTAGCTATGACGCGGTTCGGCGGCAACCTGTCAGAATAGAGAGGTCCTTCAGCTGGCTTTTTTTTTCTTCTTTTTTTTGTATTTCGGCTCCCCAGTGACCAGCGAGATCAAACTTTGACGTCAGTCACGTGACGAGCGACCAAAGCGGCTGAAAATATTTGCTGTTTTGTGAGATGTCTTGTCTGAAGCACATCCTCGAGCGTTTTTGACACTTTGGAAGCTTTTGGTGTGAACGCACAGTAAGAGAGAGCAGCTCCAAAGATGAACAGATATAAAAAGATGAGTAACTGTGGACTGAAGACAAAGACACTCGAGCTGCACAATGTGCAACAGTCACATCACAGGACGCACCATGTTTCCTCTCCTCCTCTGTGTCTCTAACCCTCCTCTCCTCCATGTGCATTTGTTTTCAATGAGAAATCAATCCATGGAGCGGTGGATAAGGTTATTTATCATCTACCATGTCACCATGTGTATATCTGTGTAGTCTTATCTGTCATCAACAAGAGATCACGGCTGAAGGCAGAGAGCCTCCATTCTCCCTGGAACTAGTTACAAGTCATTGATTTAACCAGATCTAGGACTCTGGAGAATAAGAAGAACTATTTACATATAAACTAAAAGCACATATATACAAATGAAACCTAATAAACAACACTGAGGCCCGGGGATCGAACCCAGAAGCTCCCTGCTGTGAGGTGACCACTGTTCCACTATACCATATATAAATACTGTATATACGTACATCCACATATACTGAGAGTCTGTCAACAGTTGTTACCATAAACACTGTGACCCAGAGGACTGAGTCATGTTTCATTCATGAGATAAACATGAAGATTACACACATGCAGTAGAAACTCTGTTGCATTAACTAACTGAATAAATATCATTAACATATATGGTTATAATTTATTTATTCACTATGTTTTATCTTATTTGTAAAGAGAGCGTGTACAATATTAAACATCAATGTTAAGATCCATCTTAAACACCTCATAACTTCTTAAAGCAAATAAAAATACATCATTTGTATACGTAATATCACGAAAAATGTCTATATGTACATATCTGTGGGTATTTGATATGTTTTTAGGTATATCTTCATATATCCAGTGGAGATGTGATGGTAATAAGAGACAAACAGGTCTAAAACTTCCTATATATGATTATATAATGAATTGACCACAGTCATGCTCACCACAGGATGAACCTGCACAATTAAACTTCAGCTTTGCACCAGAGCTGAGTTCTATATAGTATATGTGTGTATGTTTACGTATACACTGCAAAAACTCAAAATCTTACCAAGAATATTTGTCTTATTTCTAGTTTTAACAAATCTCATTATACTTAAAATAAGACTCATCACATTAAAAATTAGCTTGTTTTTAGATGGTTTTTACTTCTTTCAACCATATTTTCACTTGAAATTAATAGAAAAATCTGATAGTGGAGCAAGTTTTTCTTTCTTATTACTACTAAGCACAAAAAACTTGCTTTCACTGGCAGATTTTTCTACTTATTTCAAGTGAAAATTAGTTTGAAACAAATGAAAATGAACAAAAAACAAGTTCATTTTTAGGTGACGAGTCTTATTTTAAATTTAATTTTGACTAGAAATGAAACATTTTGATAAGAAATAAGACAAATATTCTGTTTTGCAGTGTATATTTCTACAATCTGAATCATTGTCCAGCTTGTTGAGGTTATTGATTATTGATGGTAATTGATTGGAGGTGGTCAGAGGATGAACTCTCTCCTCCTGCAGCGCTGCGTGACCCAACGTGACCTTTAACTGAACTGAACCAGGTTCAACTGTGGCGACTCTCCTCTCTCCTCAGGTCAAACTGGAGAATTTTTTTCCCCCTCTAAGAAAAATAAACTCACTAAATCACAACTAATCCCCCCCCCCACTCCCCTCCCCCAGAGGAACGACACTCCTTAACTCTACTCACATAAAACTCACTCTCAACACGAAGTCTTTGACACTGTTTAGTTTTCTTAACTCGACTTCTAGCAGCTGAAAATCAAAGGCTTTGTTGTTTTTGTGTGTGTGTGTGTGTGTGTGTGTGTGTGTGTGTGTGTGTGTGTGTGTGTGTGTGTGTGTGTGTGTGTGTGTGTGTGTGTGTGTGTGTGTGTGTGCGTGTGTACTGTTGGACAGCTGAACAGCGTCAGTGTCAGTGTGTGTGTCTGTTTGTGGAGATTAAAACAGGTTTAATCACAGAAGCAGCTTCTCACAATCTGTCTGCCAGAGAGTCACACCAGGAACACACACACACACACACACACACACACACACACACACACACACACACACACACACACACACACACACACACAGTTAATTATATTTTCCTTCCCAATCAGTCAGATCTGATTTTATCGTTGTGATGTGAACCTGTTTTAACGACGATCATCTAAAACCCGGTGTGAGTTTATCACAAACACTAAATATTTTTAAAGGGATAGTTCAACATTTTGGCAAACTGGCCCATTGCCATAATCCCTATAGTCATAGCAGTAGGTTCGTTACCTTTAATTGTCGGTGCAAGCTATTTTTAGAACGGCGGAGCAGAGCCGTGAGCTGCTCAGAGCTACGCTACGGAGGCTCATTATGGGATTTCTTGGTTTCCCTCATCAAACTCATCAAATACACAATCCAACAACTCCACAACGCTCTGGTGGACAAGTTGTGAGCTGCACATTCACCACGCTATGAGATAATAACACAACGTTACCAGACAGAGTTGTTTTAGAGGGAAATTCATGCAAAAACAGCTGATGAGCGTTGCCTTCAGGGACAGTTTTTCATCAACAGTCTCTGTATTTCCCTCTAAAACAACTCTGTGTGGTAACGTTGTGTTATTATCTCATAGCGTGGTGAATGTGCAGGTCACAACTTGTCCACCAGAGCGTTGTGGAGTTGTTGGATTGTGTATTTGATGAGTTTGATGAGGGAAACCAAGAAATCCCATAATGAGCCTCCATAGCGTAGCTCTGAGCAGCTCACGGCTCTGCTCCGCCGTTCTAAAAATAGCTTGCACCGACAATTAAAGGTAACGAACCTACTGCTATGACTATAGGGATTATGGCAATGGGCCAATTTGCCAAAAATGTTGAACTATCTATTTTTCTTACTTTGTCCCAGCCTCCAGAAGGAACAGATCAGCTCCAACGTGTAAAAAAAAAACAGCCGAACAATAAACTTTTATTCTGTAACCACTCTGGGGGTTTTGGTTTGGTTTCTTGGAGGTTTTTCAAACTAAAACGCAACTTTAAACCGGCGAATACAGGTCAGACAATAAAAATAAAACTGTAACTGGGTCTTTCAGGAGTAATCAGAGACTTGAGCCGAGCCAACATCACCACAGCTGGACAGGCTGTCACACACCCTGACATATATCTGAATGAATGGCTCTAATCACCAGCCGTCTTCAGCGCGCGCGTGTGTGTGTGTGTGTGTGTGTGTGTGTGTGTGTGTGTGTGTGTGTGTGTGTGTGTGTGTGTGTGTGTGTGTGTGTGTGTGTGTGTGGGAGGCTGTTGAAGTCTCTCCCAGATGGCACCCAAAGGATTTTCCCTGATAATACTAGTTCCCTCTTCAGGAATTAGACCACTGGGTTTAGTTGCATCGACGGCTTTGACGGCGTAACAACCAAATCAAATCACCTCTGTCCGCTGCACACACACACACACACACACACACATCCTAAATACACACATACACACACCCCAAATACACACATACACACACACCAGAGGAGAAAACACACACACACACCACTAACAGCAGCAGCAGCAGAGAGGAAGAGGAGCTGGTTCAGGACATAAAAAACATAAAAAACCTCCTGTTAAATCAATAGAACATGAACCGACAAACTGACAGCAGCTTTTACTTTGAAAAATACTGAATGTGTCGAACTCACCACAGACAAAATAAGAGACCAGATATACTGTAAGTTCACCTGATGGAAACTATAACTCACTGTTTTATGACATTGTCTCGGTTTGAGCAGCACAACTAAATACTACATCATTCATTCCCGCTGTCATAAAAGATCTAAAAGAAAACCATTTTATTTTTGTATTTATTTATGTCCAACACTTCCATTTTGAGTCCAGACTGCCTCAACCTTACACCTGTAACTGAACTGAACAGAATCTCTCTTTGTTTTTTTCTTTATATGTTTTTGTATTTATTGTCTGATATCAATATAGATGTATCGGGGAAAAAGTAGTTTTGTTCCAGTTTCCCTCCTTGTTCTTTGCATAATGTAATGGTCTGGTTTGCAAAAAATAAATTGTAGCCTGTTGCTCCAAGTTGATTTAGCGTATTAAACGCCCGGGCTACTACATAAATGTGTGTCTTACTGTAAAGACTGAATGTCTTCGGTCAAAATATCCTCAAATATCAAACAATCACAGCTCTTTTTACAGCTCAACACAACTCTGTTCAGAACGGCTGGTTTCACAAACTGACCGCAGCTTTTACTTTGAAAAATATTCATTTAAATGTGTCGTCATCGATAGTTTAACACGCCACAGACAAAACAAGAGACCACCCGACCAAACAACCAACCAACCAATAACTAATGGAAACTATAACTCACTGTTTTATACTGTAACATTGTCTCCTGGTTTGAGCAGCACAACTAAATACAACATGGTAACAACCTTCATCCTTCAACCTTCCTGTTGCCATAAAAGATCTAAAAGAAAATCAGTTTTTATTTATTTATTTATGTCCAACACTTCCATTTTGAGTCCAGACTGCCTCAACCTCACACCTGTAACTGAACTGAACAGAATCTCTCTCTCTTTTGTTTTTTCTTTCTATGTTTGTATTTCTGTATTTGCATATTTTTCTACTTGTGCTTCTGTAACAACATGTGGTGATAAATAAACTGTCTCATGTCTTCAACCAGCAGCAAACAGCTCTTCAGATCCCTGTTCTCCTCTCTCACCTGACGCTCACTTTCTATTTCTTTTAACATGCAGCTTTTAGTACGACTTGATTGGATGTGCTGTTGTCTTTTTAAACGCATTTCAAGTATTTTCTCTTCTTCTAAAGCTCGTCACAGTGATTTATAGTCAGCTTTTCATTTCATTCCTCCTCCTCTTCCTCTTCTTCCTCCTCCGTCCGCGACTTCAGGAATGAGCGACCGGCTCTGAGCGGAGAGGAAGAAGAGGAGGAGGAGGAGGAAGAGGCGACAGTGCTGAATTAAAATTAAAATATCATCACAGACTCATGATGTGAACGGAGGCTACGACCGAACATCAGAGACGCTTTGAGATGGATTTCACCCCGAGGTCAGAGGACAGAGAGAGAGATCTGACGATGAGTTCAATGTCTCAGAGTCTCAGAATAATAAATAAAAAGAGGAAACTCACCTGAGAGCCGCTCGACGTCTCTCTCTGAAGTCTCTGAAGCGACGGTTTAAAAAATAAAAAAAACAAAAATTAAAAACCCAACAGCCTCCTCAGTCTGGTTGGTCCTCAGCAGGTGTCGTCTCTACAAATCCTCCTTTTTAACGAAGATGATGATGATATAATGATGATAAAGTGTCAGGTGTCAGTCAGGTGAATCCTCCTCCAACTTAAAAGCTGTAAAAACTCCCGGTGCACCTGAACGCCTCGGGTCGGTCCAGTCCGGTTTTTTTTTTTCTTCTTGATCCAGTGGTGAGAAGAAGAAGAAGATGAAGAAGAGAAGTGAAGTGTTGGAGCTCAGCTGGACGACACACAACCCTCTCTCTCTCTCTCTCACAGGTCACTGCCCACTTCCTCTTCCTGTTATTGTTGTCCGTTTTCCCTGCTGCTGCTGCTGGTGGTGGTGGTGGTGGTGTTGCTCCCGGTTACCACTCCTTTTCCTGTCCTGGGGAAAAAAGAAAAAAAGAGGGAAAGAAGTAGAAAGAAGAGAGACAGAGAGATGGAGGGAGAGCAGCTGAGAGACGCGGGGAGAGGAGGCAGAGGAAGCAGCCGGCTCATGTTCATGAAGCAGATGGAGTGAGAGAGTGAGTGTGAGGCGGGAGAGGAGGAGAGAAGGAGAGAGAGAGGGTGGGAGGGAGGGAGAGTAAGAGGTGAGAGAGGCGTCACTTCATTTCACTTCAAAGAGAGAGAGAGGGGAGACGGTGTGTGTGTGTGTCTGTGTGTGTGTACTTGTAGAGCTGTACATGTGAGGACCAGTTTGAGTTTTAAACCATCAGAGTGGTTTTCACTTCCTCAGACCCCTTTATAATAACTAGGTCATTATAATTAGGTTTAAGTTAGGTTAAAGGGACATTGTGTAACTTCTCCTGTTTTCTATTCACGAAAATCGATTCTTTCGTTCAAATAGGGTTGTCACGATTACTTGTTTTCACAATTAATCTTGATATTAAACGCCACGATAAATTAATCGTAAAGATTCCTAAATACCGTCACTTCCCAAAAAAGATTATGTCGGAACCACATGTGCGCCAAAAATAAAGCAGGGCTCCAGACTGCGACTAAATGGTCGCATTTTGCGACTAAAATTTGATACAATGCGAGTAAATTTTTCATCTACTCGCGCATGTGCGACCAGTAAATTTGCTGATTTTTTTATTTATTTTAATGACCACTGTGATGTGAAAAGAAATGTGTGTTTCTCTCCGCTACATCTCGGAGGAGACGTCTTTCCACAGCAGAGCTCCGTGTGAAACAGCAGGAGACACACAGACCGGCGACCCGCGTGTGTGTGTGCTGAACATCACCCGCGCTGTTCTTGGATGAGTTTACCAAGTGGTGTGTCTAAACATTATAGTTTATAATCGTGTAATAATAATAATCGTGATAATTGTAACACCGTGATTAATTCTCTGACAATAATCGTACCAAGAAAATGCATAATCGTGACATCCCTACGTTCAAAAGTCTGTTTTTCATTAATCAGTAATCCCCCCCATCAACAAAGTGAAGTGTTCCTTTCAGCTCTGAATGAGCCGTTCATATCATTCATATCTCCATGGAGCGGGTAAGCTCAGTGCTGCTGCCATGTGGTGTCGCCATGTTTTTACGTTCAGTGGCAGCGTGACGGTAGGAAACCACGGAAACTCAGCGGAGACACCGGAGCTGTCGGCTCAGGTGGAGGTGGCGTCTGTGACACTGATGCTGCATTCACCTGCAGTCGGGCAGACGGCCGTCGCTAACAAACCAGATGTCATTTTAGTCACAGAAGTCGGTAAAACGTGGGTCGGGTAAGCAATACGACATCGCCTTGTTTATGCCGTTACATGCAGCGGCTGTCGTCCGTCTGCTGTCTGCCCAATTTCAGGTGAATGCAGCATGAAAAATACAATTGAGTTGCTTGTGATATACAACCACAACGCTAGATGGGAGGAATTCCTACACAATGTACCTTTAAGAGTAATGGTTAAGGTTAGGGTAAGGGGCTAGGGAATACACTATGTCAATGAGTGTCCTCACAAAGATAGCATTACAAACATGTGTGTGTGCGTGTGTGTGTGTGAGTGTGTCTGAGTGTCGGTGTGGATTTATTATTCATGTGTGTGAGATAAGGATTAAGTTAAACAGGTTATTGGGGATAATCCTCAGAGATTTCCCCACATGAGGCTAGTAAATATTTCACGGAGAGACTTCGGTCGGTGTGTGTGTTTAATGGATGGAGTGTGTGTGTGTGTGAGTGTTTCAGGGTGTGTGTGTGTGTGTATGAGTGTATCTGACAGAGAGATCTTGTCTAAGCCGCTAAATGAGATGAGAGGGGTGAGAGAGAGAGAGAGAGGGGTCGGTCATCAGTAATTTGCTGAATTAGACAGGAAAGCCGACTGTGTGTTTTTACATGAAACCTCTCCTGTGGCAATAACACTCCTCTCTCTCTCTCCTTCTCCCTCCTTCTCCTCCCCCCATCTCTCTCTCTCTCTATTTGCTCGCTCTCTTGCTATTTGCACTTTCAGCTCGGCTCCACATGCAATATTTTCATTAGGAGCTGCGAGCGATGGTGTTGTTGTATATCGGCACGACGAAAACCAACATTTACTCTGAATCCTTTTTTTTTTTTTTTGGTCGTAGCTTTAATGTATGGCTAGTGTCTCTCTCTCTCCCTCTATTTCTTCTTCAGTAATCTGATTGGTCAGAGCAACAATGTTTTTGTTTTTTTTCCATGAGGAAATTTTTTTAACTGTTTCGAATTGAATGATCCAGCTCCCTGTCTGGTTTTTAGGATTTAAAGGCACGACAGGCAAAGACACATTCTGCCCCTTTTCCACAAATTTAAACAGTTCCCAGGTGTCCTAATGACATGTCTTCGCTCAAAATACCCCAAAGATCAAACATCACGGCTCAAAACAGCCCTGTTCAGAACGGCTGGTTTTAGTGCCTGTCCCTTTAAATGCAAATGAGCCACTGCTTGCCCCGCCCCTTCTACCAGTACATGTACTCATAGGTAGGGGTGGTATTATGCAAATTCGAAAACTAATGACATCACTGGATGACAACTGAGGGAACTGCTCATAAAACCACATGGATTTTAAGCCTGAAAATTACAGGTTTTTCTGTCAATTCTCACATTTTGGGGACCGGAAAGCAAAAAGAATCTTCAAAAATATGTCCCCTTTAAGATTAAAGATTTAAAACGACCACTAAAGCTACTATTAAAGAGAAACTATGTAAGATTTTTATGACAGTAAAGACTACACAAACATACGTCGTGACATCGTATGTTATAACGTTATCCACCTCTCCATTTTTCGCCGGCTTCATTGTAAACAAATGCACATGGCCAGGCGGAGGGTTAGCAAAATAGCGGAAAAGCGACCACACTTGCATAGTTCCCCTTTAAGGAAAACATAGCTGAGCTAACAGACTAATATCTAAGCTAACAGGCTAGGCTACGAAAACATCACTAAGTCAAACTAAACTACAAAAATGCAGCTAGGCTAAGCTATAAAAACATAGCTAAAAAAAGCTAGGCTATGAAAACAGATCTAAGCTAACAGGCCAAGCCAAGAAAACGGTCATAAAACCATAGCTAAGATAAAAGGCTAGGCTATCAAAATGTAGCCTAGCTAAACAGGCTAGGCTACGCACACATAGCTGCATTTGCCTCCAAAACAACTCTGTCTCGTAATGTTACATGATTATCTCATAACGTGGTGAATGAACTGAAACGTGTCCAAATGCTGCGTCGACAGGACAGATTGAATTATACTTACTTAATGTTTGCTTTCACACTTTCTTCTTGCACCATGGACCAACTTGGGTTTTTCTGTTTTGTTTTTTTGCACAATCCTAAAAAACGACCTGTTTCCATTGTTGAACCACCTGTAAAAAAAAAAAAAAAAATCTACATGCACATACGCAGCACTTCACTTCATACTCTTTTTTCTCCCTCTACAAACAGACCAACAGAAAAATAAAACAGCAGGGAGCAAAACAAAAAGCAGTGAAGAATAAAAGTGCTGGAAGGAAACGGTGGATGTGAACAGAAGTAGAAGTATAAGGAAGTTTTATTTTATGACTCAACACATTTTTTGTTTGTCTGTTGAGTTTCGACTAGATGTGATTTTTTTTGTGTTTGTTTGTTTGCAAGAAAAAACTCCACAGGTAAGCTAATAAATAAATAAATAAAAAAGCATTACCATGGTAACAAGAAGCCAGTGTTTACCTTTTGGTAGGGAACAGGACATGACAAGCGCTCTCATGCTGCGTTCACCCAGTCACCGACTCCTTGACCTCCTGCAAGCAAAAAAACATGGGACAGCACAATGATTCATAATGTAAATGATGTCACAGTTTTATTCAGCTTATCTTGACTTTTTATTTTAAATAATTAATAGTCTGTGATTTTATGTATCTGCATTTATTACTTAGGTCAGTACGTGGTTCTCAACGTGGGGTCCGGGGACCCCTAGGGGTCCTTGAGAGATCTGAAGGGGGTCCCCAATTTATTTCTTGAAAATTTGCCACTTTTTTCTGGAAGTTTTTTTTTTCTTTTTAATTTTACCACTTTTTCTAGATTTTTTTTTTTACTTTTTTGTTTTAGAAATTTTACCACTTTTTTCTAGAAAATTTTTACTTCCTTATTTTGAACATTTTTTTACAAGAAATTTTACCACTTTTTTCTAGAAGTTTTTTTTTTTTTTTTTTTTCACCACTTTTTCTAGATTTTTTAAAAACTTTTTTGTTTTAGAAATTTTTACCACTTTTTTCGAGAAAATTTTTACTTTTTTATTTTTATTTTGAACATTTTTTACAAGAAATTTTACCACTTCTGGCTAGAAATGTTAAAATTTTTTGGGAGAAATTGGACCACTTTTTTCCAGAAATTTCTCTATAATATTTCCAAAAATTCACGCCATTGGCCATAATTTAAAAGTATAAAAAAGTAATGTTCTTCAGTCTCAGAATAAATATTTGTGTATTTCTGGTGTTTACTTCTAAATTTGGTCCAATGGGGGTCTGTGGTCTAATTTGTGTCAATTTAGGGGTCCTTGATGTACAAAAGGTTGAGAACCACTGACTCAATGCAGCGGATTTTTTATTATAGCAGCTTATTATTAATTTTTGAGAAGCTGTGCCGTGTGCCTTTGCTGTAAATCATCTTCACATAGAATGAATCTTTATTTAACAGAGCGGTGACAGTGATATGTGTGTGTGTGTGTTGGGAAAGAGAGGGAACAAGAGCAAGAAAAAACAAAACCAGTGTGTCCTCTTGTCGTCTGTCGTGTTGGAGAGTGACGGTCGTCCCACGAACAAACAAACCGATGATGGAAACTCTCCTGTTTCACGTCTCTTCTTCTTTTTCTCCTTCTCCTCTGTGTCTCTCTGTCATTCTGTCTTTTCAAAATAAAATAAATCATAATAAAAAATAAATAAAGTCCCCCCCTCATGCTCCTGGCCTAGTTTTTTTTTTTTTTTTTTTCCCTAAAAAGAGACACTTTGGCGCTAAAAATTGCACAATCCCTCGCTCCAACTCATGACATGTGAGGAAAAACGAGTGACGTCCCCCTCCCTCCTCCCCTCCTTCCCCCCGCCGGTGGTTTGACTGGAAGACGACCGCCGGGAGATGAAACGTCAAGGAGTGGAGGACTGACGGAGAGAGAGAGAGGGAGAGAGGGAAGGAGAGAGACTATAATGTGTAACATGACAGATTTTTTTCTACATCTGCCTAAAGGAAAAGCTTTCATCTTTAAACACAACAAAGCTTCGGCAATAATAAACATATTCAGTGGGGAGAAAAACTCACCACTAATAACCCTCCCCCACAAAACAACAACATGACGGACAGGTTCAAAGCAGTTTAAAACTATTATTCTGATGTTTTGTTTTATTTTTATCAATGAGCGGAGCGACACAGTTACTGTAGCTACGGTGGCCCAGAGGGCTCAACACACAATGGACAAATTCAGAACACATCAGTTTGACAACACAAAAAAAAAACACATATGTTGTGTTTTCTTTTCACACTAAATTTATAGCACATTTGTTCATCTAAATTTTAGTTTTCTCTTAAAGGGATAGTTCAACATTTTGGCAAATTGGCCCATTGCCATAATAATCCCTATAGTCATAGCAGTAGGTTCGTTACCTTTAATTGTCGGTGCAAGCTATTTTTAGAACGGCGGAGCAGAGCCGTTTCTTGGTTTCCCTCATCAAACTCATCAAATACACAATCCAACAACTCCACAACGCTCTGGTGGACAAGTTGTGACCTGCACATTCACCACGCTATGAGATAATAACACAACGTTACCAGACAGAGTTATTTTAGAGGGAAATTCATGCAAAACCGCTAATGTGTGTTCCTGTTGGGGGCAGTTTTTCAGCAAAAAGTCTCTGCATTTCCCTCTAAAACAACTCTGTCTGGTAACGTTCTGTTATTATCTCATAGCGTGGTGAATGTGCAGGTCACAAATTGTCCACCAGAGCGGTTTGGAGGTGTTGGATTGTGTATTTGATGAGTTTGATGAGGGAAACCGAGAAATCCCATGAGCCTCCGTAGCGTAGCTCTGAGCAGCTCACGGCTCTGCTCCGCCGTTCTAAAAATAGCTTGCACCGACAATTAAAGGTAACGAACCTACTGCTATGACTATAGGGATTATGGCAATGGGCCAATTTGCCAAAACGTTGAACTATCCCTTTAAACTGCAGTACATTGACCCTTCAGGGCCACCGTAGGAATCTAATCAGAATCTCAAACCAGCACAAATTTACTGCAAACAAGTGAAAGAGATAAAAATCCAGTTTTGTTACAGGGATTTTCTGAGCTCTAACTTAATCTTTGTTGTTTTTCTTTTAGCAAACTCTTTGAAACTATAAACTATTTCCTCATTAGTTATTTGTTGTCGTCCTCTGTCATCACACACTCTGCTGCTGCTGCTGTTGTCATCATCATTGTGCTTGTATTGCAACAGTTGTGCCAGTTGTTGTTATCTGCCGGCACCAGGCCACCTGTACTTGTGTAATTACCAGTAACCTGACCTCCAGTGTGTCGAGCTTTAAAGAAACACAGGCGTTTAATTAGAGCTGCTGATTAAAAGGAGCCATATATCAATATGACTTCATAATCAACATCTGTACATACAGTGGCATGCAAAAGGTTTCAAATGTCTGTTAATGTGAACAGTTCATCAAATGGAAGATGAAATGATCTCCAAAAGGCATAAAGTTAAACATGAAACACTCTTTCTTTTCCCCTCAATATTTTAAAGGGATAGTCCACCCAAAATGCGAAATTGTCCCGAAAAAAATTGGAGTGGAAGCTCCTCTTCCGCCACAAAACAAGCTTGAAATAGAGACTTATTTAATTTTTTTCTGGACAATTTCGCATTTCAGGGCTTCAATACAAGACGGTCATTACATACGAGCAGCATGGAGGTATTTGGATGTTTTTTGGTGTGTCTTTTTGTTACGAAGACAGTTGGTATCCATTTGCAACCGTTATATGGACATGCACTGCTACGCTGAGACCCCCTGTAACTCAGAGAAGCCACGGAGGACTCTGAAACTTCTCCCAGCCCTTAGTCCACCTGAGGGGGAGGAGATAATGAGTGAATTTTGAATTTTTTAAACATGAAACACTCTTTTTTTTCAATATTTTCATCAATATCAGTGTATTATTTTACAGTTTCAGAGCGAAAAAGGGAAACAAAGCAACGGGAAACTCAGGAGACTTGAGCTCTAGCAGATAATTTGACCAAATGACTGTATCAGACAAGATATTTACTATTATTTACATGCTGTGATAGTTTCCAAATTTTACATATTTCCTCCTTTATGTGATGAGAAAGTTATCGGACGAAGAAAATCTGCAGGTTTCCTCGTTTCCAGATCTTCTTCTTCCTTCAGCTGGGTTTTTTTTTATCAGGGATCTGTGGGTCTTATCTGGTAAAGAGAGTGATTACAGGTCTGGAGGCTGAAATGAGTCTTTCTTGCTGCCATTTGACCAGCACTTGCATCATCAGGTGTAGGACTTTTTATTTTTTATTTATTTTTTTCATTTTTTTTATTCGCTGCCTACAAGATAGAGAGAATATTGACAAGTGCAGTGCAGAATAAAGGCATGTCATAATGTGACAAAAGGCTCAGAGACGACGAGGACGGCCGCACCTCTCTGTCCGAGTGACGTCCTTGGTGAAACATTTGATCCGTTTGTGCGGCGCATTGAAAGAGAGAACTTCACCTTTGACCCCGGCTTGGAAACGAAACCAACCCCTCAGCGGAGTGAAGTTAAACACTTTTATCCTGCAGATCAAAAGTAAAATAGAAAAATGTTTCTTATTGGGGGAATATGGAGATTAAAAAAAGGTGAATGGGTTGTGATTAACGAAACACAAGGTCGTCGGTGCGTAAAAAAAAGCCTCTGGAAGTGATTTCACCTTGAAGCTGCTGCAGCTCTTTAACATGCGTTTCATCCAGAGACTATGAATTAGTTAGAGACAGATTACGGTGAAATATCAGAGGAGCATGAACACCCACTTCACACAGGAACGGTGGTTTCAACCGCTGTTACGGAGCGACTCGAGCCTCTTTCTCTCTTTCTCTTTCTCTCTTTCTCTCAGTCACAACTCATTAGTCGCGCCGCAACACATTTGTTTATCGCACGGCCGCCGCATAAAAGGAAAAGGCCGTAGAGACGCTGTGTGTGTGTGTGTGTGTGTGTGTGTGTGTGTGTGTGTGTGTGTGTGTGTGTGTGTGTGTGTGTGTGTGTGTGTGTGTGTGAGAGTGAAACGTCAGTCAGAGTTGTGTTATTGCATCAGAAGAATGTGTTTTTCTCTCTTTAGTTTCACCTCAGCAGCTGTTTCACATCTGGGTCAAACACTGACGGAGAGATGATCATACAGTACATAGGCTGCTACATTACTGTATATTCTCCAATAGAAGCTCATGTTTTTATTTGCTTCAACTGCTGAACTGACCCGTCTTGTATCAGAAACAGGATTTTATTTAATTTAGAACAAATCTTCTGCTCAGCAAAGATGAAACTCCTCTACACTGGTTCTGTTGTTCCTGTTTAAAGGTGTTCAGAAACGGACGTTTGTTCTGTTTGTCGCCTCCTTCTACGAGTTTCCACGCGAGTTTACCCGAGTAAGGAAAACAAATTTGATTGGTCGTTATCGAGCGGGCGGGATATTCAATGTTTGGGACGAGACTGAGCTCAGTGTGTGTGTGTGTGTGTGACGTTTGATTGGATCCAATATCAGTGGCAGCGTGACGCATAAAAGAAAAAATACCACACTTATAAAAAAAATAGAATTTTGCACAAAGTTTGGGCTCCATCGTCTGATAGATGAGTTATTACACTAATGTTAGGACCCATAGTGGAGTCAAATTCATTTTTCTTTTCTGTAGGTACAGCTTTAAGAGAGTCCAAACAGAAGGAAATGGTCGGATCCAGAGCAGCATCATTTACAAGTTTAACCAGCAGCAGCGATTCAACTTCTAATGAATAAATGTGTTGCTCCGCCCACAGACTGTAAATAGGCTCCGCCTCTTTCCTTGGGTCAGTCGGAGTTGTCGGACCATGGGAGAATTAATGCTCCTGAGTCCGGCTGCATCGGGTCCGAGCTTCAACACCCGCGGGTCAGACCGAGTCGGGTTTTAATTGTCAGGGTGAGAACTGAATGATGATGAGATGAAGCAGCTTAGAAAGTGCTCAAACAGGCGATCGTGGGCTTTGAGAAGTTTTGTACATTCACAAGAACTTGAAGAAAATAGAAACAGACCCGGCTTCTGATTGAAACTCAGCTTTTATTTACTCAAACCTTTTATTATATGAAGTTGTGTTTTATCTAGAGATGCACCGATTGCAAAATTCTTGGCCGATACCGATTTCCGGTTTTTAAGGAGGTCTGACCTGCCAAAACCGATTTTTCCGATACCGATTTTCTATCTAAGAAATAATTATAATCATACAATAGACACCATATTTATATAACTGCAATTAAAACCACAACTAGTGGTAGGCTATGATGCTATCATGCTACAGATGTTACTGGTTCAAATTTGCGGACTTCACGCGTGGTCCACGCGAGACGGCACAAGACTCATGCATTTTTTTTCTTTGGCGAGACAAGAGGTTTTAATGAAAAGCCTCAATGTGCCAAAACAACCGCCAGGTGGCATCTGTGAGAACGGAGGACGACAGGCGGATGACTCAGTGATCTGTGCAGTAATCCACAGCTTAAACTCTAGGCTATTAAACTAGAACTAACTACTGTATACACTGCCTAAATCACAGAAACTATTGTAATATGATAAAGCCTGTCTTGCTTTATGACTTGATGATTATGTATCACATATCGCCGCGATTAGGAGTGGCGCTGTTCATGATACAGAATACAAGAGGATGAAAGGAGAACTAGCTGCAGACAGTAAATAATATAGTAGCCTAGTTTTTCAATGACAAAATGTAACGACGGCAGCTACAGTAGACTATAGCCCACGTCTCACTCTCTTTTTTCGGTCATCTGTCTCGTCATCTCCAAAATGTGTTTTTAAAATGAGCCAACTACAGTACTGTGCAGTAGTGCCGCAGATTTCTCACTCCGCACCTTGTTTGAGAGTGCAGCTGGATGATTTCTTGTGAATGAACGGGTCTGTGTCACTTTGGGGCTGGGCGATAAAACATAGGATAAATAACTTTCCCTCGATAGAAGACGCGGCCGATACAAAGTGACACCGTCAGCCATGCAGCCGGCCTGGACTTTTTATTTTTAATTATGAAGGATCATCTGCGCAAGGCAAAGATGATAGCATCAACAAAACACGGCGTAACACACGCGGCTGTATGGGACAGGCTTTTATTTAATTCAGAACAAACCGCTTAGCAAAAATGGAAAATATAGTCTATAATAATTAATTGATCTGTTGTTTGGCCACTGTTTGAAAATAACCCGAATTATGAGCAAATAATCTGATCCAGAACAGCAGTCATAATCAGACTTCTTCTAAATAAACCTAAACATTAAATAACTGGGTCAGGTCGGACCATGGGGTTATTTTTTCTCTTCTTCTTCACAGGAGAAGAGGAGGTGCGCTGCGCTCACGGACGCGTTGATGTTTTGTGATTTATCTGCTGCCTTGACTCTGCCCTTTATACATGTGCGTTCAGATTAACAATAAGACAAGCCATGGTTGAGTTTATTGAGTTTTAGCTGCTCAATCTCATTGTTTCAAAGAAAAGGGATTGATTTTTATAACGAAATGAAACGAAAACAATATTATATTGATACATTGTTGTAAAAAAAATCCAAAAGAAACGAAAATGAACTAAAGAAAATAACTTTCACACACACACATTAAAACAGTGCGATTGGTTGAAAGCTGATAATTAGCCATGTGCTTATAAGCTGATTGGCCGAAACCAAGAACAAAGCCGCGTGAATGGCCAATCGCCATGTGTTAACATTTCCATATTCCGCACATTCTGTGACAAACTGTAAACTGTTTTCTTGTCTGTAACAACATCTATTGCACGTCTGTCCGTCCTGGGTGAGGGATCCCTCCTCTGTTGCTCACCCTGAGGTTTCTCCTGTTTTTCCCTGTTAAAAGGGTTTCCATGGAGTTTTTCCTCAGTCGATGTGAGGGTCTAAGGACAGAGGATGTTGCTACGATGCCATGTGAAGCCCTTTGAGACAAACTGTTTGTAAAAACGGGCTATACAAATAAAATTGCCTTGCCTTGCCTTGCCTTAACGGCCGACATGTAAATCAGCTGTTTCGATGGGCGTTATATGAATAGAGATGTTAATGTGGTACTTTGCACATAGCCTCCTCTTCTCCTGTGAAGAAGAAGAGAAAAAATAACCCCATGGTCCGACCTGACCCAGTTATTTAATGTTTAGGTTTATTTAGAAGAAGTCTGATTATGACTGCTGTTCTGGATCAGATTATTTGCTCATAATTCGGGTTATTTTCAAACAGTGGCCAAACAACAGATCAATTAATTATTATAGACTATATTTTCCATTTTTGCTAAGCGGTTTGTTCTGAATTAAATAAAAGCCTGTCCCATACAGCCGCGTGTGTTACGCCGTGTTTTGTTGATGCTATCATCTTTGCCTTGCGCAGATGATCCTTCATAATTAAAAATAAAAAGTCCAGGCCGGCTGCATGGCTGACGGTGTCACTTTGTATCGGCCGCGTCTTCTATCGAGGGAAAGTTATTTATCCTATGTTTTATCGCCCAGCCCCAAAGTGACACAGACCCGTTCATTCACAAGAAATCATCCAGCTGCACTCTCAAACAAGGTGCGGAGTGAGAAATCTGCGGCACTACTGCACAGCACTGTAGTTGGCTCATTTTAAAAACACATTTTGGAGATGACGAGACAGATGACCGAAAAAAGAGAGTGAGACGTGGGCTATAGTCTACTGTAGCTGCCGTCGTTACATTTTGTCATTGAAAAACTAGGCTACTATATTATTTACTGTCTGCAGCTAGTTCTCCTTTCATCCTCTTGTATTCTGTATCATGAACAGCGCCACTCCTAATCGCGGCTATCAGGCTGTCAGCATTGTCCCCAAAACGTCTGAGCAGTATTTAGTACGGTGCTGCCACCTAGAGGAAAACAGTTGTGGTGAAAAGTCACGCGATCAGCGATCCTGCAGTGCAGGACAAACCCCGCAAATTTGAACCAGTAACATCTGTATATAGGCTACAAACGTACACACATTGGCCAAGATTGATGCGAAACCCTATTACTGTACAATTCAGTACTATAATGCACAGGTTCATATATTTAAAGGTCCAGTGTGTAAAATGGGGGAAAACTGTGACATGTAGCGTTCAGATTCTAGTTTGCAGCTTCACTCGCACTCACCCCTCCCATCGGCAAAGTGACGGTGGCCTCCGAGGACAAAACAACTTGTTTACCAGGACTGTGACGACTGGGAGTATTTCAGGAGCGTGGAGCGATGAGGTGAAGATCTAAACTATTTTACTATAATATGTCTGCTGTTTCCTCCTCCTTCATTGGTTTATTTATAAACGCAAAAGTCTTGAAACGCGCTCTCTGACTGGCTGGATTTTCCTTTCAGGCTGCCGTACAAACATGGCGGCACAAGATGGCGACACTCTCTAAAGCAAGACCCCATAAGAAGAATTATAAGGCTACGAAAACCAAACACAGTTTATTTTATCGTGATTATACACTTATATAAATAATATATTCATGGGTAGTATATTCAACCTTCTCTGAACGTGTCCGAGCCGTTTCCTCCTCATCATGAATCAACCTCCTCTGATTCCAGGAGCTTTTCAGAGTCCTGTAACATCTGTGCGCTCTTTAATTTCTATTCCACCTGGGAAATGAAGAATGAAGCCGGCCAGTTGGAATAATTAGCTTTCCGCTCTTCCAAAGTGCCGTACGACCGTACCTAGATTTCCTCTGAACGCTGGCACCGATTAATGGCCAGACGTTACGTTTTGTCCTACATTACCACTGAGGACGGTCAAACACTCAAAGACAAAGAGACGAGACAAGACGAGACGAGACGAGACAGGAGCGTCGTCCTCCCAGGAGACCGAGAGGCATCAGTGGGTTCAGCCAGTTCTCAATAACTACATGTAATTATGTGACAAAGCTTCACGGCGGCTGTGAGGATTTAAATTACTAGAGGAGGGAAAATGAATCAGAGAGAAACGACTGTGGTCAGAGTCGACACAGGACACGACTGTTTCTACACATAGAACAAAGGCCGATACCAATACAGATTATTAAAGAAGTTGTTTTAGAGGGAAATACAGAGACTGCTTGATGAAAAACAACGTGCATCAGCGGTTTTGCATGAATTTCCCTCTAAAACAACTCTGTCTGGTAACGTTGTGTTATTATCTCATAGCGTGGTGAATGTGCAGGTCACAACTTGTCCACCAGAGCGTTGTGGAGTTGTTGGATTGTGTATTTGATGAGTTTGATGAGGGAAACCAAGAAATCCCATAATGAGCCTCCGTAGCGTAGCTCTGAGCAGCTCACGGCTCTGCTCCGCCGTTCTAAAAATAGCTTGCAATGACAATTAAAGGTAACGAACCTACAGTACTGCTATGACTATAGGGATTATGGCAATGGGCCAATTTGCCAAAATGTTGAACTATCCCTGTAAGTTAATGGTTTTGAGGTGAAAATATTTGTTAACTCTCTGAAGAACAGACAGTCAAAAACGTGCATTAGACGTTCTACTTCCTATTTACACTTGGGTCATGCAGGTGTTTTCTGGTATGTTAGTTAGGCCTGAGATCAGCTCTCTTATTCCTTTTTTTAAAATGCTGTTTTAAAGTGATAGTTCACCCAAAATTCAAATTGCTCAACTCATTATCTACTCCCCCTCATGTGGACTAAGGGCTGGGAGAAGTTTCAGAGTCCTCCGTGGCTTCTCTGAGTTACAGGGGGTCTTGGCGTAGCAGTGCATGTCCATATAACGGCTGCAAATGGATACCAACTGTCTTCGTTCAAAAAGACACACCAAAAAACATCCAAATACCTCCATGCTGCTCGTATGTAATGTCCGTCTTGTATTGAAGCCCCGAAATGCAAAATTGTTCCGAAAAAAATTAAATAAGTCTATATTTCAAGCTTGTTTGTAGCGGAAGCTCCTCTTCCCGGTCCGTCCAATTTGGAACATTTTGGAACAATTTTGCATTTCCGGGCTTCAATACAAGACGGACATTACATACGAGCAGCATGGAGGTATTTGGATGTTTTTTGGTGTGTCTTTTTGTTACGAAGACAGTTGGTATCCATTTGCAACCGTCATATGGACATGCACTGCTACGCCGAGACCCCCTGTAACTCAGAGAAGCCACGGAGGACTCTGAAACTTCTCCCAGCCCTTAGTCCACATGAGGGGGAGTAGATAATGAGTGAGACAATTTGAATTTTGGGTGAACTATCCCTTTAAAATGAAATGAAACCTTCACAGTGTGGTCGCAGCCTGAGCTTCATTATATTTTGATGAACAACATCATGGAGCCGCTAACGGTTCAGAGGCAGCGAGGGGTTCAGCTTCCGATGCACTTTGTGTTGCATTTTTTTTATGTATGAAAGGTGCTATACAAATAAATAAAGTGTGAAGTTTGATGGGAACAACCAGTAAAAACCTTGGTCCTGTCCTTGGTTTTTTTTCTCATCAGGATCAACCACAGTGACGGAGAACAGGTGGAGGAGGAGGCTGAACAAACACCTGAACCGAGCGTCGTCGCCACGGCAGCAGCAGCAGCAGCAGCCGGGGGCGAACTGTGGGCGCCGGCTTCATCACAACAAACTATTTAGAGCAGATCAGACCGAGCTGCAGATCTATTATTCAGTGTGTTTGTCTGTGTCTGCAAACTAAAACCATCCAGCTTCTTCTTCTTCCCCACCACACACACACACACTGTCAGCCTGCCTCACCTGCAGCTGACGGCTCTGACAGGTGGAACTCTGGGTAATGGGCTGAACACTGACTGCTGGTTTTTATTAATCAATGATGGATAACATGAACAACTGGGTTGAAGTTTTCCACCTCTGAATTATAAAAACGTGTAAAAGTTAAGACTTGAAACCAATTAGAAACGTTGCAGTTTCATGTAAATTCACATATATTTGTCCCGTATGAATCTGTACATTTATACATTTATGCTGATGTTGTATCAAAGCCTGTCAGTGTATGTTGATATTAGAGTCCAAAAACCTGACATAACATTTCCAGAAACTAATAAAAACACAAGTCTTCTAATAAACTGCAGCTCTGTTTAATGTAGATTTTTAAACATATTTGAATCCTAATGTTTTTCTTTTTGTACTCTTGCTTTACTTTTTCCTACTTTTGATTAATTCTATATTTGAACCATATATCTTTATTTTATATTTGTGTATACTGCACATCCCTTTTTCTTTTCTTTTTTTTAAATTAATTTATGTAGGTTGGAGAGAAACTAATTTCAAAGAGTCAATAAAGCTTCAACTTTGATATTAAATGTTAATGTTTAATATAAACACTTGATGCATGTATGGGAATTTGACTTGTGAATGTGAATCCATATGTTTAAAAGTTATGTGCATATATATTAGACCATATATAAAGTATATATTTATGTATTACATCCATGTTAGAGCATGTTAAAGAATCCGTCTTATAAATATGTTTAAAGGTAAAATATGTAGGAATTCCCCCCATCTAGCGGTGCGGTTGCATATCTGAACGTATTCTTGATGTTGCATTCACGTGAAATCGGGCAGACATCAGACAGACAACAGACGCTGCATGTAACTATACAGGCGTGACAATATGTTGTCATGGTGATGTGGTATTGTTTTACCGTCTTTCTCTCGTGGAGTAAAACGACATCCGGTTGGTTTGCCGACGGCCGTCTGCCTGACTGCACCTGAATGCAACACCAGTGCCTGCGTCCTTCCTCACACTACACAGTGGTGACAGTTTTAACAGGCCGAGCCCACAGCTCCGCTCAGTTTCCGTGGTTACCTACGGTCACGATGCAACATGGCCGCCTCGGTTCGGTGCGTCGCCCACTTATGTATTTGTAACGACTTGTAACAACTCATTCTAAGGTACCAGAAAGCTTTCATTTGTATGCAGCTGTGATTCCACTTCAGTGAAATACGTATTTATGAAAGACAGATTTGATTTTTGCTCATAAAAAGCCAAATAAGTTACATACTGGGGCTTTAATATAGGCACACACCCAAACTTACTACTACTAATATCATAGGTGACACATATTCTTGATATGGAGACATGATGTCACATGTCATTTCTGCTGGTGGCTGCTCTGACACAGTTGCTGCTGTTTTGTTTTCTGTCGACTACTACATGGTGTTTAAACTTGAAGTTAAAAAAAAAAAAAAAAGTTGACGTATTCGGAGCAACAGCGGCGTTTCTCCATGGAAACGAAACAAACAGAGAGAGAGAGAGAGAGAAAGGGAGAAAGTGAGAAACGCTCCCGTGACCTCGGTTAGAAAAACGTCGTTTCAATTTTAACCAGCTTGAATTGTTACGGAACAAAGATGAGCAGAGATGGGACATTAACCCCTACTGTGTGTGTGTGTGTGTGTGTGTGTGTGTGTGTGTGTGTGTGTGTGTGTGTGTGTGTGTGTGTGTGTGTGTGTGTGTGTGTGTGTGTGTGTGTTTGTGTAAATAGACAAAGATCCCTGAGGACAAATGATGAGGAGATGATATCTTGTGAAGTGTGCCCTTTAAAAATAGCAGGGTCGCTGTCAACATTAGTCTGGGTGAGCTTTCTGTTTCTGTGTGTGTGTGTGTGTGTGTGTGTGTGTGTGTGCGGCCATGATCTCTGTGTGCGTTATTATGTGTGTGTGTATGAGAGACCACTGTATTTGTCTGAGTTTTATGTGTGTGTGTGTGTGTGTGTGTGTGTGTGTGTGTGTGTGTGTGTGTGTGTGTGTGTGTGTGTGTGTGTGTAGACAAGCAACAGCTATTAGGATCTGTCATCATGCATGACTGAGCTCTACATGCCCTATGAGTGTGTGCGTGTGTGTGTGTGTGTGTGTGTGTGTGTGTGTGTGTGTGTGTGTGTGTGTGTGTGTGTGTGTGTGTGTGTGTCCACAGAGAGGTATGAGGTGCATTTAACCAGAGCTCCTGTGACTGATGTACATGGTAATGTGAAATACTGCCTGAGGGCGACACACAAGGAGAGAGAGAGAGATGGAGGGATGAGAGAAGGAGGAGACAAAGAAAGAGCAGAAAACAAATAATATGAACATTTACATTTATTATAATATATAAATATATATTTATAATATGTCATAATCCTCTCCTTTGTTACTTTGTTCATCCCACTGTCTTATTTCTCTGAGAAAAAAACAACTGTTTCACTTTTATGTTTCAGTTTTTTATGTTTCTACTGGGATAAGCCTGTGAATATTCTCATGTGTCCAGGTCATACACGTAGTTATCTCAAGGAAATTTAAATCGAATGCGACTGGACTTGGTTATTTCTACTGGGATGTTGCACAAAGTTATTGATTTTATTATTATGTTCATTGTTTGTTGCATACAGGAGGAAAAAAACTAAGAAACTAGACTAGAAATTTCAGCCGGGATGGAACAGAAAATTCAGAATATGGGAGGTCATATGTATTAGGGTTGTACAAGCCAGTGCACTATTTGTATTCGGTTTCGGATTTTGGCTTTTAAAAAAAACGTAGGATTCGTATCCGGGAAGAAACCGGAAGTTGGCGCACTGACTTCAGCCGAGCTAGTGCTACGCCGAGCTAGCCGGCTAACTTCCGCTTTAGCTCTCGGCTAACTAGAACGGGAATAAAATAATTTAATCGTGCGGCTCTTCTAGACTTTCCAAACATAATCGGACTGAATGGATCAAATTCTCGGGGGTTGTGACACTCAAAAAAAAAAGATCTTCTTTTCCCATTATTGTCTATGAGAAAAATGCTAATGCCCTGGAAGTATCGGTGAGCACTTCCTTTCTACTGTAATGCAATGCATGCTGGGAGTTGCTGTTTCTTAGCAACCCTAACTCATGTTGTGCTTCTATGGCGGCGCACCAATGTTAAGGTGCGTTAGCGCCACCTACTGTGTTGGAGTGTGAACCAGAATCACCTGGTTTTGTGCTGTTGCTGATCCAAACGTTTCTTTTTCTTTAGAAAAAAGCTCCCGAACAATGAGGAGAAACTTCGGACAGAAAAACTGTTCAGGATTAAAGCGTTATTTGTGTACTTCTGAATACGTATTTGGGTTCGGGTTCACCCCTAGTGTGTGTGTGCATTTGCATTTTCAGCTGCAGCTACTGAGTCAACGTTAACTTGTCTATGTTACATGTTTATATCTTTATATTAGGGCTGACCCGATTATCATATTTTGATAATCGAAGCTTCGTGGACATAATATCGATTTTAATCGAAGCTTCGACGGCCGGTGGGGTGCGCGATCATTAACGGGGGGTGCAGCGGCGGCGACCGTAACGTCTGGGCCCGCGATCGTAGCGGAAATAATGTAAGTAATGGCAAACAAACACTGCATATCTCCAAAATCAGGCAGGTTTCCAGGATGCCAAGTTGCCTACTCATTTTAATGTAACAATTGCCAATGAGAACCAGTGTCAAAAAGGAAAAAAGGAAGAAAAAAAAAACAATCGATCACGGACTTAAAGATCGATTACCATGGCAACGAACGAAGCTTCGATTTTTTGGGGTCAGCCCTACTTTATATACTGTAAATACTTCCATGTTTATTATGGGCTGTAAATTGATTAAAATGTGTGTCCATAGTTGTGACAACTTACAGATTAACCACACCTTTTTGCTTCTAAATGGGATAGAAAGATGTTTTTCTAGTGTTTAATAATGAAAAAATGCACAGCTTTATGCAAACGTAACTTTATGATACATGAAACAAAAACATGGCGGCTCCACCTGAGAAGAAACTGTAAGTAGCTTTACATGGAATTTGTGTTATTATCATGTTAACTCTTTGATGTTTTATTTTCTTTTGTTTTTAATTAGCCTTTTTCTTCCTGTAATGCACCTCATGACTTCATCCAGAGAAGTGTTGTATATTTGATATTTGTCCCCCAGGACCTTTATATAGGCCCATATATATTTATTTCTATATGTGTATATACTGTTTGTGCTCAGCAATAGCTCTTTGTGTTGCAGATGCACAAACCTTTATTTATTTTTTTGTCACTGTTAAAATAAAAACCCATAAAGCATCTGAGTGTGAGTGTGTTTATGAGCAGCAGCTTTAAAGAGGAGGAACCGCAGGTGTAGATCATGTCAGGGTGAGGTGGAGGTGAAGAAGGAGGGAGAGGATTTATATGCAACGCCTCCATTAAAATCTCCAGATAACAACCTACAAATTTCTCCCAAACGGCCTCTCCTCCCTGCTGCCTTGTCTTGTTTCACTCCCCCCTCCTCCTCTCCCCTCCCCTCTCCCCTCCTCTCCCCTCCTCTCATCTCCCCTCCCCTCACCCACCTGTCTGTCTCTTATTGCTCCTGTCTTTCATCACTCCCTTCTGCTCTGTGGCCGAAACCTATCAGAGGTTGAATCAATGACGAGACGTCTGAGGGTGTCTCTGTCTCTGGGTGTGTGTGTGTGTGTCTGAGATATGGTGAGAGAAGATGTGTGTGTGTGTGTGTGTACGCCTTTGAAATATGTGTGTGTGCATTTGTGTGTGTGTGTTTCTTCCTCATTATGGAGAGATTTTTTGGATTGTGTGGTTTTAATGTCCTCTGCTTTTGCTCTCAGCTCAGAATCTCATATTGGAGAGTGTGAAAGAAAAAAAAAACACATTTACCACCATGTGTGTGTGTGTGTGTGTGTGTGTGTGTGTGTGTGTGTGTGTGTGTGTGTGTGTGTGTGTGTGTGTCTTAGAGGGAGTGCTAAGCAGTGGATGCTTAATAATGCAGCGTTGTGCGACTGCCTCTCTCCTCCTCCTCCTCCTCCAACAACATCCTGATTAGAGATTCGGGGTTTGAAAATGTTAATGCTTTTAACACAGTCGCTGCTCATCGGCATCAAACCGGAGGAAACGCACACACACACACACACACAAACACACACACACACACACACAAACACACACACACAGAGAAGTGCACGGAAACATAGGAAGTGACACGTACATGCCAACCTATAAGGCAGACACACACACACACAGCTGGTGCAGGAGGAGCTTCTGATCTTCCTGTTACTTTACATTGAAGTAACTTGTCTGCTCTGTTTCCTCTCTACCTGCCTCAGTCCTATCAGAGACTTCTAGGCTTTATATTTATATTTATTTAGTTTAGAACAAATTCTTCTGCTCAGCGAAGATGAAACTCGTCTCCACTGGTTCTGTTGTTGCTGTTTAACAGAGTCAGAACAGAAGGAAACAGTCGCATCCAGAGAGTTTAGTCAAACATATGCTCATCGACATCTTTTCACAGGTTTAAACCCCTCCTGTCGTCCTTCTGGGTCAAATTGACCCAATCTGTTCCCTTTCCTCCATCCTTCCGTCCTCCCTTCCTTCTTGCAACAATCCTTTTTCCCTTCCTTCTTTCCTTCCTTCCTTCCCTTCATCCTTACTTCTTCTTCCTTCCTCTTTTGATCCAATTGACCTGATTTGTTCCCTATCCCTCCATCTTTCTTTCCTTCCCTTCCTTCTTTTCACAATCCTTCCTTCCTTCCTTCCTTCCTTCCTTCCTTCCTTCCTTCCTTCCTTCCTTCCTTCCTTCCTTCCTTCCTTCCTTCCTTCCTTCCTTCATTCCTGACCCAATCTGTTCCCTCCCTCCTTCTAGCTTTCCTTCCTTTTCCCCTTCCTTCTTTCCTCCCATCTTTCCCTTTGTTCTTCCTTCCTTCCTTCCTTCCCTTCATCCTTACTTCTTCTTCCCACCTGATTTGTTCCCTATCCCTCCATCTTTCTTTCCTTCCCTTTTCTCTTCCTTCTTTCAACAATCCTTTTTCCCTTCCTTCCTTCCTTCCTTCTTCCTTCCTATTTGACCCAATCTGTTCCCTCCCTCCTTCTAGCTTTCCTTCCTTTTTCCATTCCTTCTTTCCTCCCATCTTTCCCTTTGTCCTTCCTTCCTTTCTTCCTTGACCCAGGAGGACAACAGGAGGGTTTAAATACGGTTTGTCTTCTTATTTTGAGTTAAAGGTACCATCCCAGGCGGCTCATTTTTGGTAAAAATCTTGGCAAAATTATAAAAATCTGAGTATATCTGGTAAATATTGGACAGTAATCGATGACATAAGTGATTTGACATCTCAATGATGAAATCTGGTCGTCTGTGTGAGGAGCAGGGGTCAAAGTTTGTCCAACCAGTCAACCAATCAACCAATCCAGCCGCCCGGGATGGAAACTTCAAATGATGTTATACCCAATATTACTGTAATTTCAATTTTCAATACCAGTCTATATTATTTTTCATAGTTTTGCCTGCAGGCTAATATTTGCTCATTGCTTACGGCAATGTTTTTCAACCTTGGGGTTGGGACCCCACGTGGGGTCGCCTAGAATTCAAATGGGGTCGCCTGAAATGTCTAATAATTGATATAGAAAAATATATTCTATAACTAATTATTATTCTTCTAATTATGATTAAAAACACCACACACAATCTTAAACAACTGTATTCTTTACTTTAACTTTCTCCAATGTTAATCGAGTTCAAATAAAATGCAGCATGCAGAGACAAAATGATGTGGATGTGGATTTTCTACCATCTCTTTCAACTTTTCTGAAAGAAGACATGTTAAGGAAGAGAAATAGCCCAAAATCTCAAAATTGATCAGTGCAGTGCATGAAAAAACTGTGTTTCTGCCTGTTAGTGTCTCGCCTTAAACTCTCCAGTCATGTTTCCTCTTATCATGAATTCAACCAGGACCGAGGACAGAAACAAACCAGGAGGAAAAATGAACTTGGGCAGCCGCCATCTTGGATTCTTGGGAGTTTTTTCCCCTCCATCACTTCAGATCCAGGTGTAGATGCCAATCAATGAAGGTTCATAACGACTCTCTCTATGTATTGTAGGGCTGGGCCAATATGCTTTTGTGCCGATTCGATTCTCTAACGATTTTTGGGTCCCGATTCAATTTAAATTGCGATTCTGATTAAACAAGTATTGCGATTCGATTTTACCAAGTATTGCGATTTTATATTTCAATTATTGTGATTTTCTTTCCTTAAACAAGAGCAGGTTGAACCAAACACTTGAAAATATATCATAAGTCATATTTACAAAAAACAATACACACATCACATCAGTTTGTCTGTTGTGTTCATTTGTTCACATAGATATCTGTGAACAAACGAACACAACAGGCCGGTTTGACTTTGCCAAGAATGGCACAGAATACATGATTGTACAATAAAGATTGGTCGTCCAAAAAAAAAGAAAGAAAAAAAAAAAAATCTTAAAATTTTTTTTTTTAATTTGCCAGAAAAAAATCGCGATTAATATAAAAATCGATTTTTTTTTTGGCCCAGCCCTAATGGATTGTGTAGAAAATACCACTTGAACGTCTCGCGGCTGCAGCAGTTTGTTTACAACAGGAGCGACGCTTGACTCCTGACATGAGGCAATAGAAAACCAACTCACACAGCAGCAGCAGCATTAAGATGCAGAACCATGAAAACCACCAAGCGTTTCATTTTCATTCCTTCTCCTCGTTTGAATTTTTTTTTTTTGGGCAGCGCTCGGCAAACAAGGTGAAAAAGAAATGAGCTCCCGATTTGAGAGAAAAAAAGAGGAGTGACAGAGAAAAAGACTTTATCTTTTCAAATGACTGAATTCAAATGAACTCACAGTGCAACGGAAAATGTGTTCAGTTTAAACGGCCTCGGGCGGAAAGAGAGAAATAAACATGCTCGGCACTCTCTCCTTTTTGTTATTCCCTTCTGTCTTCTGCTTTGAATATGAAGCGTCTTTAGAGTGTGTGTGTCTGTGTGTGTGTGTGTTTCAGTGTTCAGATATTTTATTTCACCATTTTTCAAAAAACATAATAAACATCTATAGTCTGGTGCATCAACTACTGATTTACTGAATTGACTCGATTCTCATTCACAAGGTCCTAATTTGATTTGATCCAGATTCTTTTAGAGATATTTTAGTTTTAATATTAATTTTGCAGGTTAGAGTGATTTTCACACAACTAATTCTGCAAATTGTACAAAGATGGAGCTCTCTAACCTGATGAATTATTGAAAATATTTATGTTTGCATTAAAAACTTGACCCGAAAGCAGTTACATTAAAGGGATAGTTCAACATTTAGTCAGATTCTCCTCTCACCATAACCCCTATAGTCACAGCAGTAGGTTCATCACCTTTAATTATCGGTGCATGTTGTTTTGAGATCAGCGGGGCAGAGACGTGAGCTGCTCAGTGAACACAACACAAATCAAACTCATCAAATACACAATCCAACAACTCCACAACGCTCTGGTGGACAAGTTGTGACCTGCACATTCACCACGCTATGAGATAATAACACAACGTTACCACACAGAGTTGTTGTAGAGGGAACCGCCTTTAGCTTTGATCACAGCATGCATTTGCTGTGGCATCGTTTCAATAAGCGTCTGTCTTCTAACATGGTTGTTTAAGAAATGAGACTGCATCAGTCAGGGTTAAATAAGTTGTTGCCAGCTGAAACATAATCATCCATACAGTAATTATCCAATGGGAGGCTCTAACCTACAGTATTAGCTTAGTTAAATCCAAGTGGTGACGTTTCTTTTGGACGGGCAGTGTACATGATTATTTCATAGCGTGGTGAATGTACAGGTCCCTGAAGGCAACGCGCATCAGCAGTTTTGCATGAATTTCCCTCTAAAACAACTCTGTCTGGTAACGTTGTGTTATTATCTCATAGTGTGGTGAATGTGTCCACCAGAGCGTTTTGGAGTCGTTGGATTGTGTATTTGATGAGTTTGATGAGTTTGACTGAGCAGCTCATGTCTCTGCTCCGCCGATCTCAAAACAACATGCACCCATAATTAAAGGTGATGAACCTACTGCTATGACTATAGGGGTTATGGTGAGAGGAGGATCTGACTAAAATGTTGAACTATCCCTTTAACGCACATTTATTCAGTATGACCCACTACTACAGAAGTAAACAGTGCAACTCTTCAGTAATGGGTGATAATAATTCAAGTGCTGCAACCAATGTGTAACATCTGAGCTGTGAACGGACACAACAACAACATGAAAACCCAACTCTACTGTAATCTACGTATATAATGTGTGCAGAATGTCTGTGTGTGTGTGTGTGTGTTCCTGTTGGCATGGCTGCAGGTGAGTCGTGTGTTGATGATGGTGTGGAGTCGACCTACTAATGTAAATTTATTTATTTTTTTTTTTTTTTTATCTCCAAGGTCGAGGCGGTGTGTGATTTCCTCTGACACGCGGCCGTGCAGCTGTGATACAGAGAGCATCAAGGTTAAACTGTTTTGATGTTTTCTGTAGGTGATCTCTCTCTCTCTCTCTCTCTCGCTCTCTCTCTCTCTCTCTCTCTGTGATGATGATGCAACCTCTCCTCACTCGTTGCCAGACGGCGCTAACTCACTCACTAGTGCCCAGACTCCAGGACCGGCTGCTGCTGCTGCTGCTGCCATCCTCTAAAACAACTCTGTCTGGTAACGTTGTGTTATTATCTCATACCAAACCAAGAAATCCCACGAGCCTCCGTAGCGTAGCTCTGAGCAGCTCACGGCTCTGCTCCGCCGTTCTAAAAACAGCTTGCACCGACAATTAAAGGTAACGAACCTACTGCTATGACTATAGGGATTATGGCAATGAGCCAATTTGCCAAAATGTTGAACTATCCCTTTAACGATAAGTATGTATTTCACGTAAACCCACTAACCAAATCTTTCCCCAGATCTAATCCACTATACGGAGCAATTACAAACTGGAATAGACTTCCAGATTATCTAACACTAAATGATAATGATATATACGTATATATATATATAGTATATATTTTTAAAGGAGCATTTACAAAAGCTGTTTTGGGTTAAAAAAAAAAAATTAAAAACAACCTTGAAGCTTGAAAAATACATTTTTCATTTCACAGCGTCTTAGAGCTGCAACAATTAATCGATTAATTGAACAATTATGGATTATTAAATGAATCGTCAACTATTTTGATAATCTAATAATCTGTTTGAGTAGTTTTTTTTAAGAAAAAAAGTTCAAATTCTCTGATTTCAGCTTCTTAAATGTGAATATTTCTGCGGCGTGTTGGCCATTTTTGTTTAAAAAAAAACAAAAAAAAACAGGGGTACCTGCCCCATGTTTTTTTAAATACTTGTACTTAAGTTTCTTTTTCTTAACCTGCTTGTTTAGCATGGGGGACTGTCAATGGAAATTAGCTTGGTAGCTAGAATTGGGTACATTTACTGTACATTTTATTTTAAAATGTGTATTAATGTACATTGTCCCTCTCCATCAAATAAAATGAATTGAATTGAATTGAATGTCTTGTTTTGCGGTTTTTGTTGCTTATTTGCTTTTTTTTTTGCCTTCCTGCCTTTATTGCCCCCCATCCCCCACCTTCCCTCTCTCCCCCTTGTGCATGAGATTTGTATTCGTATGCCCTCCCTAGAAGCACATCATCACCACCACACGCAAAAAAACCCAAAAAAACAAATCTGACTCGAGTTGTTTATCACGAGAGCTCGAGAAAAAAAAGGAAAAAAGAAAGCGTCAACTGTGGCGCGGCGCGACCTGCAGCTACGGCTGTTTGTGTGGAGACGAATGAGAGTAATTACACAGACTGACAGACACAAACACACACAAACACACAGAAAAAAAAACGCAGTTTGCATGAAGAGATGCAACAGTGCAATCAGACGCACAAACACAAACACAAACACACACACAGCTCTTTTTCTCAATAAACAGACTGAGGCGATGCTTTCATGTTTCTCTCCGTTTACTACACCACCGAGCTGTTAATTGTCTTCCTCCCTCCACCTTTCTCTCTTTCTCTCTCTTTACTTTATCTTTCTTCACCTCTTTCTTGCATCTATCTCTCATTTCCTCCTCTCACCCTTCCTCCCTCTCTCTCTCCTTCTCTCTCCTTCTCTCTCTTTCCCCCTTGCCCTCTTTTTCTCACTCTCTGGTTCGATGATTGGAGACTTCAAATTGCCACTGAATTTCATCATAAAACCCCACACTCTGCTCCTACTGCCCTTGTTGCCTCCCGACAAACACGCACAAAGATATGCAAGCACACACACACACAGAGACACACACGCACACACACATGCTCATTCTAACACGCCACTGGACCACAGCCCATAATTTAGGACGACCATCAACAAATATCCATGTTGTCACAAACAGACGTAGAGGAGAGAAGGAAGAGGAAGCTGCAGGAGGAGAAAATAAATCTGAAAGACATTTGGAAGTTTCTTGTTTGCAAAGAGCCAAAAAAAAAAAAAAGAAGAAAAAGAAATTCAAATCATTGAAGCGTCTGATGCTCAGAAATCAACAAAAGCTGACGGAGCAGAGGAGGCAGATCACAACGGCTGCAGCACATCATGCAAAACAGGCAGCTGGTGAGTTTGCTGCTCAGTGTGTTGCTGCTGCTCTCCCTCTGGCTGCAGCCAACACACACACACACACAAACACACACAAGCAAACACGATGCAGGTGTAATGACCAAACACACAATTTTTACTTTTTCTCAGCAGTTTTGAAGACATCCAAAGTTCAAACCACAAGCTGCCATAAACCGTCAACTATTTAACTAGTTTATTTAGTATATTACAGTAAAAAGGTGCATTGTGTAGGAATTCCTCCCATCTAGCGTTGTGGTTGTATATCGCAAGCAACTCAATGGTATTTTTCATGCTGCATTCACCTGAAATTGGGCAGACAGACGACAGCCGCTGCACATACGTAACGGCATAAACGAGCCTCTATGTAATGTTATTACTGTTAAAGGTACATTGTGTAGGAATTCCTCCCATCTAGCGTTGCGGTTGTATATCGCAAGCAACTCAGTCGTATTTTTCATGCTGCATTCACCTGAAATTGGGCAGACGGCAGACGGACGACAGCCGCTGCACGTAACGGCATAAACAAGTCTCTATGTAAACAAGTGGTCGGTCATCATCACGAGGCAAAACAACACACGTGACAATATGTTGTCATGGTAATGTCGTATTGTTTACCTGACCCACGTTTTACCGGCTTTCTCTGGACTTCTGTGACTAAAATGACATCTGGTTTGTTACCGACGGCCGTCTGCCCGACTGCAGGTGAATGCAGCACCAGATTATCCAATACTAAAAGGTAATGATTTTTTTTTTTTTTTCTAAGGAGGCTTAAAAAAGCTGTTTTGGGTAAAAAAAAAAAACTAAAAAAAAACGAAACAACAACCTTTTTTTTTTATTTCACAGCGTCTTAGAGCTGCAACAATTAATCGATTAATTGAACAATAATCTATTATTTAATGTATCAACTATTTTGATAACTGAATAATCGGTTTTAGTAGTTTTTTAAGGAGAAAAAAAGTCAAAATTCTCTGATTTCAGCTTCTTAAATGTGAATATTTCTGGTTTCTTTGTTACTTTGTGACAATAAACTGAGTCTCTCTTTGGTTTGTGGACAAAACAAGACATTTGAGGACGTTGTCTTTTGGTTTGAGAAACACTGATTAACATTTTTTAACATTTCATCGACCAAACTACTAATCTGATTAATTGTTTAAATAATAGACCAATTAATCAATAATGAAAACAATCATTATTTGCAGCCTCGTCACCACCGATTCATTTCCTGCGTCTGACTCACATTAACAACCTGAACACTCAGACTCGGTCAGTGTCATTGTCTTGTTACGTCTACGACAGGAAACTGGTCACAGAGTCCGACGCTTTGTCAGTTCACCGAAATGTTGCAACATTTACCGTCACACACACACTGGTCAGCTGCTATCTTTAACACATGATGTTCAGATTTCCATTGAGGGAAATGACATCAAAAGTCACATCCATAAAAGGATTTCCTCCTCGCTGCCCGCTCCCATCTGGAAACGCCATGCAGCAGTGTGTGTGTGCGTGTGTGTGTGTGTGTGTGTGCCAACTGGGACCAAGAAAAAGACTTAATCTCATCTAGCCAATCCTTAATCAGGTCTCTGCAGTCCTTCCTCTGGTTTCCCTAGCAACAACCCTTCACTTCCTCCAAGTCTAATCTCACCGTGTGTGTCTGTGTGTGTCCGTGTGTGTACATGTATGTTTGTGGACATGCACATGCTTCTGTGTGTGTGTGTGTGTGTTTGTTTCCATTGTCTCTCTGTGTGTTTATCTTGTGCGTCCTGCGTGACGACGCTCCTGCTGTTAGTTTACAGAGTTTAAATGGCCGCCGTGCAGCTGTGGACCGGTCAACAGTTTCCAGAGGCTCAAACAGGAAGTTGGAGGTCGAGGTGGATGGGATTCGTGTGTGTGTGTGTGTGTATGTGTGTGTGTGTGTGTGTGTGTGTGTGTGTGTGTGTGTGTGTGTGTGTGTGTGTGTGTGTGTGTGTGTGTGTGTGTGTGTGTGTGTGTGTGTGTGTGCTGTAAAACTGCTACTGTTTCAATAGGAGGAAGTCAGCGTGACCCCGGCCGCCACAGCGGAGGAATTCCTCAGATCGCAGCTCGCCGACCAATCAGCACTTGATGCTGCGTTTCTCACGTCACTTTGCAGAGTTGCCATTTGCTCGCTGGGCCGCCATCACCGCCGCCGCTGGTGGTGGTGAGTTAGTGGTGATTCATGAGAGAGTGATTCATTTCTCTGGATTGTAGGTGAGAAAAAAATGCAGCAGAAGCCTTTGATCAGAGCCGAGCTGAGCCGAGCTGAGCTGCCTGCAGCGGCGGGAAACGTTCGGCGGGAAAAAGAGCAACGAGCCGGAGGACGAGAAGCTGAGACACAACAACTCTGTCAAAGAGAAAATTACAAAAAGGCAAAAAAGGGAAAGACGGAGAAGTTGTACGAAATGCAAACAGTAACAGGAAGCATATTTAATGTATTTGAAAACAAGAAAGGACTCGCAACACTGTATGAGCTCCCAAAAGTACAAAAGTTTATTAGAGGACTATAAAATGGACAACGTTTCGAGCAGTGCGCTCTTCATTTTGTACATATACAACATCAAGTGAAGTGTACTGTACATACATCCTCTATATGAGTTTATACAACTTTGTACAGGCACAAATGTCAACAAATATTCATATGATGAACTTTTAGTTGGTTTAAAGTTTATTAAACAGCATATATACAGTAGGTAAAACTTATATTTTCTCATGTATCTATTTTAAAATTCATTTTAACAGTGTTTTTCTTTTAATACCGGCATGCTGACATGCTCTAGTATGGATATATAGATTTTTATGGTTTTACATGAAGTTTTTACTTGTATCTTACATTTGCATGTGGGTATTTGATTTATTATAAATAAAAGAAACACTGAGGGAAACTTGAGTGATCTTCTCTTGCAGGATGAGGAGACACTACAACTGTGTGACAGAGACTTGGGATTTAAATTAAGTATTTAAAAAAAAAAGTTAAGTGTTATTAGTATAAATTTAGAACTGAATTACCAAGATATGATCCTGTTGGATAATTATTTGATGATTAAAAAAAATAAAAAATTAACCATGAAAATGATATGTTAAAAAATGCCCCGAAACAAAAAAAAAGGATGTGAATGAAAGGCTCATTTCTTATCTCAGACACTTTCTCTTCCTTGTCCTTCAAAACCCGTGTGACTTGTGATTTCCTCTCTTGTTTCTCTCTCACTGTGGCAGTTTTCCCATCACTTGCAGTTTCTCTTTTACTCAGTGAACTTGATTAATCTGAGCAGAAATGCTGAGTTTTCATTTCACTCTCTTTGTTCCCACACTGAAAACACCTTGAACCACCTGACGGAGCCGAGACGACAGAAACAGTAAAAACAGGAAGCAAAGAGACACTCGAGTCTGATAGATAAAGACCTCTTGGCCTGTTTTCATGTGCAGGTTATCAACCGATCGCTGTGGCAACGACTCTTTGTGATGTTCTGTAAAAATATATATTTTTGGGAGCGTGTTTTTCTCTTAATCCCAGTTTAAATCCTTTCTATTCTTTGGTTTATTTTACTTTTAGCCAGACAAGCTGCCTTCAGCTTTTAATGACATTCATGATCCTCAGAGGATAAAACTGATTGTCTGTAGATATTTATAAATCACTTTGGTGCTCCCTTAATGTTTTATTTCTTGTTATCGTCAGGTTTAGTTTTAGTTTATCTGGTATTTTGATACTAGATACTAGATTTTGATGCCCGGCGTACCCCGCAAGGCAAGTTTTAAAGGATAATTACTGTTTTTTACAACCTGGACCTTATTTCTAGCATAAAATACGATCATTTCCTCACCCAGATAACTTTGGTGTCATTACAAGTCGTTGTGATGAAATGAGCTCCAGCCGAGAGGCGCGTATATCTGTATAATGGAGTCTACAGGGCAGCAGAATGCAGCCTCTAAATAACACATTATCTGCAGAGAAACTCCTTAATTTCACCAATATTTAGTTCTGATAGGCTAGTGCTATTCCCCTCTGAGTCCGGGGTTAGCTGTTATCAACATCCGGGGTCTGTAGGTTGACCTACTGACCTCTGACCTGGAAGATGTCATCTCTGAGCGCCATGCGGCTCATTCTGATAATAATCATTCTGCTTCGGCATTCGGGTCCATTTTTATCTCAACTAGCCAGAGCTTTAGTGAGTCCAGGTTGAGGAGAGGAAGCCTGTGGAAGCTGAACTTCATCCAGCTGCTCATTTTGTTCTGACAAGTCAGAAACACGTAGAAACAAACCGTAGCATTAGCGGTAGCAACAAGCCGTGCCGCGCGACGTTCAGAGATGACATCATCCAGGTCAGAGGTCAGTAGGTCAACCTACAGACCCCGGATGTTGATAACAGCTAACCCCGGACTCAGAGGGGAATAGCACTAGCCTATCAGAACTAAATATTGGTGAAATGAAGGAGTTTCTCTGCAGATAATGTGTTATTTAGAGGCTGCATTCTGCTGCCCTGTAGACTCCATTATACGGATATACGCGCCTCTCGGCTGGAGCTCATTTCATCACAACGACTTGTAATGACACCAAAGTTATCTGGGTGAGGAAATTATCGTATTTTACGCTAGAAATAAGGTCCAGATTGTAAAAAACGGTAATTATCCTTTAAGAAACATAAGAAATATTTAAAATCATCTTCACTTACTTTCTATTTTTAGCAGCATTAACGATATAATATAAAACAACACTCTACTATTAAAGCTTGATTAATTACATGCACAAATGTGTGTTTATGTTAAGTATGTAAGGACATTAAAGGAACATACACCAGACCTGGTTTCTGACTAGTCTCTTCAATAGCTTCACTCATTATGATATAATTTATTTGATAAGTGTCAAAGTTAACGCTCTAGTTTACACTACGTGCTGTTAATAGACCCTTTTCCCACAGGTGTAATCAATAACATTAGCGGTGGTGGCTCGTTAAACACTCACTCACATTAACTCACTACACTGGCAGCGCCGCGGCAACAGCTTCCTGGCAAATCTAAATGAACTGCAGCCGTCATTAATGCCATTAGTTACACAGGTGTTAAAGACGTTTTCCCGCCTTAATGAGCCAAGATACACATTTATTGTTTGACTTTTAATCACATTTTCCCGATCGACTCGTCTGGCACACACACACACACAGGGCCGTTGTATAGGGGAGAAAGGTGATGATAATTCTAGGGGCCCAGCGCCCAGTGGGGCCCATAAAAAACCCCAGTAGTCTAATCTTTGTATGACTGATTTATTCTGCGTAAGACCCTGACTATAGTACAACATCTTTCCAAGAATATTTGTCTTATTTCTTGTCCAGATGTCTCATTTCTAGTCTAAACTAATCTCTTTCCACTTAAAATAAGACTCATTACCTAAAAATTAACTTGTTTTTAGATCATTTTCACTTAAATTCACAATAAATAGAAAAATCTGCCAGTGAAAGTAAGTTTTTTGTGCTTGTAATAAGGAAGAAAAACTTGCTCCACTATCAGATTTTTTCTACTTATTCCAAGTGAAAATATGCTTGAAAGAAGTAAAAAGTGTCTAAAAACAAGCTACTTTTAATATGATGTGTCTTATTTTAAGTATAATGAGATTTGTTTTGACTAGAAATTACATTTGACTAGAAATAAGACAAATATTCTTGCTAAGATACTTGAGTTTTTGCAGTGTAATGCTGCATTAGCATCAAAACAAAGAAGGCTAAATAAAAAACAATAATACATACGTAGTCTAAGAAAAAAAAAGGAAAAGTTAGGGGGAGGGGCCCACTTTAGTATTCTTTAAGGGGGCCCAGAATTCCTAGCAACGGCCCTGCACACTCACACACACACACTTCGTTTAAGGATTTTATTTTTTTCTGACTTTGTAATTTCAGTTGCAGTTATTTCTTTCCCTCCCTTTGCTTTTTTTTCAGATCGGCTCAAGATCGTTCTGTTGCCAAAAAAAAAAAAAAGAAAGAAAAAGTCTGCAAATATTACAGTTATTCATCAAAACTAATCGATTAGAGGCCGACTCAGCCCACATGATGAACCAGTGTCTGGGTGTGTTTCTGCTCCCTCTCCTCTCCATTAGGAGGAATTCCTGCTCCTATAAACAGATTGTCTCCGAGCCCAGAGCAGCCGTGCAGCTTTCAGACCAAACCAACTTTTTTTTACATTCTGCAAATCCTCTTTCTGCCCCCTCCCCATCCCATTTACACAAATCCTCACCTCTATCTTCTTTCTTAATGCTTGTCACTTTATAGGAGCTTTGCATTTATAGCCATCAGGACAATCCACCGGGGAAAATCATCGATGTATTAAAAAAAAAAGGCAAAAAAAGAAATTGTAAATATAGAAGCGGGGAAGTTTGCACCAGAGTCTGTTGCAAAAGATTTTTACAAAAGCAGAGTATAAATCATTTTTAAAGCCGAGCTTCAGCAAAAAGGTCAAAATAATCTCCTCTTACAACCACTCGTCTTTGACCTCGATGGAAAAGGTCACGAGGTCAAGAAACGATTCACAGAGACTCTGCAGCGCAAAGAGATGCAAGTTTATTTTTATATTGTTAAAACAGACTTTAAGGGGATGTTTTCTACATGTTTAATAATGGACAAATATGCTGCTTATATGTAACTGTATTATTAAACACTAACAAAAAACAAAACTACGTCCGAGTAGATACAGAAATTTGCAATAACGTGTTATTATTGTGTTAACTTTAAAATCTCTGCTTTATTTAGAAGATTTGGACAATGAATGAGTTCATTTACTGACCATGAAAAAATAAACATATATAGAGAAGTAGTCGAGGAAGTTAATTATAGATAATGAACTAAGTGAATTATATCAAGGCGGTTTCCTGGGATTTAGTGAAACAACATACAGTATATGATGATGTTGTTCGCTCTTCTTGTTCTTCAAGATGATTTAATGACGTTTATGGATTTCCATCCATTCAGACGTGAAACTACAAAAAGGTGTGTTGCTTTAAATATTGCTGCAGCGAAGGATTGTGGGATGGCGTTTCTCCTTTCCATTCACAAAGGAAGCTCCAGTGTTTCCTCTGCTGACTCAGATACCTCAGGGTCACCTCAGTTCACATCTCCTTCAGAATAAAAGTCTTTTTCACCAAAGGTCCCAGTTGGAGACAGAAGAGTTCAGAAGAAGTCGACACATTTCCAGTCAGACGGACCGATCCCTCCTTCCTCCTCCTCCTCCTCCTCTTCACAACATCTGTGTGAGGGAAACAGCAGCAGCAGCAACAACAACAACCTGAAGGTCCGAGGTCTGTTGTGACGACTCGGCTCCTCTGTGTCCACAGGGCGCGTCCCGACCGAGGCGTGAGGCGTCAAAGGTCATGTGTGCTTGTCATAACAATTTGCCAGATTCCTGCGGCCGAAGACGAAAAGTTCATGTGTCGCTGGTGAAAACCCAAAGGTCCGATCCAGAGCTGGTCTGATCCAGAGCTGGCCCGAGGGAGAAGCGAACTGACCACTAAACCAATCTATAGTGTGTAACGTCTGTCGATCCCTAGAGAAATCCTGTGTAATTACAATTAACCCTTAATTGTTGTTGTTGCACATTACTGTTGCAGTTTATTTAAAACCAAAGAAAACAAAGCAGCAGATTACAGCAAATTAGGGTTGCACGGTACCGGTACTAGATTGGTACCGGGGTACTAACGCATTTAAAACGGTACCATACTGCGCTTAGATGGGACCGGTACTTTCATTCTGCGCCGCCAGCAGCGGTGACGTCGCCGCGTGAAGTCGCCGCATTGTAATTTGAGCCGCGAGGAGCGAGAGAGCGAGTCACAAACGAAGCAAGGTGCTTTTTATCATTACCGTTACAGCGCCACCTGTCCATGTGCCTGTGTTTGTGTGTGTGTCTGTGCGCCGCGCGCGAGAGAGAGACGGCCGCCACAGCCTAGTTAATAAGTTTTGTTTTTACCGCGGATCACCACTGGCTGCATGCTCTCTCTGTCTCTCTCTCTCTCTCTCTCTCTCTCTCTCTCTCTCTGTGAGTGAGTGAGCACGGCGAAGCAGCGCTACGCAGAGATGAATTAACGGAACGATATTGCGTTGATGGGGGTGGGGGGAACAGAATCAATTTGGTCTAGTATGGGAAACAATAGGTGTATGTTTGAGTAACATGAACATTTGTGTTTCATTCTATAAACTACTGATGACAATCAATTTCTCCCAAAAATTACAACTGGTCAAAATAACAAAAAAAAATGCAGTGTTTTCAGACCTCAAATAATGCAAAGAAAACAAGTTGATGTTCATTTTTAAACAGACATTTTTTAATTTAGGAAGAGTTCAGATTAATATAGATGGAATGTTAATCCTGCAGCAGCAGTGACTGTTTACTGATTTCCTGTTTTATGGTCCAAAATTTTTCTATTAAAATAAAGCCAATAATGACATTTTTTGTGTTCTCTTTTTATGTGGAAAAGTACCGAAAAGTATCGAAAAGTATCGAAAAACATGTTGGTACCGATACCGGTACCAACATGTTGGTATCGTGACAACACTACAGCAAATACCATTATCTATTGGTTTATTTTGTTACTTTTAGTCGGCCTGGTTGACATTCAGTATCCCACTTAATATTATAAATGATATAGTACTAACTGTAAATCAACTCAAGGCTGCACTTTTAGCTGAATTTGGTTCCAATTCAGATTGAAAACCATATAAAACCATGAAAAACCATTCTTCCCTCAGGCCGTCTTCTACAAGGTCCGTTTAGCAAGGACAAACTTAGTGAAAAAATCATTCATCTCATCTGCCATCAACATCATCAACTCACTATGAAATCTTTTAATGTTCTTCTAAGGTCTTACTCTGTATTTATCTGTGCTATTCTGTATCTACTGTATCTGTTGTTCGCTTTATGTTATGTTAAACTGTGTTTTTCTTAACTTACAGCTCTGGAAAAAATTAAGAGACCACTTCAAAATGATCAGTTCCTCTGGTTTTACTATTCATAGCTATGTGTTAGAGTAAAATGAACACTTTTGTTTCCTTCTATAACCTACTGACTGAAATTTCTCCCAAATTGGAAATAAAAACATTGTCATTTAGAGCATTTATTTTCAGAAAATGGCAACAGGTCAAAATAACAAAGAAATTCTGGTGTTTTCAGACTTTGTATAATGCAAAGAAAACAAGTTCATATTCATTTTAAAACACAACACTACCTTTTAAACTTAGGAAGAGTTTAGAAATCAACATTGATGGAATAATCCCAATTTTTAATCGCAGCAGTGTTTTTTTTTTAGTTTATTTATAATCTTTCTTCCAATCCTCATGAACTATGAGTTGGTTCAGGTGAGCAGCTAAGTAGAGTGAGGTGTGCTTGTGTTGGAGTTCAATAGCCACTGGAACCGATGACTGCCATACATGTAGAGAGGATGGTTTTGGAGTGGTCTCTTTATTTTTTCCAGAGCTGTATGTTTATTTTATGCACACGTCAAAGAAAAATTTCCACTGGTTTTTGCAGGGGACAAAGGTTTTCTGTTTCTGATTCTGATGGGTAAAACAAGCCAGGATATGATGACGATTCATAATGACAGATAAGAAAAATGAAATGAATTTGTAGTAGGTGTGTAAATAATCAATATTTAGTATTATTGGCAGTAATAGAGGAGGCTTGGCCCTGGTCCGATCTCATTTTAACACACCCCCAAATTTAGTGGGAAATAACTTTCACATGTGTTTTTGTTCTGATTCAAGTTCTGATATGATTCATTTATTGAAGCACGAGTGAAGACTTGGTTTTGGTTTTGGTCTTGTTTTGACATTGGGTGGGCTTCACGCCTCCCAGAGAACATTTAGCAAGTGACTGCCAAAGGTCAAAGGTCACCTAACCACCCACCCACAAAGCAAAAAGAGATGTGATGGTGGAAGATCAAAATCTTTCTCAGGTGGGTGACATCTCTCCGTTTTTTATTAGTTTTTTGTTTATCATGTAGGAATGAAAAGATTTATTTTAGGACATGTACATGTTTTTATTTATGTTTTTATTTCTTTTCATCTTTTCATTATTTGCTGCTTTTATTATGAACCCTTTTATTTATATCAGACTGTTTCTTATATGTGGTTGTTATTAGTATTTCTGTTTGCTTTGTGGTGGAGGTGAAACTTGAATGAGGCGGTTACAGAGGTGAACTCCAATGTGTATTAGTCTCTAAAACTAAGTCCATTTCTTTCTTTTTTTTTCAATCACTTGTAAAGCTGTCTGAATTGGATTTTGACTCGTCTTTATAAATAAAGCTTGATTGAATAACAGCTTGGTCTGTGTTGAAAGTTCACTTTTTTAGGTCTTCACAAACTGTTGTGTTGTTGTATTTTTGGTTTCATGAGCACGTTCTTCACACTTTTTTGTCGCATCAATAATTTCCTGAAATATCTTTTGCGGTTGTCCGATTTCAAAATAAGAGTTTTTTTTTCATCTTTTCATTAGTTGTGACTATTTTTACTACTTTCTACTTTTATTATCAACCCTTTTATTTATATCGGACTGTTTCTTATATGTGGTTGTTATTTGCGGTGGAGGTGAAACTTGACTGAGGTGGTTACAGAGATGAACTCCAATGTGTATTAGTCTCTAAAACTAATATAAGTCCATTTTTGTTTTTATGTTCAATCACTTGTAAAGCACAATTGGATTTTGACTCCTATATAAATAAAGCTTGATTGAATAACAGCTTGGCCTGTGTTGAAAGTTCACTTTTTTTTAGGTCTTTTTAGGTAGCAAACTGTTGTGTTGTTGTATTTTCTGTTTCATGAGCACGTTCTTCACACAAGTGTCATGTAAACCTTCAGGTGGACGATGACGTCCGGGTGGTAAACTAAACAGAGGAGACGACGGGGGGTCCGACATCGGCTTTACCACCGCCGGGCGACAACAGCATCTGGAGTGTGTGTGTGTGTGTGTGTGTGTGTGTGTTTTAATCTGAGGTAAAGTGTGTGTTTAAAGCGCACTGGGATGATCTGCCCTCATATCCACCAGGGAGGAGGAGGAGGAAGAGGGAGGGGGAGGGGGGTGTAAGCTTGTTATTAGGAACACCAGTCAGTCAGTATCTGTGGGAAGGGACGGGAAATCCCTCCTCTGTTTCTATCTCTCTCTCTGTCTCTCTCTTCGTGGACTCTTCCTCCCCCTCATCCATCCATCTTCCTCTGCCCCTCCTGGATTCTTTTTTTTTTTTTTTTTTGTAGCTTAAGCATTATTTCCCAGAAAGCAACAGTAAATTGATTGTGATAGGGTTAAGCCAGAGCTCATGTCCACACCGACACACTAAAAAAGAGAAATCCTCCCTCCCAGTCCAAAGGAATGGGATTAAATAAAGTGCTGCACGAGCCGTTAAACCTGCCTCCTGTTTTTCATCATCAGACGATCTGAAGGGAGGGGGAGGTTTTAGGATTTTTTTTTTTTTTTTTTTTCGGTTTGTTTTGTTTAAATCTACAGTTTGTATCTTAAAGGCATAGTTAAAACATTTTGGCAAATTGGCCCATTGCCATAATCCCTATAGTCATAGCAGTAGGTTCGTTACCTTTAATTGTCGGTGCAAGCTGTTTTTTAGAACGGCGGAGCAGAGCCGCGAGCTGCTCAGAGCTACGCTACGGAGGCTCATTATGGGATTTCTTGGTTTCCCTCATCAAACTCATCTAATGCAGAGACTGCTTGTCGAAAAACTGTCCCTGAAGGCAACGCGCATCGGCAGTTTTGCATGAATTTCCCTCTAAAACAACTCTGTCTGGTAACGTTGTGTTATTATCTCATAGCGTGGTGAATGTGCAGGTCACAACTTGTCCACCAGAGCGTTGTGGAGCTGTTGGATTGTGTATTTCATGAGTTTATATCAAACATACAAACTTTTATTTTTGAAACATGCACTTTGAATTAATAAATGTGCATAAATTCATATACAGTATAATGTTAGCACATAATTAGCACTGACAGCAATGGGTTAGCATGTGTTTTCTATGTACTTTTATATGTACATTATAGAGGATGAATATATATGTGATAATAATATATCCACTTACAGGTAACGGATCATTGATAAACATGTCAGATATGTCTTTATGTTTCTGTATAGGAGGCATGAAGTCTCACATTGAGAGTTAGGCTATGTGTTTTTTCTTTGCATCACTTTCAGATTAAATTGAAGTTTTACCACCGAGAGCAACTCAACAAACAAACAAAGAAACACTATAAACCTGCAGAACGACAGCTGCTGCTGCTGCTGATGCTGCTGCTGCAGAGTCAGAAACTCTGAAAGAGCTTGAATGTGAAATGAGGCGGTGCTGCTGAAAAAGAAACGGGACGGCGCTCAGTCAGTCAGACAAACAAGAGGTTGGTAATGAATAAATCAGAGCTAGCAGAGCGAGGAGGAGCACCACACCGACGGCCTCGCAGTAAAACACAAAACCTGACAACAACTTCACCTACGACAGAGGAGCAAGGATTGGATGTCACGTCAGCGCTAACGGCTAGAGGCTAAAGGCTAATCGGACACAGGAGAGGACCGGTCAGGCACGATGAGGAGGAAGACAGAAAGTGAGACGAAGAGGAGGAAGAGGAGCTGAGCTGCACACACACGCACACACACACACACCAAGCCCCGGGAACACACACACACACCCAGAGGGAGGAGGCTTTAGTCAGCGGCCGGGGGGGGCAGCACTGCAGTCACATTTGATGCGTGATTAACAAATTAATCTGTAGTCCTACTCAATGTGGATTAATGGGCTATAAATAGCTGCCATTAATCTGCCATAGAAATAATGACATTAGCATCATTAAGAGGATCTGGATAGTTAGCATCGTTTCAGTTTCAACCAGAAACCACACTGCCCACCGCATCAGTGTGTGTGTGTGTGTGTGTGTGTGTGTGTGTGTGTGTGTGTGTGTGTGTGTGTGTGTGTGTGTGTGTGTGTGTGTGTGTGTGTGTGTGTGTGTGTGTGTGTGTGTGTGTGTGTGTGTGTGTGACTGACTGTAACAGTGGAGCAGGTCACGTCTGGTCAAAGTGAACACATAAGTTGGACATAACGCTGGACACTGGGCGACAGAACCTGGTTTGTGGTGTCGAATCAACGCGTTGCTGTGAAATTCACCGCCATAACTCTATTTGGTAACCGTTTAATTTACAGGCCATTAATTATGTGATAAAGACAAGAAATGACAATTAATTGCGTAGTAATGTCTAGAAATAGCCTAGAAATAACGGTCAGTTTCATATATATGTCATGTTTTCTATAAAGACAAAAGATTACACATGCTTTTCATGATTTAAATTTTTTGGGAAAGGCCAGAATTTTTCTCCACCAAGTCGTTGCAATGGACCGATATTTCTGGGCTATTTCTACGCAATCAATTGTTATTTCTTGGCTATATTTCTCTACATTACTATGAAATTGACCGTTATTTCTAAGCTATTTCCAGACATTATGACACAATTACTTGTTTTTTTCTTGACATGGGCTGTAAATTAAAGGGTTACCTTCTATTCATTTAATTAGCAAAACTTTGATTATCTTCCTGCTTCGTTCTTCCAGGTCAGTGGAAAGAGTTGTTTTTGGGGATGGAGATGTATGATGTAGAACAACAAATGCTACGGATGCTTGAAAAAGAGGAGAAACCGGGAAAGCCAAATGCCGGAAATGACGTTGCCTCAACGCAATGACGTGGGGGTTTGTGGCTGTCGAGTTGATGCAGAAGCATAAATCTGTTGACAACTGTCGATAAAGATTCATTTGAAAGCGTAGCAGCAATGCTAACAAGGCAGAGGACGAAGCTGCTGAAACCTATCAGGAGACAAATGAGGAGGAGACATCAGCAGCGTCATCAATGTTGAGTTGTAAAGGCAGATAACACAGATAAAGTGAAAAACCTTTAACCACAGTCACTACCAACTCGTCTGCTCTGCTGAAATCCAGATTTTTATGAGCGCCGCATTTGTACTTTTACATTTTCCAGGTGTTCCAGGACTGGTGGGACTCCTGTCTGCATTATTGTGTTACTACGGCTGCCGACACTTGATGCTGTGCAGCTAAATCCCTCACTTTGATGCAGACAGTTGTTGTTTTAAAATGAAAACACAGTGTGGTGTGGATGAAGCCTGCAGTGGTTCAACACCGATTTTTGTTTGTTTTTATCAGCTTTCTGACTTTTATCCTTTCCTGAGTAACAAACCTGAGTTCTTTTTTCTTTAAAATCAGCTGGATGTGTGATGTTACTTTGTCTTTTACCAGTTATCAGTGGAAATAACAAGAAGAAGAAGACGAAGATGAAAAGCCACAAGGGACAAAATGGACCTGGACATCCAGAGAGACAAATGCATTTTAAGTTCAGACAGTCACAGACACACAAACACACATGCACAGACACACAGACACACACACACACACACACACACACACACACACATGTCACGGTGCAGTACATGAACATGACAAGAACATGAGAAACACATTCTTCCACAGCCGAGCCGTCGCACTTTCACTCACGCTCTCATGTTTCCAGAAAACATTAGTCTCACTCTGTCTCTCTCACACACACACACTCACACACACACACACACACACACACACACACACACACACACACTCTGTTGTTCCAGCTGTGCCGAGAGCAGCCAGGCAAAACACACACACACACACACACACACACTCTGTTTCCTTTCTACTGGAATAAAGACGCTGCAGCATCAACAGTGTCAGATTTCTGTGCCAACGTTTCTTCTCCTTCTTCTCCAAACTAGAAACTGGAGGAGAAGATGAAGATGAAGATGATGATGATGATGATGACGATGAAGATGATGATGAAGATGATTAAGATGATGAAGATGAAGATGATGAAGATGAAGTGAAATGTGATGGTCGACGTGTTGAAACGAGATCTGAACAAACAGATGCAGAGTAATGAGAACGACAAAGTGAAATCCTGAAGGAACATTTTGAATTGTTCAGCCCTGAATTCTTCTTCCCTTTCTTCTCCTTCTTCTTTCTTTTCTTCTTCTTCTTCCTTTTCTTCTCCTTCCTTTTCTCCTTCTTCTTCCTTTTCTTCTCCTTCTTCTTCCGTTTCTCCTGCTTCTTTTTCCTTTTCTCCTCCTTCTTCTTCTTTTTCTTCTCCTTCTTCTTCCTTTTCTTCTCCTTCTTCCTTTTCTTCTCCTTCTTCCTTTTCTTCTCCTCTTCTTCTTCCCTTTCTTCCCTTTCTTCTCCTTCTTCCTTTTCTTCTCCTTCTTCCTTTTTTGGTGTGGCTTTATAAATAGATAAGTCTGTGGTTGGGTAAAATGAACAGTTGATTCTTTTCTTTTTGTCCTGGAATTTATGAATAAAGCGTGGTTGTAAAAATCAAAAAATCCTTTTCTTCTCCTTCTTCTTCCTTTGCTTCTTCTTCATTTTCTTCTCCTTCTCCTCCAGTATATAAGAGCAGAAGAATAAAAGAAGAGAAGCTCACAAGCCTTTTCAGTAAAGTGTGACGGTTTCACCAAAAACTGAGTTCTGCCTTTTTGCAGATAGAGGTGCGTGCGTGCGTGCGTGCGTGCGTGCGTGCGTGCGTGCGTGCGTGCGTGCGTGCGTGCGTGCAGGTCTGATGTTAATAGGTCTCATTATGAACAACCTCTAATCAGTAAAAATAGCAAATGTAGGTCAGTGTTTAGTCTGCACACACACACACACACACACACACACACACACACACACACACACACACAGATTCTTTATGTTTCACATGGTCATTACATTTCAAGGCACATGTGTGAGTGTGTGTCTCAGTGTGTGTGTGTGTGTGATTACATGGTTCTGGGGTCTCTGAGGCCACTGAAGCCCTATGGTCATATAGGGGCTCCACACTCACACACACACACACACACACACACACACTGGGGGTGAGCTCATTGACGACAGAGTGACAGCTTCAGGAAATGAAACACACCTCAGGTTTCAGCTCAACAACATTTAAAACATGTGGCTTTGCGTGACTCGCTCGCTCGCCCGCCGGCTCTCTCTCTCTCTCTCTCTCTCCATCAGGGCAGCGTGTGTGTGTGTGTGTGTGTGTGTGTGTGTGTGTGTGTGCGCGTCTCTCCTCTCGGCCGTTTTAAACACAAACAGCAGAGTGTGAAAGCGTCACCCTGAGAACAGCCAGCACCGCTGTGTTTCTCCTCATTACTGCTGTTTCTCCTTCACACTCCTCAACACACACACACACTCTCACACACACACACACACACACACTCTGAGATATCAAGGTTTATTCTCCATCAGAGGACGAAGCCATCTGCTGTCGGTTTTAATATTCAAGTCAAGTTTAGTCAAATAAAAAAACATCGGCAGCCAGGTTTATTTTTTTTGCTTTTCCCCGCTGCTGACATCAGACGCTCTGCAACCAGGAAATAACCCTTTAAAAACACGCGTCACGCACACAGACACACATCACCATGATATGACGCCTCGCACACTTTACTGTTACATCCGTGCAGAGCTTGAACTGGGAGATAAGAGGCGTCTTAGTCTGGAGCAGCAGCTGCCTGAGTGGAACTGTTATAGTGAGTTCATCTTCATATCACAGGTTGAGCCAAACAATGGAGATACAATGGAGATTCAATGGTACATTTAAAGGGATAGTTCTACATTTTTTCTACATTTTGGCAAATTGGCCCATTGCCATAATCCCTATAGTCATAGCAGTAGGTTCGTAACCTTTAAAGGTGTACAGAAAAGAAAATTGAATTTGAGCCCACTCTGGATCATAAAATTAATGTAATAACTCATCTTTTAGACGATGTAGGCCAAACTTTGTGCAAAATTCTATTTTTGAGTAAATCCGGGATGAAAGTGTGTATTTTTTTTTCGCATTGGATAATGCAGGCGCACGGATTATACGTCAGATCAGACGGGAAATACAGAGACTGCTTGATGAAAAACTGTCCCTGAAGGCAACATGCATCAGTGGTTTTGCATGTATTTCCCTCTGAAACAACTCTGTGTGGTAACGTTGTGTTATTATCTCATAGCGTGATGAATGTGCAGGTCACAACTTGTCCACCAGAGCGTTTTGGAGTTGTTGGATTGTGTATTTGATGAGTTTGATGAGGGAAACCAAGAAATCCCATAATGAGCCTCCGTAGCGTAGCTCTGAGCAGCTCACGGCTCTGCTCTGCCATTCTAAAAATAGCTTGCACCGACAATTAAAGGAAACAAACCTACTGCTAAGACTATAGGGAACTTGTTAGCGATCAATCCTCCACATGACACAACACCGTCCCAGAAAGAGAGACGTGATGTCGTGCACACGCAGCGTAATGAGTGAGATCAGGAAAAGGATGGATGGAGAATGTCCTGTTATTGTCATCTTATGCCAACGGAAGAATTACATTGGTTTACTCTGGTATTTTAACTCTTTTCTCTTTTCTTTTCTTTTCTTGGGAAAAGACGCAAATGAGATCATGAATCAATGAGGGGAAAAAAACAACATGACTTAACAATGACACCCCTACAATAAAGATTCACTACTACTACTACTGCAATTACAAGGCAACGAAATGCAGATTGCATAAAACCAGAGGTGCATATAGCAGCAAGAAGATAACATGATATAAATATAGAAGTACAGAGGATGGAAAGATTTATAAATATGAATATATACAGTACAAAACTTGCTAATTTAGCCTGGACCACACTCCTTCCCTGTGTCAGAGGTCAAATCTGAAATGTCTCCAAGTCTGAACATAAACTTTACAGTTTATAGAAACACTGGAGAAAGTATCTACACATTCATTATTCTCTAAAACTTTCATATTTGACAGAAACACTCGACTTTCATCTCAGTTTATACACACACACACACACACACAGGCCTGCAGCTGAGTGACTGATTAGGCTGTAAACCAGACACAGACGGATGTAAATGCATCACGCTGATGATGAACGACACGAGACTCTTGTTTGAAATGAAAACGCCACAAAAAACAATTGCTGTCTTGACCGCAGCGCTAATCCTGAGTTATCACCAGAGCTGCTGCTGACGGACTCACAAAAGCAACACGAACATCTGAGTAAAAAGAAAAAAACATAAAAAAATAAAACACTGGCAGGAAAAGCATCAGATAACAGCGTAGCACTTGTAAAGTGGATTTAAAGTGTTTTGGAGCGAGGCCTGAACGCCACTGATGGACGTCTTCCAACACAACACAACACACACTCTGGGCTCCAATCCAACATTTCTGTCCCTTTTTTTTGGCCCTAATCTTTTTTTTTTTCATACACATTTATAAAGTGACAAGTGAACGCTGGATCGGTGCATAAGAAAAACACTTGTACATCCTCTCACACCTGAATGGACTGGATGCTATAAAGCTGAATGCACATTAAGAGCCCTGAGGAGCATTATTATTATTATTTTATTATTATTATTCCGTTTGGTATTTATTGTAAATGGATGTGACAATGACAATGAACCATTAAGTGATGTGTATGTTAAAGTGTTAATGAGTTTTAGCAAAGTGGGAAACTGTGAGAGTGTGAAACCTTGAGATGTTAAAGCGTATTAAAGTAAACAGCAATGTTTTTTTCTGAGACGAATCAGACGTATTGTGTTTTTTTCTTTCCTCCAACATGTAAATTCAGACTTTTTTCTTTCTTTTTTTTTTTTTTTGCATCAAAGCAACTTTATCAGCGTAAAAATAAACTGTGAAGGATGAGGAGGCTTAACGCAACCACGACGACGACGACGAGAAACAACACGGTCGATTAGACGAGACACGAAAATCACAGAGGAGGGAAAGAAGAAGTCAAATGTTGTTGTTGGTGGAGCGCGAGTGTGTGTGTGTGTGTGTGTGAGTAAGAGGAGACGGACTTTGAGAAGAGGATTATCGACACACAGCTAATCTCTTTATTCCACTCAAATCTACATCGCCTCAAAAAAAAAAACACTTTATCACACATTTAGAGTGAAACGCTCAGAAGGATGAACCACCACCTTCCTCCAAATCCTCCAACACTCACTCACTTCCTACGGTCCACCGATGAACTGTTCAACTCAAGCTTTTAAATGAATGTAGATGAAGTGAACCTGAAAGCTGCCACGTCTTGTTTTTAGGATTTCACAAAAGATCAATCCTTCAATTCTGCCTAAATACCTAAACCGTTCTTGTTCTTGTTGTTTGTAAAGCGACCTTGGGTTTCATGAGGGGCTGCTCTATAAAATAAAGTTATTATTATCATTATAAAACACTGAATTTACTGTATCTCCAACCAAAAGACATTTTTATGATATTTTTTATTCTTCACATTTGTGCTCAGTAGCTCATATCGAGTAGTACCACTGTTAACTGTTGTGTTTATCCACTGAAGCTTTTACCAGTTTTTTAAAAAGCACAAGTGCAACGCTGCAAACATAATATGATACATTGTATTTGTTTATCCATTTGAAGAATATTGATTTAGTTTTCCAGTTTTTTTGCTCCTTTCGTCTGCCTGTGGAGTCGACGAGTAAAGACACAAACAGCGCCACCCCTACATTGTGGTGGAAGGTGGAACTGCAGCTTGAATGACAGCAATAAAGCCACGCCCCATTTTTACCAAACTTTCACAGTTGTTACTAAAAGATTTTGTCAGGTTGGTGACCTCTGTGGTAAAGTGTTTGGTTTGATGTAGTAAAAAAAATCTGTAGTTTCGGTTCAAATAAGTAGCCTACTTTGTCAAGGTTTTATGATCTTTGTAATTAGTATCGAACACTTAATTCAGGTTGAAAGAAAGAATAGCAACAGTTTAAAACAGATATAAACACTAGAGGTCACTATAGGGTGGGCGATTAGGCAAAAAAAAATCTCGATAATTTTTTTCAATTTTCCAATAACAATTATCTGACGACGTCATTTAAAATGTGATTTTTTATTTATTTTTTATTACAAAAAATGCTGAAACACCGTGTTTCGGAACAACAGCTTGTTTATTTTAATACTTAACTTAAGCTGATTGGCTTCTGAGGCATGAAATTGGTGAACGGGAACTTTAAACTTTCCTTTATTGTGTACGTACGCGCCTTCCAATATAGTATAAAGACCATAAAATTGCACATCGTCAAAACAACATTTACGATATATACTGCACATCTCTAGAGGGCGCAAACATATGGTGGCCCTGAGAGGTCGACATCGATATCTTCATTAATTTGACAAATTAGGAGCTAGAAACTCACACAGCACACTGGAAGTGTTTCCAGGGGGACACTAAAAAGTGACGAACCTACAGATTTACTTGCTGTAGCACATTGTTACATACATACTGTGTATTTATAAACAGCAGGTCTATCAGTTGGCAGTTTTACAAACGTAATAAAGCAAACAGAAACATAAATGGACCGACATACTTGGACTTTCCATGAGCTGTGTGTTTCAGCAGTTCCCTTGATCATTGCATATTTAGTCTAATAGTAAAATCAGTGTTATGTTCCTTTAACCTCGTGTCCCAAAACGATGACTAATGTTCTCGCCTGAGCTCGAATTTAGATGTTTTTACAACGCTGTAACTTCATCCTGCGCTTTTATGACTATTGCCGTTGATGGAGTGACTGCGGTCGACTTTAATTCTCACAACAACAGTACGATTACGACTGAATTTAATTAATGTAACTCTATCTGAGTAAACAGCATTTAGCGAGCATTCAAAGCCTGTCAGCGAGAAGACTCATTTGGCTTCATTCACACACACACAGATACACACAGATACACACACTCCATGGCTGTGACTGTGTAATGTGAGCGGAGAGAGAAGGGCAGGGTTTTGTGTTTTTTTTTGTGTGTTTTTCTCCCGCAGCAGCAGCAGCAGCGTCGTCGCCGTGGCACCGAGCCCTGGCAGGGTGGCGGCAAATCACAGCGAATGTGACGGATTGTGTCATGACATATTTTACAAAGGCAGCTGCTCAACCGTAATCAAATTATGTTTTCTAGGGAGGGATGATGATGATTTCGCCATTTACAAATATGCTCCCCTAAACACACACACACACACACACACACACATAGACACACACTTCTTTCTTCCTGCCCGGGGCCTCCACATCACTAAAACTGTCTCTTGAGCTTTGACACCTCAGAAGGAGAAGTTAAGTCTGCTGATCCTGTTTGTGTGTGTGAGATTAGAGAGATACTGGGTCACTGCACCAGAGGAGGAGACTTATTGCATTGGTCTGATCAAATTAAATTAAAAATATACGCACCATATGCACCCGTTCCCCGTATACATAAACCTATAAAGTGAAGAGGATTAGGACCACATGTGATTGTGTTTTGACTTTAAACTCAGGCATAATTCATTTGTTTTTCTTCATTATTGATTTTTTTTCCAAGACATTTTTGACTTAAAATCAGAAGTACGGACATTATTTTGAAAAAATTGAACATTAATTTATAACAGAGCTTTTACATGTGACTCAATGCATGTGTAAGGTTTAGAAACCATATGACTGTTTTATTAGCTCTTTACACGAAATATAGGCTAACAAGCAGCTCTTTAAGTGCTTAAATGTAGATTGTGTGGACTCTAAATATCATATATGTGATATTTTATGTCATAACGTGAATAAAAAAGTAGAGGATTATCATTCTGGTGCTCACTTTATGTTATCTTATGAACAAGCATGACAGAGAAGTGACTACTAAAGCTATAAATTACCGTTTTGTTCGCCTCACTTTCTATTAGTTCTGTTCACTGTCACAAAAAGCAGCAGGATATAAAAACAAACTATGTCCTATCTGTGTGTGTCAATCTCCTCCACTTCAACACACAATAACAAGCACCAGCAGCTGGTCAGTGTGTGTTTGCATGTCCACATTATACCTTTAATTTACATACAACATCTAACTAATTAGATAAATAGGGAAACAAATGAGTGAGCAAAATATAAACAAGCTTCTCTCTTCCCTCTGTGTCTTATAAAGTACAGATTACATGCACCATGACTCACACTGATAATCAAGCTGTGTAATTATCAGCCTCCAGTCCCACTGTCTAATCTGACACCTCACATCACTGCACAGTTACAGATGCACATTAGCACCCAGACATGCTGCTTAAACTCTTTTTAAGCATATTACACCCTAAACACACATAGACAGCCAGATAGACGGATAGATTTACCACTTTACCACATTTTGTTTCAACCACAAGCTTTAATGTATTTTATTGGGATTTTATGTGATACCAACACAAAGAAGTGCAAAATTGTGAAGTGGAAGGAAAATTATACATTTTTTACAAATAAAACCTGTAAAGTGTAGCATGTATATGTTTTCAGCCCCCTCCTCTGAGTTAATACTTTGTTGAACCACCTTTCGCTGCAGTTACAGCTCCAAGTCTTTTAGGGTTTGTCTCTACCAGTTTTGCAATGTTTGCCCATTCTTCTTTGCAGCATGCTTTGATATAAGCTAGAGCTCCAACAATTAATCGATTAATCACACAATAACCGATTATTAAATTAATCGTTAACTATTTTGATAATCGAATAATCGGTTCAAGTAGTTTTTTAAGAAGAAGAAAGTCAAAATTCTCTGATTTCAGCTTCTTAAATGTGAATATTTCTGTTTTTTTATTCCTTTATGACGATAAACTGAGTAGGTTATCTCTTTGGTTTGTGGACAAAACAAGACATTTGAGGACGTCATCTGGTGGTTTGGGAAACACTGATTGACATTTTTCAACATTTTTTAACATTTTATTGACCAAAAAACGAATCGCTTAATCATTTAAATAATCAACAGATTAACTGATAATGAAAATAATAGTTAGTTGCAGCCCTAATACAAATCAGTCCATATAATATTAATAGCTCTGGCTGTATGTTTAGGGGTGGTTGTCCTACTACAAGGTAAACCTAGGTCCCAGTCTCAAGTCTTTTGCTGCCTCTAACAGGTTTTCCTCCAGGATTGCCCTGTTTTTAGCTCCATCCATCTTCCCATCAACTTCAACCAAAGAAAGAAAGAAAGAAAGAAAAAAAGAAAGAAAGAAAGAAAGAAAGAACTATGTTCTACTTTGTGTTGGTCTTTCACATAAAGAAAGAAAGAAAGAAAGAAAGAAAGAAAGAAAGAAAGAAAGAAAGAACTATGCTCTACTTTGTGTTGGTCAATCACATAAAAATCCCCCAAAATACATAAAAGTTAGCAGTTAGCTTATTAGAGAGTCCATTAGCATCATCTCGGACCAAAACAAACCATTCCGCCGCTACTTCCGGTTTCCGTTTAAACTCAATCTCCGTCTCTTCCCGCCACATTCCCGGTCAATCCGGTGTTACAACGTCCGGTAAAACACACAACAAGAAGCAAACAGCTGAATAAAACCGCCCTGTGTACCCGGAAACAACAGACAACCACAACAAGCTGATAGCAACAACCATTAGCAACAACTGTTAGCAACAACCATAGACTGTAAAAAGAATGGACGTAGCACCCGTGACGTCACCCATTGGTTTGGGGGAGTCTGTTTTGTGCCTCTACTACGGGGGTTTGAGCCGCGCCATGTTGGATTCTACTTGCCATATTTGGAGCGGTGCGGCCGTTGGCCGGCCGAGAGCCCGCCCACTGGCCTCGTAGCAGCGGTCGCCGGACCTGTCACTCAACGGTTCTGCGCCCTGATTGGCCAGAACTTTAACCCTAATAATAGTAAAACGGTAGAGTTTAAAAAAAATTCACCCCCCTCAGAGTGTGTGCGGGGGTATAAACTATCGATTGAGACCAAAAAAATAAAATGTACCAGGCTGTAAATATGTTTTTTTAAGCTGTAAAATCGGCTATTTTAACATGGGGCTCGATTGGAGTTGCTCCCTTCTGGAGCCAGCCCCCAGCGACAGCCGAGGGGATTGCAGCTTTTTGAATGCGGAAGTGAGCTTCACTTCTCAGACCGACAACTGCCCCCTTGGCAACAACCGTTAGCAACAGCCGTTAGCTCGCGTTAGCATCATCATGACACGCTCTGTAGCCACAGCAACGGTCGCTAACAGCAAGTCAACTGATATTAGCATAGCTTCTAGGTAATATCTGATGAAAACATGGAAAAAATATTTCTAGAAATCAAATGTACGGTACTTACGGAGGAGGAGGAGTAGAGAAGTCCAGTCCCAGCCGTTTCCGTTACCTGTAGCTCCACCACCGCGGTGCTGCCTCCACGGTCCGACTGGGAAAACACAGCTTCATCCTTGGACTTGACACCGAACAACAGAACCGGAAACGTTAAAATAAAATAAAGTAAAAAATAAATAATGGATGTTTTTTTGTTTGTTTTAATGACGAGTCGGTTCTTCTCTGGAGAAAATTATGGAAAGTCACTTCAGAGCTGAGTCGCATCTTACCTGTGGGCGGGGCCTGTAGGCTATTACGTTTCTCTAACCAAGGTGTCCCATTTCCGAGGATCCCCCAAACGCATCCTGCTGGTCAGTGAAACAGGTGGATGTCGGTATCCCAAGATTCATTGCACACCGTAAATGTAAACAATACAACACAAAGAGCCAGATGATTATACTGTTCATTTAAATATAGAGTTTGAGTTTATTTCGATCAGCACTTACCTCTATCAGAAAAAGAACAAAAAAAAAAAAAAACCACATCCATCCAAAAGAAAGGGTAGCCTAGGGCTGAACTAGTTTATAGATCCCATAATACAGTAGGCTATACACAAATTTGCATGCATACCACCTACACACCTACACATGCATATACATAGGCTATACAAATACCAAACAAAATACTAGAAATTCAAGCATTTGTCCCATAAATCATCCTGTCTATACCTCTCCAGAATAATGTTTTTAAACTTTTTTTTTTGAATCGCACAAGATATTTACTTTCAAGATAATTAGAATAATCAAATATCAAGAAATCAGAAATCAAGATAAGTTGTTGCCAGGCGACAGGAGTCTCGTGCACACAGCTGCAAAGGGCCACGCCTCTTCCAGATGTTAGCACCTTCAAGAAGTGGGATCAAGTGCACTAATATCTGCAAGTGCATGGCACAAACAGTCAGATTACCTGACTCCTCCATCTCCTCGTTTTCTGACGCATTAATGTTTAAATCTCATTACAGAAAAAAAAGAACTGATGTAGACTTTTAAAAAATGAAAATAGCTATATGTGACCGAGAAGAAGTTTTAATTTGTGCATGTAGCAACAGTAGCTCTCAAGTTTTGGACTTTTTTTTTTACATTATTCATTCATTATTTCTATTCATTAACAGTGCAAATATGTGTGTGTCCCAATTCTTGCTTATTTATTTCTCATTTTTATTTCACTATTTATTATTTATTATCAATAGGCGTAGTTGTTCTTGTTTTTAAAAATAGTTTTAAGTGCACTGGGGAGGATGCCTCACCAATTTCATTATCCAATTTGTGTACAATGACAATAAAGACTATTCTATTCTAGGTTTTACAAGGTTTACATCCAGTACATTATCTCTACTGCGCTGGGTTGTGTTTGAATCCTTGTTGCTGCCTCTCTGACTAGTTTCCACTCTGCTCCTGTCTGACACCAGGACTCAACTCACGGAGAGTTCATTGCTGGAAATGAGATCTGATGTTATCTTCAAACATCTGATGATCTAATAACACATGACCTAATATGAGTTAAGCTGCACATCATTTTCTTATCACGCACTCAGTTTCCCTTTATGAGATGAAATGTGAATAATATTTTTATATATATATATATATAAAAAAAAGAAGCAGTGAGTAAAACGCCCTAGAGAAAAACGACAATAATAATTACTCTGGATGCATCCACACTCTACATGGCTCCACTTATTCACTTCATTTTATTTTATTTTTTTTGCATTTAGTTGCATCATCACACCCCCAGCAGGTATCAAGAGACATAATGCTAAACCAGTGCAACCAGCATTAAAGCAGAAACCAGTCCACCCAGCTTCTAAACTACGTCAGGCAGCAAAAATCTGTTTTTTCTTTTATAAGTAGAAGCATAGAAACCTCCCTCAATGGAAAATATCTAAAACCATTGTCTAAATCATATCAAAAACAAAAAAAAACACAAGTTTCTTCTCTCAGTTTCTTCAGTTAGGCTATGTCTTCTAACACCAGTGGTCACTGAACCTTCATGGTTCTGCAGCAGCAGCATCTTTTTCCCCTTTTCAATGCTGCTCCCTCCTGGTAGAAAGTAGTAATTACAAGTTTTAGATAAAAAAATCAACACAAAGACTGCAGGTTTCATTCATACCGCTGGTGCTTTCATGCTCCACGTGCAGGGCTGCGTCACAAATAATCATAATTGATCTTGGGGGCCCCCTGGTGGTCAATGGGCCCCTCAGCTGTGTAGTTTGTTTATGTATAAGGTCATATCAGGCTATTGATCCCATATTTCTCACACCTCCTATCAAACGTTTTACTACATACATGACGTACGAGTCATATTTAATGACATTTTATGAAAATTCTGTAAAATTAAATGTTATATACAGGATATAAATCCTCAAAATCAGACTCAAGATAATAACAACATACAAAAAACAAACATTAAAAACAATCCATACATAATATCACTTAAATACATGTAACAAAATAATCTCCTACAATACCTAAAGAAGAAAAAAGAAAAAGACCCAAGTCTGCAAAAGTCATAACCATGCTTTATAATTATATAAAAAGTCCTTATTTGACCAGAAATTATCTATTTTTAAAGGAATATGTACAGGTGCATTTCACTAAATTAGAATATCATGGAAAAGTCCATTTCCAGTAGTTTAAATCAAAAAGCCCCAACCAAGTATTGAGGGCATATATTGTAGATGAACATGGACATACTGTACTTTTCAGAAGGTCAGCATTTCCATATGAAAATGCTTTTTTAAATTGGTCTTTTCAAATATTCTAATTTTTTGAGACACTGAATTTTAGGTCTTTGTTAAGTGTGTGAGCCATAATCATTACAATTAAAAATAATTAAATAAATAAATACATGAAATGTTGTAATGGATCTGTATAATGTATTAGTTTTCCATGATATTCTAATGCACCTGTATCATGAATGTACGACATGTTACTTTAAATGTTTTTTCATCTCTGCTGGACTCAGTATTCACACAACTTTGATGAATTATACATTTTACATTTCAAACACGTGTAGTTTTGATTCATAAGTAAATAATAAAACAACATTAATGTTATATTAAAGGCTGCTAGTAAGTAAAATACCAGACTCTTTCATTATTAAGAGTTTACACATTCTCTAAAAATATGAAACATACACCAGTAAACCATGAGAAGGAGACAGAAGATGTGACGTATCATGTTTCTTCTCGTGGTGAGTCTGAACCTTCGGGGCGTCTGATGTCCTGTGATGACCGTCGACTCCTCTTCTGTCCTTCCTCCTGTTTATTTCTCTCTCTCTGTCTGGCTCGTGACCTCTGACCTCTGACTGAGCACCGTCTGGTCGCTGCAGATCATCACTCATGATGTCACAGCTCCTGGACGGGTCAAAGGTCAAACTCTTGACCTGCAGCGTCGGACGTGACCGCTGCTGAGTCTGTCTGAAGACACAACGACAAGAGACAAACAGAGGTCAAGGGATTTTCCTCACGGACTGAAGCTAAAATTATGATTATTATTAAATATTTCCTTGATTTATATTGATTTTGTATTTATGTTTATGTTTTTATTGGTGAAAAAAGAAACAGAGTGAACATTAAAGATGCTGTGTCCATAAAAACTAATAAAATGAATGAATTTTATTTATTTCGGTATATCAAGCTTATATAACCGAAAGGGTGTAGGTTGAAGCCAAAGCTTATATACCCCTACCCCTTTTACCATAAAAAATTAAAATTAAATTAAATTAAAATATATATATATATGCATTAATACAATAGGATCAGATCACAGACATTTGAAATTAATCAGTACACTTAAATTTCTGATCACAACAAAATAAAGAATTGTACACAGCGCATAACCCAAAATAGTACAAAATCATTGAACTTAATTTGCCATTCTGTAACGAGAAATTATGTTGTTCTTATAACGTTTTTTAAAGCTGACTAGAGTACCGCATAATTTAATATTTTCAGGACAATTATTCCAGATGTTTTAACCCCTCTAACAGAAAGACAGTGATTTTTTACAGTAGTTCGAGTCTTTGGTTTCTCAAATACTAGTGGTCTTCTCAGGTTATAACTGGAATCCTTCATTTTAAACAGATTCTGGATATCTTGAGGAAGAAGTTTATTTTTTGCTTTGTACATGGTTTGTATTGTAATGTAATCAACTAAGTCCCTGAATTTCAAAATGTTCAGGCGACTAAATAGCGAGTTGGTTGGCTCACGGAAAGGTGAAGTGTATATATATGTTCTAATAAAGGTTGATGACTGTATACAATAATAACAATGATAATAGGTAATAGTAATAATAGATGATGGCAACAATAATCTGTCTTGATCTTGTAAATACGATTACAATGATATACGAAACTTATACATATACTGTACAGCTCTGGAAAAAATTAAGAGACCACTCCCAAAATGATCAGTTTCTCTGGTTTTACTATTTATATGAGTTGTGTTTGTGTTGGTGTTTAAAAAAGAAAAGAAAAGAATGACTGTCGTACATGTAGAGATGCTTTTAAGAAACATTTGTGAAAGTGGTCTCTTATTTTTTTCCGAAACAAATAAGATAGCATGCACTTTCACAAAATGTTTCTTAAAAGCATCTCTACATGTACGACAGTCATTCTTTTCTTTTCCTGAGTTAAAATATCCTTGCTGTGTTCTTTAGGAATACATATGAACATGTTTTCTTTGCATTATTATTATTATTATTCAAGGTCTGAAAAGACTTGATATTTTTGTTATTTAGACTAGTTTAGTCATTTCCAGCCAATAAAAGCTCTAAATGACAATATTTTTCTTTTTAATTTTGGGAGAAATGTTGTCGGTAGTTGATAGAATAAAACAAAAAAAATTGAATTTTACTCAAACACATACCTATAAATAGTAAAACCAGAGAAACTGATCATTTTGGGAGTGGTCTCTTAATTTTTTTTCCAGAGCTATGTATATACAAAGCATTATACTAATGATAATAATACATTTATACAGCAATAATAATAATAATGTAGAGAATGTTTCAATGATGAATATAAAACATTGAAACACTGAAGTTTGGGACGACAATGATTTTATTTGATGAAGTCATTCATAAATACTTTTTACACACGGAATTTCACAGACAAAATTAAATATAACACTTTAAAATCCTCAGTATGATGTGGTTTAGTAGAATATTTACTTCAATTATGAGGTGAATGATGAACAAATGATTGAATTTCCACATTGAGAGAGATATAACAGCTGTTATAGTGGGTTGAATGAGACCGTACAGATGTTGGTGTATCTAATAAAGAGTGAGCTAAAAAGAAAAGAAAAAGACAGAAATAAAAAGTTCAATGTGTTGAGTTCAATGACTTTTATTTTGTAGGCACTTTCCATTCACACAAACAAAACAAAACAAAAAACAGTGGAAAAACTAAAGATTCAACTCGTCCTCTTCATCATCTTCATGTTCACGTGGTTTCATTTCTTTGTACAGAAAAAAGAAAAAGTTGTGGATTTTGAAGGTTTTTGATTTTTTTTTTTTACAAGCTTCTAAAGTTCAAGGGAAGGAAACAAAAACAGAACAAAACAGAAACAGAGCGATTTGACCTCAAACCCAGTTCAAGTGGAGTCGCGCTTCTCTTCCCTCACAGGAAGTCACACAGCTGTGAAACTCCCACACAAACACACACACACATATCTGCATCTGTGGATATCTGTCAGCATGGACCAGTGTGGCGTTCAGGAACCAACCAGGGAAATGTAATAAATGTAATAAAGTAAATAAATGTAACTTTATACTGTCAGATCAGATCTGAGCCTGTTGACCTTCTGGTTCTGGATCAATTCATTACGTTTTATTATTATTATCACTGATTCCTGCAGCGCTGGACAAGTAAAAGGCTTCGTGGTCGGATGAAAACACAACAGCAAATATGAAGAAACTGGAATATTTATATTATATTATATTATATTTACGGAAGCGTATTGCATTCACTTGAATAAAAAAATAAAAAAATCCGGTTTTACGGAGTGATTTTTTTTTTGTCTGTTTTTCGAGGTAATTTTTCCTGTTTTTCTGGGTATTTTTTTTCCCCTGTTTTTTTTTTTGAGTAATTTTTTTCTGTTTTTCTGAGTAATTAGAAAGTCGAAGACTTAATTTTTTTCTCTGAGATACTTCGAAATCTTGCGAGAACATCCAACCTGCAAGACTCCCATCTATGGTGACTTTTTTTTTCAAGTGAATGCAATACGCTTCCGTAATTGTTTTTCTGTTTTTCTGAGTAATTTTTTTTTCCTGTTTTTCTGGCTATTTCTCTCCCTGTTTTTGAGTCATTTTTTTTCTGTTTTTCGTGCTAATTTTTTTCTCTGAGATACTTCCGCACATATGCCCCGTCTTCAACTTTCTAATTACTCAGAAAAACAGAAAAAAAAATTACTAAAAAAAAACAGGAAAAAAAAGCCAGAAAAACAGAAAAAAAGATTAATCAGAAAAACAGAAAAAAAATTCTCAAAAAAAACGATTTTTTTTTTTTCAAGTGAATGCAATACGCTTCGGTATATAATATTATATTATATTATATTATATTATATAAACTGGGACCAGCAGCAACAGCAGTGTGGACAGAGACAGAGACAGACAGGGAGAATCAACGATGTGCAACTTTGACTAAACAGCTTGTTTTGTTTTTTTTGTCTTGTTTTGTAGCTTCTCGGCGCTGCAGAGAGGGAATGAGAGAAGGAGGAGAGAATGTAGAGGTGGAGAGGTTTTATTCTTCTTCTTCATCATGTCTTCTTTACGTCCTTCAGGAAGAGCTTTTCCCCTCGAAGAAGTTCTGTTCGATGCGTCTGCAGAAGGACAGCAGGTTGCTGTAGCTCTTGATGCGCTCGGCCAGCTCGCTGCTCGTCAGCCGGGTCGTCAGGATGGTGAAGAGGTGACCGAACACCAGCGCGTCCAGCTCCGTGGGCCTGACACACACACACACACACAGACACACACAGACACACACACACACACACACACACACACACACACACACACACACACACACACACACACACAGGTGAACAGTCGTTTAATATTCTTCATAAATGATGAAAACGCACAATTCATCCTGAAGCTACAAGCATAAACATTTTAAAATTGGTGGTGATTATTCAGCAGGGATGTTTCAATTCAAAGGGAGAGTTCAACATTTTGTCAAATTGGCCCAGTGCCATAATCCCTATAGTCATAGCAGTAGGTTCGTTACCTTTAATTGTCGGTGCAAGCTGTTTTTAGAACGGTGGAGCAGAGCGGCAAGCTGCTCAGAGCTACGCTACGGAGGCTCATTATGGGATTTCTTGGTTTCCCTCATCAAACTCATCAAATACACAATCCAACAACTCCACAACGCTATGGTGGACAAGTTGTGACCTGCACATTCACCACGCTATGAGATAATAACACAACGTTACCAGACAGAGTTGTTTTAGAGGGAAATACAGAGACTGTTGATGAAAAACTGCCCCTGAAGGCAACGTGCATCAGCGGTTTTGCATGAATTTCCCTCTAAAACAACTCTGTCTGGTAACGTTGTGTTATTATCTCATAGCGTGGTGAATGTGCAGCTCACAACTTGTCCACCAGAGCGAGTTGTTGGATTGTGTATTTGATGAGTTTGATGAGGGAAACCAAGAAATCCCATGAGCCTCCGTAGCGTAGCTCTGAGCAGCTCACGGCTCTGCTCCGCCGTTCTAAAAATAGCTTGCACCGACAATTAAAGGTAACGAACCTACTGCTATGACTATAGGGATTATGGCACTGGGCCAATTTGACAAAATGTTGAACTATCCCTTTAAATGTGGAATAAATGTAATTCACTCTTTCAATGCAACACTGTTTCTTACATCATTTGTATTTGGGCATTCAGTCTGACTTTTCTTTTTTTTTTTTAAAGGGCAAAACAACATGAAAATAACAAATCTGATGCTTTAAAACAATATTTTAAAGATTTTTCTGAATGTCTCATCCTGCCGACTTTTTATCTGAGTGATTTCAAACTCACAAACTTTTTATCCTCTCATAATAAATGACCTGCAGCTCCTCTACAGCACCACCAGGTGGCGCTACACACACACACACAGATACTCACTGCTTGTTGAAGAAGTATGGCTGAGTTCCCAGCCGCTGGGACAAAGCCTGGCAGCACTGACTCACATCTTCATAAACCTGAAACACACACACACACATAAGTCATAAAAAAAGACGTTTTAAGAGACAATAAAAAGTGAAACAAGACAGAGAGATGGAAACAGAACAGAGTTTGTGTCTGAGCTGCTGTCGTTTGTCTTTTTTAAAGTTCTTCTTTCATCTTGTGTTGTGAGTTATTACATCAACAGAGAGGAGGAGGAGGATCGGACCTGAATACAGACTAGGGATGTCACGATTACTTGTTTTCACAATTAACTGTTGTATTAAAAGCCACAATTAATTGATCGTAAAGATTCCTGAATACCGTTACTTTCACAAAAATTTGATGTTGGAACCTTATCGGCAGATGTGCACAAAAATAAAGGTAAATGCACAGATACTGCTGGTCCATTTATCTAACGTAACATTGAATTGGTAGGAATTTAAATGTTAGCGTGTCATTTCTAATAAAAACATAAAGCAAAACAAAACAAAAAACGATTAAAATAAACGCAAACATTTGGTATAGATGACAATTTATGATCTGAATATTTCAAACGTTTCCCCCGGGGATTAAGAATTGGTCATATATTAATAGATACTTGAAATATTTTGTGTAAACAATGAGTAATGTAATTATATTTTGACTACCGGTATATTTGATTTTACGCATTCATAGTGTTGTGAAATTAATTAGTGCTTAATTATCGTGATAATCGTAACACTGTGATTATTTCTCTGACAATAATCGTACCAAGAAAATGTATAATCGTTGTTACGTCAGATATTAACTGTGCAACAATGTGTGACAGACAGAAAACATCACAGCTGAACTTTACTCTGGTGGACTAAAGAGCAGATTGTTCAGGTTTATTCTCACACGGGAAACTAAATGTTTCAGAATGACATGAAATAAAAACCAGTGTAACTCTGTTGTTTTATCAGCTCTCATCACTGTTTAATACAAACATGTGACTGTGTGTGGGTCAGAGATGTGATGCAAAACCCAGAGTCAAGTGGTGTAGCTGCTATTTTTTCCATAAAATAAATCTAGACTTAAATGTGGAATAAATGTCATTCACTTTTTCAATGCAACACAATGTTTCTTACATCATTTGTCACATTATTTATCTCTATCTCCACTTGTCTTATGTTTTAGTAACAGCTTTAGTAATGATACAGTGATACGGCTCATTATGAGATTATTTGTTAATGTTCAGTAGAAAACACTAGCTCATTTAAAAGCAACAAATCTAAAAGAGCGCTAATTTAAATTGGAGACGCTGCTGCAGGGTTCCCTCTCTTTTCTTGAAATCATTTTCATGTTATGACTCCATACATTTGTGCTTTGGAGAGGTGTTTTTTTTTTGACAGTTGTTCCCTATTTTGTACATTTAACCAGTTTGTTTCTCTGTTTATTCTCTTCTCACCCCTAGAAGTCTGACTTATCTATGAAATAATCTCTTACATGCTTAGAAATTATGACACATTTATCATAGAACAATGCAAAAACATGTTGTTTTTGGTTTTAAGGAGCGGAAAACTCAGCTGTTCTCGGTTCTACTTTCTACTTTCGGTTCTCTTCTTTTTTAAGGGGCAAATGCGAGTGAAATGCTCGTCAATGGTGGGCATAAGAAAATTTAAGACCTGTCTAAAATTATTTAAGACTTGAACACAATAATTCAACAAATTTAAGACATTTTAAGGCCTAAAATTTAGATTTTCAAATTTTAGACTTTTTTAAGACCCCGCGGATACCCTGTTAAAACAAATGTGTATTTCTGTGGTGGATGTCCAAATATGGAATTCCTGAACAGTCGAAGAAAAACGCTGCACTAATATTTCTCAGTATTGGTGGATGTGTAAGCAACAAATAGGGAAACATCATGAAGAAGAATAGTTATGGATTTTTGATCTATGATGGCATTTCATCTGATCTAAGCATTTTTTGTTTTAAGAGAGGAGCAGGTGTTATAAGTTGCTTTATTCCTGCTTCTTCCAGATCCCAGCATTAGAATGAAGAAATAAAATAAAATGAGATAAAATACAGCATCAAGAATAAAACTTTTAACCAGACCTGCTCCAGGTTTTTCCCTCCCCAGCCGATGGCGTTCATCTTCCTGCGAACCTCCCACTGCTTCTGATAGGCCAGGATGTTGTTGAGAGGCCACGAGTACGGGCTGCTGTACCGGGGCCGCGAGATCTGCACAGGAATCACACACAAAAAAGACACACACAGACACACACACACACACGATGAAGTGGCAACTAAACAAATGATGTGAAAAAAACTGATCCATAGACGAGTGAACTCACCTCAGCAGCCGTGGCGTCGTCGCACCACTGGACGTAGAGCTGAGGAGAGAAGAGGAGACTGAGACTGACTGACTATCACCTGTGTGTGTGTGTGTGTGTGTGTGTGTGTGTGTGTGTGTGTGTGTGTGTGTGTGTGTGTGAGTTGTGTACCTCGGCCGTTAGCAGCATGTTGTTGACCAGCTCCATGTACGCTTTCATTTCAGCTCGTTGAACGTCGTCCAAACCGTCGCTCAGAGAGTGACCCTGAAACACACACACACATTAGATTAGATTAGATACTTTATTCATCCCACAACGGAGAAATTTAGTTGTTACATCAGCCAAGTTAAAGGGTTAGTTCAACATTTTTGGCAAATCGGCCCATTGCCATAATCCCTATAGTCATAGCAGTAGGTTCGTTACCTTTAATTGTCGGTGCAAGCTGTTTTTAGAACGGCGGAGCAGAGCCGTGAGCTGCTCAGAGCTACACTACGGAGGCTCATGGGATTCAAACTCATCAAATACACAATCCAACAACTCCACAACGCTCTGGTGGACAAGTTGTGAGCTGCACATTCACCACGCTATGAGATAATAACACAACGTTACCAGACAGAGTTGTTTTAGAGAGAAATTCATGCAAAACCGCTGATGCGTGTTGCCTTCAGGGACAGTTTTTCATCAAGCAGTCTCTGTATTTGCCTCTAAAACAACTCTGTCTGGTAACGTTGTGTTATTATCTCATAGCGTGGTGAATGTGCAGGTCACAACTTGTCCACCAGAGCGTTGTGGAGTTGTTGGATTGTGTATTTGATGAATTTGATGAGGGAAACCAAGAAATCCCATGAGCCTCTGTAGCGTAGCTCTGAGCAGCTCACGGCTCTGCTCCGCCGTTCTAAAAATAGCTTGCACCGACAATTAAAGGTAACGAACCTACTGCTATGACTATAGGGATTATAATGGCAATGGGCCAATTTGCCAAAATGTTGAACTATCCCTTTAAGAAAGAAAGTAACCAAAAACACAAACACAACACAACTCAACAGACACAATAAACAATAAAACAAATCAACCTTCAACCAGGCGATGTGCAAAACAAGTACTGATGATATGAGGATATAAGGTGGCCTGATATAAAAGTATTGAGTAAGTGACTACGGTGTAAAAATATTGCAATGTAAGTGACAATGATATACATGTAAGTATAAATAATATAAATACTACTACTGCAGGTGTGCATGAAATAAGAATATTGTGATGTAAAGTGACCATTGATATAAAAATATAGCAAAGTAAGTGACAGTGATATAAATATAGATATGAATATAAATATATTAATACAGCAGGTATGCACGAAATTAAAAAAAATCTATCTAATGTAAGGTGATCATGACATACAAATATTGCAAAGTAAGTGACAGTGATATAAATAAAATATTTCAGTGGTCTCTGTCTCACCTTGGCCTTAGTGAACTGTACGATCGGCCCCAGCTCCGACACCACCTGGTTTCCTACGTGGATAAAAGGGATTTTACCTGCAGAGACACAGAGTTAAAACACAGCTGGTTAAAAACCACCAGACTCACTCACTTGTGTTGATGTGAAGCAGCGTTACAGCAGCTGTCACACTCTCAGCACCAAACACAATTCAAATGTGGATATACATTTATATTTCTTCTTATTTATTGTTTTGTCTTAATAATAATAATCTTAATCCTACTCTATTACAAATACTGTTTTCTTTTTCTGCTGTTAATTATCCGTGCAACAATGTGTGACAGACAGAAAACATCACAGCTGAACTTTACTCTGGTGGATTAAAGAGCAGATTGTTCTCTAAAACTCTATTTCATCAGCTCTCGTCACTTTTTAATACAAATACTGTATATGTAACTGTGTGTGGGTCAATGATGTGATGCAAAACCCAGAGTCAAGTGGTGTAACCGGTATTTTTTTCCATAAAATAAATCAGACTACATACAGGAAAATAAATCCAGACTTAAATGTGGACTCACTATTTCAATGCAACACTGTTTCTTACATCATTTGTCACATTATTTAGGGGAAAAAAGTTGTATTTTGAGGATCATTTCTGCTGAGTGTTGCCAAAATGCATTAAAATTTAAATAAAGAAACACAGAAAAAAAAATCTATTTCAATTTAATGTTTTCAGAAGAACGTATATATTTGTATGCGTAAACTTAAATCCACTGTACTTAATCTTAATCCTACTCTATTACAAACACTGCTTTCTCTTTCTGCTGTTTATGATCTGTGCTCTACATGTTAACTTCCCCACTGTGGGACAAATTAAGGATTATCTTATTTTATCTTTAGCACGGTTGTTATATTCCTGTTGCAGCTGAATCTGGACCCACTCAGGTTGTTGTGTATAGTTGTGTGTGTGTATGGATGTGTGTACTGACCAGAGGGCGACATGTACTCAGCGTTGGCTTTGCAAACAACCTGCACAGGTAAACGACACATCCTGAGGTAGGCCTGCAGAGAGAGAGAGAGAAACAGCATGAGGAGGAGGATGATGCATCAATCATGTGAGTCATTTATTAAATAACACAGAAGAATAACGGTGTAGTGCTGCAGCTTTAAAGGCAAACCGGTCACAGCTGATTTAGTTTAATGTTTGTATGTGAAGTTTTTTTTCCTTTCAAACTTTGTTTTTACACCAAAGAGGTTTTAACAAACATTTAGAACTGTTTTAAATGGAAACACATGATAACTTTGAACAAGAATAATTCATTTTTGCAGCTGTGTTGTTCTTCACACATCCAGTTTAGCAGGATCTGGATGTCGTCTACTTTGATTTGTGGATGTGAAACTTTCCCAAAATGATGAGGAGTTGAATGATGTAATTGATCTGAACTGACGACCGAGTGGAAACAAAATGTGATGTCTGATCAAAAGCCTTAATTTGTACATCGGTGCCATTTATATAGCCTGTTATATCTGTTAAATACCAGTTTGATTGTTCGCAATGAAAACAAATTCATTAAAGTTTCTGTCTCTGAATTACAAAAACATCAACTTCAGTTCAACTCTGTCCGTGCTGAATCTTGAAGGATGTTTTTCTTTCTGGTGAAAACACAACAAACCATGTGCAAATGTTTGAATTTCGTGTTCACGTTTCTAAAGTGTCGACTAACTGTGTGACATGAAACTTCACCTGGACGGCGAGAGACGAGGCGCAGTCTGACAGCAGGATCTGATCCTCTGGAAGGACAGAATGAAACAATACAATAAAACTTTATGTGAACAACACAACATGACAATAATAGCTAATAACAGTAATTTAGTCCACACAAACAGACACAAACACAGTAACTCACCCTTCAGCGGCTGGTACAAGGTTGCGCTGTCCGGCCACGGCTCAGCAGCTGTGAAGGACAAAAACAGACACAGTTGATAAAGTTATTTTAGTTTGAATAACAAACAACACTCAGCTCATTTACCTGCATTTAATTTAAACATAAACAGACACAGATATCACACTTTAATCCTCCTAATGTTCATCCTGGTCTGGATTATTAAGGACAAACTGTTTCATAATAATAATAATAATGAATGAACAACATGGGATTTTTTTTTGTGTGTGCTTTATTATAAGCATAACATAATTATCGAAGCACATAACATAGCATATGTTGACATTATGCATTATACAGAGAGATAGAGGTGGACAAAGCAGACAGGGGGATAATGAGAAAAGGAAACAAAAATGACAATGACATTACAAATAATAAAAAATAAAAAATAATCATTGCCAGATTTGGAGGAATCCATTTACCTAGTAAAAAGTTCTTAAAGAGGGGCTATGTTGAATCTTTCAAAAATACAGTTTGTTTTCATAGCTTTTTATTTTTATTTTTAATGTCTTTTATTGTAGTTGCATATTGGAGAATTTCTTGTGTGAAATGATCCAGGCTGGGTTTTGATTCTGTCCATTTTTTTTTTTGTGGATATGAAATTTGGCCATAAGTACTAGGCTTGTATAAAGAATGTTGTGTCTTTGTCCAGCTTGTTGTTTTCATGAAGTGTTGAATGTCAATCCAGAATGTTTTAGAGTAGGGTACATGCATTTATAGAAAAGGTTCTGTATTGTTTCGATTTCTTGTCCACAGAAAACACAAAGAAAATCCATATAAATTTTGAATCTTTCCAGTGTCTTTTTTTGGCTGGATAAAAATTATGCATTATTTTGAAAAGACACTTCTTTTACTTTGTTACCAATGCAAAACCTTTCACCCACCCACCAAGCTTTGCTCCAGTTTATGTTATCATAAAAAGAGTTCCAGTCAGTAGAACTGTCCTGATGGCAAAGTTATAGTTTGTAAGCAATTTCTGATACATTTATTGGAGCATTGTTTCTTTGAAATGACGTGAAGGAATAAACAGGTGAACGTCAGGTGAGGTGACGCAGCAGACCACGCCTCCACGCGCACCTGGAGCGCGGGAAAAGCCCCTAAAAGTTTATAAATAAACCAGGTGAAACGATCCAAGATGGCTCACACAGAGGAGGATCGATCAGTCATCGATGGATCAATCAATCAATCAAAAGGCGATTTTATTGGACTAAAACCTTATTTTTCTGCTTTTCTTTTTGCAGCTGTAACACAATATCAACCAGGTTCGTGTATATCGATCATAAATTATTATTTATTAGCAGGTTTATCCCCCTGACAACGCGCTCCGCTCCGTCTCTAAGGACGTTAGCATCGTTAGCTCAGCTGCTAACGTTAGCTTCAATAAACAGCAGCAGCAGCAACAACAGTTCAATTCAGCCTCACCTGCCATCTGCGACACGAAGGCGTCCGCAGCCAGAGACATGTCGTCGTTGTCTTTAATTAATTAATTAATGCTAATTAACAGCAGCAGCAGCAGTGACGATGAGGAGCTGCTGACAAGTTTAAGGACAAGAAGCTGCTCTGCTGTCACCGACCTGGTCCGTCACTGAGAAGCTCCGGGTAGAAACCGCTGCTCAGATTCTTTAGTTCCGCCCTGCAGACCAATAGTTCCTTCAGACTGGGGACAGTTGTTGCAACACTTTTTCTCAGAGACTATTTGGACTGTAACACTCACCAAACTTTTACATATTAAGGGCGAGACACCACAGGCAAAAGCACTGTTTTTTCATGCACTGATCAATTTTGAAATTTTGTGTTACTTTTCTTCCTGTAGCCTATTATTTCAGTAAGTCGAAGGAAATGGTAGAAAATCCACATTTTGTCTCTTTCGTCGGTAGATTTCTCCTCAATTCACCAAAGGTTAACATGCTACTGTTACAGATATCTACAGCATCATTTCGCCTAGTCCAAACTTAATTTAAGATATCTGAAAAGCAGTGTTGGGAACGTAGGCTAATTAGTAATTAGAAAAGTAAAAAGTAATTAGTTATAGTTACTAATTACTTCTCCCAAAAAGTAACTGAGTTAGTAACTCCACTACTTCACTATAATAGTAACTAGTTACCAGGGAAAGTAACTATTGCGTTACTTTTTCTTTCTTTTTTTTAAGTTTAAATGTCGAAGAATTTGGATTTTTTTTCTCTCATTTTTAAATTGTATTTTATTGTTTTCATATATTTCACTGATCGCAATTATGGAATGCGAGTGTGTGTTTTATTGAAAGCGAGGCTGCCTATGAAAATAGGTTACAGTGGGTTTTTTAAGTGCTGTGGCTACAAGCAAATCTCATATTGTCTCTGTACAAAGACAACAAAGACCTTTTTAAATGTGAAAACAGCGGAGACCTATTCAAGATTTGCGTTTAATAACAGGCGAAACATCGAAATTAATTTATTCATGGCCACATTAAGTGAAATTATTAACTTTACCGATTATCCATCTGATTATCTGTCCTGCTGCGAGCGCACAACAGGGTATCTGCGGATCCTTAAAAAGTCTTAAATTCATGTAGGCTATCTAAAATTAAAGCAGAAGTGAGTGATATATTTGTGTTACAGTTTTTCTCTGTTGGTTTGGCTCATTTCTTGAAACAGAAATTACATTCTTAAAACTATAAGACCATTTGGCCAAACAGTCTTACAGTTCTGCACAACATTACAGCTCACTAGCAAAAGCGCATATCTCTCCCAAAACTGTTCACATATGCTTCAAAACTAGATTCCTTTACCATGTAAAGTGTCAATACCATCAAAATGGCAAAGATCTTTCTCAATTGCTTTTGGCTCATTTGCATTCACTTAGTGCTTTTACCAAAAATAAACTGGATGGTTCAGCATAACACCATGGATGAGCTGCAGAACCTCATATCTCTCCCAAAACAGTTTACTTATGTGTCAAAACCAAACTTCTTTCTCATGTAAGTAGTCAGTGCCCCCAAAATGCATCATCCCTGTGGCATTCTGTGAGCACTGCAAGTCAAAATGCTTAGATGTTTTGTCACTATGGCAGAGACGTATAAAACCTATAGAAAAGGACTTTACAGTAAGAGCAGCCTCCAAAGTTTGACATCACACACACTGCACTCATATTGCCAAGGAAATTGTAACCATTTTTATTCACATATAGCCTACATAAAGTAACTCAAGATTATGTACTGTAAAAACAAAATGTATAGGCCTACAGTTCTCTGTACATGTATGTATGTGTATGTATGTTTATACTGCAAAAGGTACAGGCCCTAGCCAAGCTCTATATATACGCGTTTGGCAGCATTCACAATCATAGACAGCACCAGTCAGGTAGCTAAACAGCTGATTGATTGGTCATCTGAGATGTAGGAACTCCTCCTTCGTTAGTCAAGTTCTAATTTCACCTGACTGTCAATTACTGTCATGAATTTATGAAATGCTGCAAGAAATTCATATGGTTTTCATGGTATTAGCCTACAGTATGTTGACTAATTTTGACAGTTGAACAGACTATTGTGCATATGATGATTTACACAGTGAAATCATGCTGACATGTTTTGGAGAGAACAACCATTAGACTGAGAATCAACTAATCAGCTTAGATCAGCAAGATCTATTCATTTGGAAAATGTGCTAAATGTATGCTCATTGTGCTAACTATAGGGTACTTGTACATAACCATTTGCAAAGATGCACTAAGACACTTGAGACATGTACTAAGACATTTGCAATTTGATGAAATCAATGAGAAATGCCATTCTGTTGTGAACATTTGCAAGGTGGTTTGGAGATTTGTCCATGTTATTTTGAGAATGTAATTTCTGTTTCAAGAATTGAGCCAAACCAATAGAGAAAAACTGTAATATAAGTCTTAAATAGTTATATCTTCCGACAGCAATCACTTACATAGAGTGTTTGGACTGAAACACGGGTCTCTCAGTCCCTCTGCTCTGCTCTGAGCCGAAGAGAAAACATTTATCGTATCCTACAGTTTTTATCCAATGAGGAGAGAGAACGGCATGCAGGGCTGTGTGTGCAGCCAAGGAACGCCGTGAATGTGGTGACGTAGCGACGAGGACTGTTATGGTGCGTTCAAGGAAACTCTTATTTTTCCGACCGTGAAGTGGTACCAGTTCGATCTGGTACGAGTTCACCGGTCGGAAGTTACGAGTGGCCTCTATAGTGACTTTCACCGGTAAAACAGGTCGGAAAAACACGAGTGGGTTGCCTGGAACGCTACAAAGTCGTAAGTTATGACTTGAAGCTGTAATTTACGATTTCAAAAGCCTGCCTGGAACGCAGCATTAGCGAAAACGACCGGATCACTCACTTCTGCTTTAAGGCCTTAAAAAGTATTAAATTTATTAGAAAATTCTAAGATGGTCTTAAATATATAATACACAGCATCATAAAATATGTATGCACTTAAACTTTTATATGAAATAACAGGGTATGCGCGCGGGGTCTTAAAAAGTCTAAAATGTGAAGATCTAAATTTTAGGTCTTAAAATGTCTTAAATTTGTTGAATTATTGTGTTCAAGTCTTAAATAATTTTAGACAGGTCTTACATTTTCTTATGCCCACCATGGGGGAGCATTTCACTCGCATTTGCCCCTAAAAAAAACAAACATGTGTGAACCGGAAAAATCACAAAAAGAAAGAGCACACGATTGGTCAAAAACTACAAATCACACAATTCTCTGGCCTCAACAATAACAGTAGTTAGTGTAAGTAAGGGAGAGTGGAGCTGTAGGTGAAAAGAGGAAACAACGCCACGTCTGGTCCTGTTCTATGTTGTCCGTTCACACCGTCACCGTTTATTCGTTACGTCCGCGGTGTAAAAGGCCGTGACGCAAAGACGCGATTAGGCGCGAGACGCGATTAGGCGCGAGACGCGGTAGACGCGACTTTTTTTTTTTTGCGACGCTACACCCGATTCTTTTATGGCGACGGGACCTTCGCGTCTTCGTCCTTTTCATCGTGTTTGGTGGGAAGACCCGCAAGGGGCTTCCCACCATAGGGAATATAGGGCATATAAAAGTTTAAGTGCATACATATTTTATGATGCTGTGTATTATATATTTAAGACCATCTTAGAATTTTCTAATAAATTTAATACTTTTTAAGGCCTTAAAGCAGAAGTGAGTGATCCGGTCGTTTTCGCTAATGCTGCGTTCCAGGCAGGCTTTTGAAATCGTAAATTACAGCTTCAAGTCATAACTTACGACTTTGTAGCGTTCCAGGCAACCCACTCGTGTTTTTCCGACCTGTTTTACCGGTGAAAGTCACTATAGAGGCCACTCGTAACTTCCGACCGGTGAACTCGTACCAGATCGAACTGGTACCACTTCACGGTCGGAAAAATAAGAGTTTCCTTGAACGCACCATAACAGTCCTCGTCGCTACGTCACCACATTCACGGCGTTCCTTGGCTGCACACACAGCCCTGCATGCCGTTCTCTCTCCTCATTGGATAAAAACTGTAGGATACGATAAATGTTTTCTCTTCGGCTCAGAGCAGAGCAGAGGGACTGAGAGACCCGTGTTTCAGTCCAAACACTCTATGTAAGTGATTGCTGTCGGAAGATATAACTATTTAAGACTTATATTACAGTTTTTCTCTATTGGTTTGGCTCAATTCTTGAAACAGAAATTACATTCTCAAAATAACATGGACAAATCTCCAAACCACCTTGCAAATGTTCACAACAGAATGGCATTTCTCATTGATTTCATCAAATTGCAAATGTCTTAGTACATGTCTCAAGTGTCTTAGTGCATCTTTGCAAATGGTTATGTACAAGTACCCTATGGTGGGAAGACCCGCAAGGGGCTTCCCACCAAACACGAGGAACGCTTTTTTTTCGCTCGAGTTTATACGCGCAACCAAACGCGAGATACGCGAGAAATGCGATTTATCGCTCGTTTTGACTTTGTGTAAATTCGCGTCTTCACGAGCCCGCCCATTTTCACTACAACAACAACATTTCTGCTCTCACCAACCATGGTTGAGGTCACAACGCTGCTGTAGCTGCTCTGGAAGAGTTCCAGCTGATGAGCTACAGAGACTTTAGAGGCAAAGAGGAGCAGAGCGTCGCTGTGTCGGACTGTTTGGATTTAATGAAGAAGCTGCACAGAGTCAGGTGAGCAGAAGCTCAGGACAAACACTTCGCTCCGGGACATAATGTAGCTACACCTCACATGTTCTTGTCTTTTACCTCAGGGAGATTAAAGTAGTGTCTGTTTCCACTTTCCCTCCGATCTCGGCAGCTTCCCTCTGCTAGTCTGTGTGTGTGAGGCTAAACTGCGTGCGTGTGTGGTTTGTGTACAAACTGAACACTGCCTCTGATTGGCTTAGCATGAAACCTTACTCTGCCTCAACCAATCATCATCACTTATGCGGTTGTCTCGTCCCTCCCTCCTCCCCCCTCCCCTCACCAAAGGAGAGGAGGAAAAAACAACAACAGTTTAGCAGCTTCTGTGTCTGAGATGAGATGAGCCAAGTCGGAGGACAACGGCTTCAAAGTAGTTTGTAACGCGCCTCATTTAATTGTCGGTAACGGTAACGGCGTTGTAACGGTGGAAATAGTAATTAGTTAGATTACTCGTTACTGAAAAAGATAACGCCGTTAGTAACGCCGTTTATTTTAACGCCGTTATTCCCATCACTGCTGAAAATGGACATAGGCTCTATGCACAGTTCCACTACTTCCTGAAATAAGCCAGCTCCTTTATTTCCTGTGTTACATGTGTCTGACCTCACAACAATGGTCAGACACACCTGGATTAATCAGTTGGTCCAATAATGTAAGACAGGAAATAAAGGAGCTGGCTTATTTCAGGAAGTAGTGGAACTGTGCATAAAGCCCATTGAGGTGAAATTTCGACTAGTCAGATATATAATTCAGTTACAGATATCCATAATTCACATAGCAGATATCTGCAACTGAATTGTAGATATATTTACCATTATATACTAGAGAGGGGTGGCGGAGTTGAATAAGTTTATTTACAGTCGTACAAGAACTTGTGGATGTTGTTTTCCCTGCCTGTATGCAAATATCATGTAGCTCCAGTGTGTATAGGTTATGTACGTATATGATGGATTCCCATATAAAATAAAAGCACAAATTTGACCTATTAGAAGTTGGAATGGTTTTATATTGACAGGCTATATACTGTATATATTTAGTCCATATAGATTCTGATGTTGTTGACTTTGAACAATCACTAATAAAAACATACTGTACATAAGAAAATAGTATTTTTAAAGGTTGCTCTAATCAATTACGTATAGGCTATATCATTAACCCAAAGGTTGATCTGCAATATCTTGTATCATATAAGAAATCATCATATAGACATTTTCAAATACAAATGTTAATATAACATCATTTTTATATCTATGTATTTGCAAATGTTCTACTTTTTACCTTTTTTACCTTACTTTTTATCTTACCTACCAGTTGCTTTCGATTTAAAATTTCCTTGAGATACTTTTTACCTTGTATGTTACAAATGCTTTAACAACCAAAATTCCCATGTGTGGTATTAATAAACTTAAGTCATATGATTTAGTGCATATATCTCCATATGTGAAAATAATATAAATGATGAATATGGCAGCGTCACTCATGATATAGCCTATTTATTTGTCATTTATAACTTTTCTGTGCAGGATGTGATGTGAAGTGACTCTGTTGCTTGTTTCCTTCAGGCTGCAGCACCGAGAGCGACCAGAGGAGGGCGTCGCTGCTTCACACTTCAGCTCATAGACAGACAGGTTGGTGTGTGAACATGACGCAGTGAGTGAACACACACACACAAACACACACACAACCTCACCACCACGAACAGCACAAACAACACACACAGGCTGCGTGTGTTAAATAAAGAGAGACGTCGTGTTTTCATTTTACGCCGTGATTGAAGGATCACACGTGCGATGACGTAATGTTTGTTTACCGGCCACTGGGGTTTAAACACATGTGACGTATTGAATGTACGTGTTAATACGCGGATATGTTGTATATTTATTGTTTGTGTTGGAAACAGAGACTGAATCTGTGCAGTGTGTTGTGTTAACGTCCAGATTTATGGCTTCAGTGCTGTTCAGTGGTTTGTTGGAGGCTGAGCTGCTTCCTCACTCAACATGTGAACATTTGGGCTCTTTGTCAGTCAGACTCAGTGCCGTGTTCGATTCCCACTGTGTGTTAGATAGATACAGGCTGCTCCACATCAGCTGTAACATATAGTTTTCCCCCTTTTTTTCCTGCACATTTGACCGCGTCTGGAGCGGAAGACACCAATTAATGGCACTCGGCGTTCACTTCCCTCACATCCTAACACACACACACACACACACACACACACACACACACACACACACACACACACACACACACACACACACACACACATAAACACAGATGGAGATAGAGAGGGTTTTCTCACCTATAACGCAGCCTCTGTCGTCTCTGTGCGCGCTGTGCGTAAACGATGCGTAAAAGCGCAGGAGCCATACAAATTTGTGTCCAAATGGACTTTCTGCTGGTCTGTGCGTAAAACAGCCTCAACTATGGGTTTTCTGTGTTGCATATTCAATATTTTACAATTCAACAGAGGAGGAGACGTCACAGTTTTAACCCCCTGAGCTCCGGAGGATCCTCTGTTCGCTGCTGCGTCCTTTCCTCCGCTCATTTAACGGTAACAGAGAGATGCTGTGTGATACAGAGGGTTGAGTTGTTCAGTACTTTCCCTTCATACTTTACATTTACAGCTACATGTTGAAACAGCTACGATATTATGTAACCTACTTGTCTTTGTCTGTCATGAAGAACTCGTCTTTCATTCATAAATCGCCTGTGCGTGGTGATTTTTACGTAACTTCCTCTCACCAGCTCGTCAAAAGTGCGAAGCGGGGGAAAAAAAAAAAACATGTGCAGCTTTTAATTTGAAACATTTTTTATTTTATTTTTATCAAAACATTTTCACATAAAAATTTTTGAACGTTTTTTTTCCTTTTCCTTTTTTTTACACGTTTCTTTTAACTCAGAAATGAAACATTAACGTACAAAATAAAACAATATGATGCTAGACGAATAATACACTGTGCTTCTAAATAATATAATAATAAGTACTCATGGCGTATAGGCTAAAAAATGGAAATCAATCAATAAATCAATAGCATATCAAACTGGAACTGGAAGATAAAACTGTTGGACAGAGGATCATCAGACTTTAACCCTCTCGGTGCTGGAATCAAACAAAAAAAAAAACCCTGTGACCCTGAGAACATGTGTTGGATTTTACAGCCGCTGTCGCACAGGAAAAATCTGCACGAGCAGGGCGCGCGCTTTAAAGTCTTTATATTCATTCATTTATTTATTTATTTCCCCGCGTGCGTAAAAAAAAATGTTTTTGACGTCTCCCTTTAAAACCGACGTGGAGATAAAAATAAAACATAAAACACAATAAAGGAAGTTGTGCATATGGCTGCTGCTCCTACTGAATATGAAGCTCCTCTATTTACAAAATAAAAGCTCCGGTTTGGTTAATGTGCATTATTCATAAATTATAGGCTAGCATCTTCTAAGTAGCTATAACATATACCTATATAAAAACCCTGTATAACATGTTTTTTTGTTTTTTTTTTACCCTGTAGAAAAACAAAACCCTGTTTTCTCCAAAAAAAAAGAAAGAAAAAGAAAAGAAAAGTCCTCCACCTGCGGACAGGTGACGAGAGTTTGGCAACACTGCAATAAATTAGACAGAAGCGCCGCATTTAGCGCCTTTAAAACAAGTCGGACTGTGTGTTTAAGCGGCGCTGCAACTATCAGCCGATTAATCGATATGTAGGTAGAATGGAAAATAATGTAACTCTTCTTAAAACCAAACCAACCAACCATTTATGTTTAGAGCGTTTTTGGCGAAGAATTGCTGCTTTTATCTGTTTGAAAACAAGACAAATTTACAATTTTCTAACACTTCAGAGCAACTGATTGGTCAAATTCTCCTCTTTTTTTACGTTTCATGTGACAAAATAATAAAGTTTCACCATTTTGTGATCAATATTCACTCACTGACAAAATGATCAATAATAATAATCACCAGTTTGCAGCGCTTAGAATAAAATGTGTGACTTTTCTTGGTGAATAAGACTGGAACTGGACTCTTGTGTCACGTGTACTATTATTATTATCTATTAATAATAATCAATAATATCATTATTGTGTATCATCAAAGCCTTCGCTGGTCGATCGATCATCAGTTTAACCCTCCTTTTACCCCTGGACATTTCTTTCCCAACTCCCCATTTGACCGTAAATGAGGCATCTAATGAAATATGCGCTTATTTCCAGAACTGAAATCTGAACAACGGGTAAAGCCCCTTTAAAAATTCTTGTTTCATTTTGTTGACATATTATAGTCAGACGTTTTCACCGAGGATTATTTTGGATATGTCTTTTTTATCGCTAAAATACTGTCACCTGCAGCCATAAACCCCATATAGAGCCCTATAGAAATGTTGTGTTTTTTTGCAGCAAAAACAAACCGGCCAGGAAGGGGTTAAACATTTTTGAAACCAACCAATGTCAAAAGTGAAGTTAGACCCAGACAGCTCTAGATGTATCACAAATATTTAGGGAGTTAACTGGTGTCTTAAATGTTGTCCAGGGGTCATGATGGAAGTGGTAGGAGGATCAATGCAGCAACAGCATCAGTCTGAGCCAAGATGGCCGCCGCTGCTCTCCCAGTTTCACACCGTGATGACCGCTTTCACCGCGTCGCTGCTGCAGTTGCTGCTGTTGCTGCTGCTATTGTTGTTGCTGTCCTTCGTCTTGTTCTTGCTCCGTCCCTTGGTGTTGGGCAGCTTGTGGTCCTTCTTCCAGCGCATGCGCCGGTTCTGGAACCAGACCTTCACCTGGCGCTCGGACAGGCAGAGCGCGTGGGCCACCTCCACGCGGCGGCGGCGCGTGAGGTAGCGGCTGAAGTGGAACTCCTTCTCCAGCTCGAGGACCTGCTGGCGCGTGTAGGCCGTCCGCAACCGCTTCGGCTCCGGTCCCACGTGGTTCGGGTTAACTATAAAGAAAAAAAACAATAATAAAATACATTTAATTTAGGCTATATTTTACTTTATTTTCTATTAGAAAAAATAATTTTATAAGCTATGTGTTACTATATATACAACCACATCTGATTTTAGGAACGTTATAAAAACCACTGCTGGGATAAAACATTGACATTATTCCACAAAATTGATTTATAAACTCTTCCTATGTTAAAATATTCATATTTAGTTGCTTAGAAATGAATATGAACATGTTTTCTTTCATTATTCACATTCAAGGTCTGACAAGACTATAGGCTATATTTTTTGTTATTTCGACTAGCTAGTTGTCATTTTCTGCCAATAAATGACAATATTTCTATTTAAATTTTGGGAGAAATGTTGTAGTTGTCAGTAGTTTATAGAATAAAACAAAAATGTTCATTCTACTCAAATAGATGTCTATAGTAAAACATATGACAGTGGGTTAAATCAGTGAGTTATTACCTCAGCCTGGGAATCTGCTGTTTTAATCTCATTTTACATTTTATTATCAACAGTTATCATCTAATTCATCTAATCTCCCACTATTTCAGCTGTTTTCTTTCTTTCTTTCTTTCTTTCTTTCTTTCTTTCTTTCTTTCTTTCTTTCTTTTTTTATCAGGATTAATCCACAGTGTGGTTGTGGTGGTCGACCGGGAGCAGATCCAAGAGGCAATTTTTTACTTTTAACTCGCAGCTTTTTTGTTCAACCGCACACATACACACACACACACTTACACACACACTTACACATATGCACACACACACTCTCTTTGCTGTGGCAGGCAGGGCCATAAAACTTTATAGTGGTTGTAATTCTCCCGGACTCTCACTGAGCTCGTAAATAACTCGACAACAAAACGCGCTGCGCACAAATGGACCAAAACACTGGAGAGAGAGAAAAAAAAAGAGAAAGAGGGAGAGGAGAGGAAAGAAAGAAAGAAAAGAAGCTGAGGATAGAGACAAGAGGGGATGCTGTAGTGTAGTAAATCTCCCTCTTCTTCCTCTCACCGTGAGCGATGTGCACCTTCTTCATCCAGGGGTAGACGACAATGGGCGGCTTGTCCCGGGCCTGGCAGGCCGCCTTGCGCTGCACCTGAGCCGGCTTGCTGCTGCAGGTCATCCAGGCCTGGTGGCACCGCAGCTCAGCGGCCTCTGCTCTGTCTCTGTAGCCGGGGAAGGCGGCCTGTTGCTGGGGAAGCTCCTCTCCATCCTCCCGGTGCTGCACGGGGACAGAGGAGGGTTGTTGTTGAAAGCCGGTCTGTTGTTGTTGTTGTGGTGTGTATGGAGGAGGCGGAGGGGGCTGCACGGGTTGATAGCCCCCTCCATAAGTGCCACTACTGTCCTGGGGGTTGTTATAATACCCCCCTTGGTCACTAAAATTACTGTAATCTTCTTCACAAGGCGGGAACTGCGGCTCAGCGTATTTACAGCTCAGCACGTACGACTCCATGATTGATTTATAGCGAGGCTGGTAGGAGAATACTAATTTTTCTTTCTCTCCCCTCTCTTCTGTCTCTTTTTCCCCCCTCTGGCATCCAGCCATCCTGCGGCTGTCAAATAGACGGACGGCCGCGCGGGCCACGTGACCCCCGCGGCCAGCCAATGGGCGCGCGCGGCCGCTGCGGGTTGTTTATGTCAAAGACGTAATGGGATAATTTGAAGGAGAGGAAAAAAGAAGGAAAAAAAGTTCATTACGGGACTAATGAAGGTTTGAGAGAGAGAGAGAGAGAGAGAGAGAGAGAGAGAGAGAGAGAGAGAGAGGGGGGGGCGTTTATGGATAGGAAAATCTATCTATCTATCTATCTATCTATCTATCTATCTATCTATCTATCTATCTATCTATCTATCTATCTATCTATCTATCTATCTATCTATCTATCTATCTATCTATCTATCATCTCGACATGTACAGCATTCATTTCATTCCAGTTTTTTCCAAAAAAAAAAAAAAAAAAAAAAAGCCAACACAACTCATTCTACTTAATGAGACACTGATGAGGTCATCACCTGAACCACATCTGAGGAACATTATAAAGACCACTGCTGGGATAAAACATTGACATTATTCCACAAAATTGATTTATAAACTACTTCCTATGTTAAAATATTCATATTGTGTTGCTTAGAAATGAATATGAACACGTTTTCTTTCATTGTTTCATATTCAAGGTCTGAGAAGACTTCATATTTTTTGTTATTTCGACTATAGCTAGTTGTCATTTTCTACCAATAAATGACAATATTTCTATTTAAATTTTGGGAGAAACCAGAGAAACTCATCATTTTGAAGTGGTCTCTTAATTTTTTCCAGAGCTCTATCTATCTATCTATCTATCTATCTATCTATCTATCTATCTATCTATCTATCTATCTATCTATCTATCTATCTATCTATCTATCTATCTATCTATCTATCTATCTATCTATCTCTCTCCATCCCCCCTCTCTTTCTTTCTTTCCATCTACCCCATGTCTTTTCACTTCTTTCTTTCTTTCTTTCTTTCCATCTACCCCATGTCTTTTCACTTCTTTCTTTCTTTCTTTCTTTCTTTCTTTCTTTCTACCCCCTTTCTCTGACTTTTTCTTTCTTTCATTCATCCATAAAGACATTCTATCTATCTATCTATCTATCTATCTATCTATCTATCTATCTATCTATCTATCTATCTATCTATCTATCTATCTATCTATCTATCTATCTAGTCCCTCCCCACCCCCTCTCCCTCTCCTCCCTCTCCTCCCTCTCCTCCTCTCCCTCCCTCCTTCTCTCCCTCCTTCTCTCACCTATTGAACACTGTAGATTTATGACTCGGGGTGACTCGGTGACTTTTTACCCCCACACACAGACACACACACATACACACATACACACACATTGACACACAGATGGCCCCCGGGCTGAAAAATTCATCTGGGCCATATTGGGGGGGCACCGCGGCCATATTTGGCCTTGTGGCGACCGCCGTCAAAGGGCCGCAGCGAACAAAAAGAGCGATGCGATGCAGTGAAAAGAGAGAAAGGAGGGATGAAAGGTTCCCAGACAGTGACTAGTAGTTGGCTTTGTTCGGCCTGAGGTCAGCGCGAGGTGTCCCGTTCACCACCACCACCAACACTAACTTGGGCTTTTAAAGCAGGGAGGGAGGAGGGAGGGGTGTGTGTGATTGTGTGTGCATGCATTAGTTCTCGGCTTAAAAAATGATGCTGCAACGTGAATAAAAATGCGACAGTTTGGATTAATGCACGATGCACTGACAGAGATGAGTGAATATGCAAAAAAAAAAAAAAAAAGTTCAGCCCCCACACGAAGACAATTAACGCTTTTCTTTTCTCTTCTCTTCATTTTTCTTCTTTCTTTGCACCAAAAGGAGAAGGAAATGCATTAAATCGTCAAACAGCGTCACCTCTTGCGCCATAAATCTGAGTTATCCTGCTGCGGGGATTTCACGAGGATTTCCTCTGGAGCTGCTACAGCTGCTGCTCTCTGCTCAAGGATCAGGAGGATAGGGTACCGAAGCCAAAAACCTCTTAATAAGCCCTGTGATGTGATGTGATGTGAGCCCCGGACCATTATACAGCCCATAATAATCCTGTAATAAAGTGGAGGAGGAAGGAGAAGTGTGTGGCTGACCTGCAGGGATTATACGGCCTTAATCTATCTGATCTAATGACTCATTTGTTTCTGAGCGGCTTCGTAATGAGCGACTGGAAACCAGCCAGCAGCGTCGCAAAGAGCTTCATCTCACTTCTCTATCACTGATGATGAGTCCGTTAGTTTTCTCCTCATAAAGCAGCAGCTGCAGCAGAGTTTAAAGTTTTCTTACACTAGATGTTGTAGATCTCTGAGCTGGGAGCAGACTAGTTAAAGTTGGATAGAAATAAAGTCATTGACTCCGAGTCAGAGGAAGTGGAGCTGCATCAATAAACCAATTGATCCATAAACGGGAAAAATAATCTGGTATTTTATTTTAGTATTTTTTTCAACAAGTATTTTTCTTTTTCAGCCATGCAGGCTGCAATAAAAACGTGTAGATTTCCTGTTTCATGTTATAAAACAAGACAAATTCACATTTTTGTGACATTTCACAGAGGAAAATAATCAGAAGAGTGATTAGATAATGAAATAATGAAGCTCTAAATGTACAACAAGAATTCAAAACAATAGGATAAGAAGGAAAAACTTTAGCTTGCACTATTATTGTTTTATATTTTAGCAACGTATTAGTGTTTTCAACAGAATTAATCTTCTGCACATGCAGTCTGAACAGTTTGAATTGGAGTTAAATTATATGAAGCAGGTAAATTGATTGGGTTGGAGTTAAGTTGTGTGCGTTCAGGCTGAATATAAAATCCAAAGGAATTTGCCCTTATTGTGATAAATAAAGTATTTTTTTTTACTTTTAAAGCAACTTTTTTGGTGCAAAATCACAATAAAAATACAAAAACGTTTTATTTTGAATATGTTTAATTTTACAAAACAAGACAATTTGACCATTTTCTGACTTTTCACAAACAAAAGGAACAACTGAGTGACTAAACTGCCCAAGATATGAGCTGGAATTAAAATACTTGAACTGATTAGTGTTTTCTATGGATTCATGTTCTGCAGAGTTGTTTCATGTGGATCAGGTGCTGAGTTTCTTGTTTGGACTGGAGTAAAGTGTTTTAAAACTGGAGATTAAATGCTGTATTATAGTTATTGAATAAGTGAATCTGCTGTTTTACTTATTTTCAAAGCCTAAGTAATCACCTTTAAATTTTCAGTTCTAACCTGTTTCATGTCACAAAAACAAGACAATGTGACCATTATGTGACTTTTGACAAACCAAAGGAAGAAGTGAGTCACTGCGTGAAGCTCTAGAAGTGAAGCTAAACATGACCTGGACTGGAATAAGAGGGAAATGCTTGTGTAATATTTACAGACATGAAATACAGTGAAGCAACAGATTCACAGGCTGCAGAGTCGATGTGATGTTTGAGTTTCCCAATCAACTTTAAAATCAAATTTTTGGAGCCAAATTGCATTAAAAATGTAACCATTGTTTAACAATTTTTACTTTTGCGTTTCGTGTTATAAAACTAGACAACTTGACTTCACAAACCAAAGGAATGAATGACTAAAGGTCTAGATGTGAAGCTGAACATGATCCGGACTGGAAGAAAGGAGGAAATACTTTCTATAATAATAAAGAAATTGATAAATAAAAATTTGGGCAACAGTTTTGTGTTTTCTAAAGATTAATGTTCTGCAGAGTTGAGTTTCATGTGGATCAGTTGTTGAGCTGCTGTGATGCAACTAGATGGATTGGGTTGGAGTTATGGACTGAGTATAAAATTCAAAGGAATCCGCCCTTATTGTGATAAATAAAGTTATTGAACCTCAATCTGAATCATTTTAATCTGCTGCTTTACTTATTTTGATTTTATTTTGAAGACCTAATCAACTTTAAAATCACATTTTTTGGAGCTAAATTGCATAAAAAATATGAAGATGATCAGTTTCAACCTGTTTCATGTTACAAAACGAGATGATTTGACTAATCACAAACCAAAAGAAGAAATGACTCACTGCCTGAAGCTCCAGTGGTGAAAGTGGACATTCAAAACCACTGAAATAAGAAACAAATACTTATTAAGTTGTGTGTTGATGGACTGAAGGTGCAGAGGAGTTTACAGTGTCGTGCAAAAGTTTGTGCACCCCTGGTCAACATTTCTGTGACATTGTGTAACTTCTCCCGTTATCTATTCACGAAAAAAATCGATTATTTCGTCCGAGGTGGCGTCTGTGAAAAGTCACCGCGGTAACGCAGTGAGGAGGATGCTGCATTCACCTGCAGTCGGGCAGACGGCCGTCGCTAACAAACCAGATGTCATTTTAGTCACAGAAGTCCAGAGAAAGCCGGTAAACGTGGGTCAGGTAAACAATACGACATCGCCATGACAACATATTGTCACGTGTATTGTTTATGCCGTTACGTGCAGCGGCTGTCCTGCTTCTGCCGTCTGCCCAATTTCAGGTGAATGCAACATGAAAAATACGACTGAGTTGCTTGCGATATACAACTGCAACGCTAGATGATGGGAGTAATTCCTACACAATGTCCCTTTTAATGTGAACAGTTCAGCAAGTGGAAGATGAAATAATCTCCAAAAGACATAAAAAAATTGAACATGAAACACTTTTTTTCAATATTTTAATCAATATCAGTGTATTATTTTAGTTTTCTACAGTTTTAGAGTGGAAAAGGGAAACAATTTACACACTGTGATAGTTTCCAAAGGGGGGGGGGGGGCTACTAGTAGGTACTAATTATGCAGGGGGCCAAGACCTTTTTCCCTTTCTGTCAGTTTGAACATGTAAAAGTCAAGACAAAGATAAAAAATAAAACATTATATTGTTTCCAATAAAAAGTGAATGTGTCGTCTGTAACTTTCTGCCTTTTGGAGATCGTTTCATCTTCCACTTGATGAACTGTTCACATTAACAGACATTAAAGGGATAGTTTAACATTTTGGCAAATTGGCCCATTGCCATAATCCCTATAGTCATAGCAGTAAGTTCATTACCTTTAATTGTCGGTGCAAGCTATTTTTAGAACGGCGGAGCAGAGCCGTGAGCTGCTCAGAGCTACGCTACGGAGGCTCATGGGATTTCTTGGTTTCCCTCATCAAACTCATCAAATACACAATCCAACAACTCCACAACGCTCTGGTGGACAAGTTGTGACCTGCACATTCACCACACTATGAGATAATAACACAACGTTACCACACAGAGTTGTTTTAGAGGGAAATTCATGCAAAACCACTGATGCGCGTTGCCTTCAGGGACAGTTTTTCATCAAGCAGTCTCTGTATTCCCCTCTAAAACAACTCTGTCTGGTAACGTTGTGATGAGTTTGATGAGGGAAACCAAGAAATCCCATTAGCCTCTGACGTAGCGTAGCTCTGAGCAGCTCATGGCTCTGCTCCGCTGTTCTAAAAATAGCTTGCACCGACAAATAAAGGTAACAAACCTACTGCTATGACTATAGGGATTATGGCAATGGGCCAATTTGCCAAAAATGTTGAACTATCCCTTCAAGTCTCAGTGTAAATGCAGCGTCCATCAGGTTGTGTAGGAAACATTGCAGAGTTGTTTCTCTCTCCACTCGTCTCTCCGGGTGTTGACAGTCGGTCCGTCGTCGCCCATAGACTCCCCTAGAACCCAATCTGTGACTGGAAGCTCCACACACATTCGGTTCTACAGGGTATTTATAGGCGACGTTCTCCAGTGAAGAAGATGAAGAAGTAAAAGAAGACACACAAAACCATAATAACCTTCCATCCCCTTTTCTTCATTGTTAACATGTGTGTGTGATGCATCAGTGTCCTGCTGCTGTAATTTATGTGAACCATTAAAGCTGCTGTAGCTCGTAGCTGTTTGACATCGATAACTCATTATGGGCGTCGCACGATCGCTCTGATACATGTGTGTAATTAGTGTAAGAAAGTGAGTTTGGCATGTTTGGAGGAGGAGGAGGAGGAGGAGGAGGAAGATGATTTACAACAGGGTGGAACAGAGAAATCCAATGGGACGTGATGAGAAACAGCAGGAGATGAAGACTCAGACACCTCCAGCCCCGTTTTCCTCTGACGTCCTCATTTCAAGTAGAAACGTAAAAGTGTGTGTCCATAGATCCAGATTCAGATTCTGTCCAGATTTGTAAACATACGCACACACACACCTCTCCTATCTAACCAATCGTGTGCGTGGAAGTCGGTGTAAACAGGAAGTAGATTGTTTATTTACTCCGCAGTAGGATTTGAACAGTGACGTTTGTGTTTTTGACGTTGTCGTCACCACTGCTGCTTGATGAGAGCCAATCAGGAGGGTTTTAAAAGGTGAGAAATTTTCAAGCCACCATTTCAGTCCAGTGTGTGGAAATGCAGAGACTGCTTGATGAAAAACTGTCCCTGAAGGCAACGCGGATCAGCGTTTTTTTTGCATGAATTTCCCTCTAAAACAACTCTGTGTGGTAATATTGTGTTATTATCTCATAGCGTGGTGAATGTGCAGGTCACAACTTGTCCACCAGAGCGTTTTGGAGTTGTTGGATTGTGTATTTGATGAGTTTGATGAGGGAAACCAAAGGAGACTTTAGCAGAAAAACAAACATGTCCGCCTGCGTGATGCAAACTCTTTAAAGCAGCAGATCGGAGAAGACGGTGTAGAAACAGTGGCCATGTTTGTTGGCGTTTCTACCAGAAGCAGCTGATCTGGAGTCGCCAATATCAAATACTGGATCAAGATCAGTCGTATTGATCGTATTTATATCGTCTCCTGTGCAGTCGGTCGAAGCTCTAAGCTCCGCCTCCTTTGCTGCTCCTTCACAGCTGATTATCTTTATGTTTATTAACGAGGTCACACTGTGGTGAGTTATCAGTCTGGTATTGATCAACATTATCGATAGTTTATCGGTCCAGTCTAACTCTGACAGACTGAACATTGCGTCACTCTGCTGTACTGGATTTCATTTCCTATACGTATGACGTTTGATTATATGCCCTGAGGGCTCAACTCGCTGCACTAAACTAATCTGAGCTGTAGTCCGTCACTTTATTGTGTCCCCAGAAACACTTCTGTTGTGTTCTGAGTTGATAAAAAGCAGTTTTTCTGAATTTTTTATTTATTTTTTCATCATGTTTGTGTCTTTTTGTGTGTTTTCTTTAGTTGTAGTGAGTTGAGCCTTCAAGGCCACCGTAGAAACCTGCATTTTTATATTTTCTATACATTTTAAATGTATTCTAACATATTTTACTGATTCTAACTCAGCAGTGTTTCATTATTTCATCAGTTTTGATGTTGACTGACACATTTAATACTAATAATAACACAGAATTTGTCGCTTTTTGCAGTTTTGATTCAATTTTGACCCATTTTTTCGGTGGAGAACAATGAGTCAGAGCTGTGACTCAGCGCTAAATAAACCCATCTGAGTCACTTTTAAAGAAAATAATCTGCAGTGCTGATGTTTATTTTAGCCTGGTCCGTCACTTTATTGTGTCCCCAGAGACACTTCTGTTGTGTTGTGAGTTGATTGTTTTTTTGTTTTCTTTTTTACCATGTTTGTGTCTTTTTGTGTGTTCTCTTTAGTTGCAGTGAGTTGAGCCTTCAGGGCCACCGTAGAAACATGCATTTTTCCTGTATTATATACATTTGAAATGTATTCTAACATATTCAATTTATTCTAACGCAGTGTTTCATTATTTCAACAGTTTTAATGTTGACGGTACAACAGAATTTGTCACTTTTTGCAGCTTTAATTCAATTTTGACCCATTTTTCCGGTGGAGAACGATGAGTCAGAGCTGTGACTCAGCACAAAATGAACCAATCTGAGTCACTTTTAAAGAAAATAATCTGCAGTCCAACAGTAAAAAACCTGTTGAACAGTCTGAGGTCACAGAGTCTTTAACCCTCCAACAAAACCACCGGCCGCAGCCACAGTAGCAAAATGTAGTGAACTGGTCGGTGTGTGATGATGTCTGAGCTCGAGCCAAACACACACACACACACACACACACACACACACACACACACACACACACACACACACACACACACACACACACACACACACCCCGGCCCCTGAGGGCAGCAGGACGTTATTTCCCTCCTTCCTCCTCCTGCTGCAGGAGATTTATGAGTCTGTATCCATGTTTATAATTGAACATCTGCCCTCAGCTGGATGCTGCAGGGAGGAGGCATCCCATAATAATCCATGAGGGTTTTAAGTGTTAGCGGTGTTGCTGCTGCTGCTGTTGTTGCTGCTGTTGTTGGATTTGCACGGCTGCACATTAAATGACGGTGGTAATGTGATGTTAACGTGCAGCTTATGCACAAGTAGCATAGGAGCTGTGTGTGTGTGTGTGTGTGTGTGTGTGTGTGTGTGTGTGTGTGTGTGTGTGTGTGTGTGTGTGTGTGGATCATTTTTCCTGCTGTTTACGTCTCACTAAGTTTCCCATGAAGCCTCGGAGCCATTTGTTGCCGCAGCACAAAGCTTCATATCGAGGCTGATGTTAAGCAGACACACACACACACACACACACTGCACATCGATCTGCGTGAGTAATGATGACGCTCCATACAGAGGCGCACGAGCTCTTCTCTGTGATGCAGATGTGCGCGCGACGATTAATCCATTAAAAACACAAAGAAGAGAGAGAAAGAGAGACAGAGCGACTTGACCTAAAACTTTCATTTTTCACGTTAATCCCGAGTTAACGGCTCACAATGCTACAAAGGCAAAGTCGTATCTGCATTTTTTTCCTTCTTTTTTTTCTTTTTGACCAATCAAAAGTGTAAAGGCATATTCTCTTCAATCTGGTAGAATTTGATATTGATGAATTTCCTTCGGGATTAATAAAGTATCTATCCATCTATCTATCTATCTATCTATCTATCTATCTATCTATCTATCTATCTATCTATCTATCTATCTATCTATCTATCTATCTATCTGTACTGCTAAAATTTCCAGAGTTATTTCGCTGTCCATCCAAAAAAAAGCACTGTGAAACCAAGCAGCATCTGTAGCTAAAAGCAAGGCAAAGGTGCAGTATTTACCATAAAACTGTCAAAATTGGTCACAAAATATGCCATAAAACGGTTAAAATTGGTCAAAGCCAAACTACAAACTACATTTAATTCCATTTAAATCCCAAATTAATACATTTAAATCCACCTTTATCTAATCAATTATAATTTGATGCTTAAACCTGACAATGAAAAACACAAAAAGCTGTTTTTTCTGAGTTTGGCATTTTTACAGATCGCTATACTGCACTTTGCCTTTGTAGAGCCTAGACTATCATCATCTATCCCGGGCTAACGGGTCACCTCTATCCCGGGTTAAGGCGCTGGACTCTTCAACAACAACAACAGGACACATTCTTGTGGCGGACTGTAGCCTAGCTGCTGCTGCTGCTGCTGCTGCAGGTCGACCTGGGGTCAGAGAGAAGCGTTGACCGCTGCTTCACCACCAGCCATCCAACCAACCAACCAAACAGCGTCATTAGTCCTCGCGCTGGACAGGGACATGAGGGCACCGTGCGTGCAGCGCGCGTGCACGAGGCGGTGGTGCAGGGGTTGCATGCAGAGTTCAGCCGCGAAGCCCCATTGTTCGGCTGCTTGTTGTGCAAGAAAGAGGCCGAAATGAAAGGGTTAATATGAGAAGAGACGTCACCAATGTTTTAAAGGCGAGACACTATAACACACTGCATTGATCAATTTTGATATTTTGGGCTATTTTTCTTCCTTAACATGTAAGAAAAGTCAAAAGAAATGGTAGAAAATCCACATTAAGGTTTTTTATTTTACTTCATTTTGTCTCTTTCGTCAGTAGATTTCTCCTAAATTCACCAAAAGTTAGTCTGACCCATGTCATGTCAGGTATCGTTGTAAAGCTATCTCTCTCCTGAGCAATGATGTAGGTTCAAAAATTTGTTGTTTCCTACGTATCCACAACTAATCGTAAAAGTATGATTTACATTAACAATCTATGGAATTCTACAGTCCAAGTCTTTAAAGGCCGTTTTCTCAAAATGAGTTTTTCAGACTCAGACTCTGAGCTAGAAATCTCCACTTCAGCAGCACTTACAGACACCAAACCTTCCAGTTTGATCCCTGTCTATCCTGAAGGTTTTTACAGAAAGGATTGTTGATATATCATTCACAGCCTGATTTATACAACATTTTGTTCCTAAAAACATCGAGAAATTTGATTTTTTTTTTTTTTTAGGGCTGGTGACAGTATTTTCTCATTTACAGAGTGATAAAAAGAGATATCCAACAAAATCCTCCTCTGTAAAAACTAAAGACTCTAATATGTCAACAAAATAAAACAAGAATTGTGAAAGGGGCTTTATCCATTGTTGAGATTTCGGTTCTGGAAATGTATGCAAATAGCGCATATTTCATTACATATCGCCTCATTTACATATTTAAACATAAAATTTGACAAAACTTGTAATATAAAAAATATTTGTCTTAATGTGAGTGATAAACTTGGTAAGTTTCATGGTGATATCTGTTAGTTAAAACCAACATGTTATATGGCTGCAGTTTCATAAGCGGCTCTATAGGTGTGCTGACGTCACTCGCTCCATTCAATACGTGTCTTTTCTTTTCTTTTCTCTTCTCTTTTTCTTTTTTTTCTCTTCTTTCTTTCTTTTTTTCTCGGGGTCGTTTCACTTTTTCATCTTAGACAGGCTGACCGGCCGCTCACCCCTCCGCCCCCGGGCCTGGTCCGGGTCAAAGCCGAGCTGCGCCGAGCCGCGTTAACCCGGTTAAACCCGGTTTAGACATTAACCAACTGCGACCTCGAGCCCCAGCATGGGACAGGAGGGGAGCGGCGCGCGTGCACGGCGGCTCGAGGAGCTGCTGAGTTACACAGCAGCAAAAAAAAAAAGAAAAACTGACTGTAAATGTCTAAACATGGAGGTTTATTTAGGCTAAATTTAATAATATCATTAATTTAGTAATTGATTGGGCAACATCTCATTACTGTGATATCTGATCCATTTAAAACTACACAGAAAATGTAAGAATCGCTTTATTATTGTTATTTATATTATTATTATTAGGAAAACTCTCACGTGTTTATAAACTAAATATTGATTAAAAATTATAGGTAATTATAGGTCATTTATCCAGATTAATTGAGGTTTCTCTGTTCATTTATTACGTTTTTCTTTTAATGCAAAGTACAAATTAATAATTAATCTAAATTAAATTATTGCACAAAATATAAAACAGAAGCTTTTCTTTCTTTAAAAAAAGAGTAAAATAGAAGTCTGAATAAATAACAAATGGATTTCGTCTTTAACCTTTAGATGAATTATGACGCTGCGGTTCAACAACAAGCTGCGGGTTGATCCTTCAAAATAAAATAAAATACAATAAAATGAAATGGAAGGAAATAACTTAACATAACATAAAATAAACCAGAAAAAACTAAATAATAAGAAATAACATTTCACCTCGTGCAGAATAATCCAAACACGGGAGCAGCCTGAACACTGAGCTTCATGTTATTACATTTTATTGAACGGAACACACACACACTTTACCGATTCTGCAGTGTGTGTGTGTGTGTGTGTGTGTGTGTGTGTGTGTGTGTGTATGTGTGTGTTACTGAGCTGCATCAATATTATGAATACATTACTACTACTATTATTATTATTATTATTATTATTAATATTATTATTATTATCCTGTATTATTATTACAATATTTCGCCCAATAGTAGATGCATGAAGAAAAATCCGCAACATGAGCCTGAGAGCCGTGAACATATGGAACACACACACACACACACACACACACACACACACACACACACACACACACACACACACACACACACACACACACACACACACACACACACACACACACACACACACGTCTTTCAAGTAACAAACTAAACCCAGAACACAAAAACACATGAAACAGTATCTGCCACTGGATTAAAAAAAGAAAAACTCATAATAATAAATTCCTTTCTAATAAATATTTCTATGGTTTTTAAATGGAGCTCCGTTTTCCTTAACATCCTGTCTTAAATAACGAACCTGAGGAGATTAAAAATAAATAAATAAATAAATAAAAAGTTCCTGTTTCCTCAGTGTTTTTCCTCCTGGACTTCCATCGGATCAGATCGAGTCCTTGAATCAACGAGCATCCTGTAAACGCACCACGGTCTCTCTCTGCCGCTCTGCAGCCTCGTGCCGTGTCTGATAACGTTACAGGTGGATCAGTCTGCACGAGCACCCCCCTCCTCCATCACCCCACCTCCTCCCCTCTCCCCTCCATCTCCATCATCATCATCATCATAACTTCATCATATCTGCGGCCAAATATGAAACAACCGAGACGCGCTGCACTTACTTCTTGTTCCTCCTTCTTGTCTCAGATCTCGCGGTAAAACGCGGTCGTTTACAGTAAAATCCCGTCGGATCGAAGCTGATGATTATTATTATTATTATTATCAGAGCCGGTTCGAGTCCCAACGCATCGCTGCTGCTGCTTCACCGACACACACAACACAAAGAGCGGTTTGTGTGTGTTGTGTTGTGATTCGGTCCCATCTGGCCGCCTGCCGGCTTTTCTCTCGCAGTTTTATTTTGGGGCTTGTCAAACCGCCGGCAATAAAACACACTTTATTACCGTCACGTGCTTCTTCTTTTTTTTTTTTTTTCCTCCCCCCTCCTCTTTCTCTCTCTTCTTTTTGCTCACACGCGGGTTCATAAATTATTAGGCCTCTGCTCCAACAGCCACTTTATTCCAGAATGGCGCCAAAGAAGAGGAAGATGAAAAATGATGCGTTCAGTTTCCTCTTGAACTCATTTAGACTTTAGTTAGCTTTAAGTGGCTGCACTTTATTTATTTATTTATCTCTTCTCCTTTCAGCTTCTATTGTTTATTTTATGTCATTTTTATTTCTATCTTTTTTTTTAAATCAAGGATTTTTCCTTGTTTTGCAAAATTCAACAGAAAAATCGGTTTTATTTTTGTTTTGTTCATTTAAAAACGAAATATTCCTGTGATTTGATGTGAATTGTGTTTTTTCTGCTTGTGTTAAAGGAGTGTAACGTGTGTTTTTAAAATGTAGTGTGAGGTGTTAAGTGATTGGAGGCAAAGGCTGTGCGTAAAAGTGGCGTTTGTTGTGCGTAAAAGTGGCGTTTTTAGGATCCTGTACTCCTACAGGTCTCCCTGACTTAGTTACAAGTTTTAAATGGAAACCAGAGGGTTTTCAATACCTTGGTGTATTGATCTTAGTAATATACATGAATTGAATTTTCTATCCTTTATAGGTAGGGTTAACATCATCAAAATAATTTAATGTATTACCAAAATCCCTGTATCTCTTTATAGACTTTAGTGGTTTAAGTGGCTGCACTTTATTTAGTTGTGTATTCATTTATTTCTCCTCCTTTCAGCTTCTGTTGTTCATTTGTCATTTTTTGTTCATTTAAAATGGAAATATTCATGTTATTTGATGTGAATTGTGTTTTTTTCTGCTCGTGTTGATGGAGTGTAACGTGTGTTTTTAAAATGTAGTGTGAGGTGTTAAGTGATTGGAGACGAAGGCTGTGCGTAAGAGGCATTTGTTGTGCGTAAAGGTGGTATTTTTGTGCGTAAAAGTCCTCCTGTGTGTGTAAATGTGTGTGTTGCCCCTCGTGCTCCCAGACACCACTGCCTGTGTGTGTGTTTGTGTGTCTCTGTGTGTGTTGTTGTTTTTACGTCTTTTCCGGATGTTTCTGGAATGCTGTTTGGAGCATTTGTTTCCTGCTTTGATTTCCGTAAATGGGCCGCAATAAAACCATAAAGCAGCGCTGTGAAAACACGGAGTGTCACCGCGGCGTCGCCTCGAGGCTCAAGTGTCACAACAACACGAAACACACACACACACACACACAAAAAACACACACACACAAAAATTCAACTTAGCGATGACATAAAGGTTAATAATTATGATAATTAAAATAAAATAGTTTGAGATTGACCATAAATGACGCATTAAAGTTGGATTTTAAATAGAAAGAATATTTTTTTCTGGTCTCCTACATGTGATTTTATTTATTACCATTTATCATAATCTGGTTTCCTCATCTGAACTTTAATTAAAGTACAAAAAAACCCCCAGTAATTTACTCATTGAGTCTGTGATTTATGTCGGTGCTGATCAGCGACGTCACCGAGCAGCTGCGGCCGAGTCCTGGTGAACTCTTCCCGGGGACAGAGCAGCGGATAGAGCCGCTCTGTCCGCGGTGGTGCTGCGTTCAGGGGAAACTGGGAGAGGAGACTTATTTCCTCTCGACCCCTCGGGGCTTTAATGAAGCCGTGTGAGGGAGGGAGAGGGGGGAGGAGGAGGGGGAGGGAGGATGAAGTCGTTAGCCGAGGTTTGACACCGACACAGCCGCTGTTGTTGTCTGGAGCGTCACCGCTGAGGCTGCAGCGCCACCTGCTGGTGAACGGACGGACACACTAACTCGACTTAAAACAATATTGTTATGGATCTGAGTATGGCATCTTTTTATTAATATGTTCCTAAAATTTATTTTTTTTTAACTTGGCCTTATTACACAATAATTTTACTGGTATGATATGTTTTGTTTTATTGTTTTATTGTCATTGTGTATTATCACTGCCTAATTGTTGATTCATATCGTTTTTAATTGTTTGATGTTTTGTTTAAAGCACCTTGAGATGCATATCATGTATGAAGGGCGCAATAGAAATACAATTATTGGGGTTTGTTCTGACTCCGCAGCTTCAAGTATCAATTTAATCATCGATCAATATTGATAATTTAATTTATCTCCGTTTTATTTGCGCCTCAGTTTTTTTATTTTTATTATTGTCACGTTGCTGCCTCAGATTTGCGTCAGTGACGTAGGCTAGATGACGCGGGAAGAAAAAAAAACAATCCGATATATATTTATCCACCGAGGCATGACGTCATTTGCTTTCTGTAGCATCTGCAGTGTTGAAAACCGCAACGTGTGTGTGTGTGTGTGTTTATATAGCATATGTGTGTCACACCTGTCTTTGGGCTCGTGGCGCCCTCTGGTGGCTCCTCGCGAGAACAGCATCTCTCCTGCACGAGACAGAAAGAAACGAGCTGAAGGTTTAAATGAAGCTTCTTTAACAGTTTGACTCATATTATTAAATCTAATGATGACATGAGAGAAAACAACAGGTTGAACTGTTGCTATGTGAAACTACGGCAGAGGGTCAGGGACAAATAACATGTTTAATCTCAGATTTGAAGTCTGAATTCAAATAATAGGATAGATGTCATGAGTTTAGTTTTTATTATTGTAGATTAAAGGGTAAATACACACTATTAAGCATTAATGAATACTGAATTCTTCATTTATAACACATGAATACTCATTAGCATGTAGTTTAAAAACACAGTTAGTGCCGATCAATGATGAGTAAAACATCTTAACTGTGTTTATAAACTACATACTAATGAGTATTCAGTGTTATGAATAAAGAATTAAGTATTTATTAATGCTTAACTAATGCTTAATAATGTGTACGTAAGTGTTATCGATTAAAGTCAGGTTGATTGTTGCTATGTGAAACTACGGCAGAGGGTCAGGGACAAATAACATTTTTAATCTCAGATTTGAAGTTAGAATTCAAACAATAGGATAGATGTCATGAGTTTTGTTTTTAATTATTGTAGATTAAAGGGTAAGTAGGCCTACACACTATTAAGCATTAGTTAAGCATTAATAGATACTGAATTCTTCATTTATAACACATAAATACTCATATGTAGTTTATAAATACAGTTAGTGCCTATCAATGATGAATAAAACATCTTAACTGTGTTTATAAACTACATACTAATGAGTATTCATGTGTTATGAATGAAGAATTAAGTATTTATTCATGCTTAACTGTACTTATTATAAGTGTTATCATCATATAGTCATATTTCTGGCTTAATAGTGTACTTATAAAGTGATTAAAGTCAGATTTCTGACCCCAGTTCTCCTCCCAGTGACACACAATCACCGATAATCAATAATCAAACAGCTGTGTGGTTCTGTTACCTGGTTCAGGTGATTGAGTCGGACGCCTCCACAACATCTGCTTCAGCTCGGCCACATCTGGAAAAACACATGAATGAATAAATGAATGAACAGTTCAAACATGTTGAAGTCTGAAGGAGAAAACCTCTCAGGATGTTTCTTAATCTCAGATATGAAGTCTGAATTCAAACATTCAAACAATACATAAATGTCATGAGATTTGTTTTCATTATTGTAGATTAAAGGGTAATTACACACTATTAAGCATTAATGAATACTGAATTCTTCATTTATAACACATGAATACTCAAAATACAGTTAGTGTTTATCAATGATTAAAGAACAAACCTGCAGGATGTTTCTGCTTCTTCTCCGTGGACGTCCATCTGAGACACACAAACAGACACACAAACAGACAAACACAGGTTTTATATAATAAACACACAACAGAGGAACATGAACGCATCACAAACACATCAACACATCTGTCCATGTCTCCCTCTGTCTTTCTGTCTTCCCTCGTCTCCTTTTGTCTCTTTGTTTCTCTCTAGCTCTCTCACATACACATAAAAGCACGCACACACACATAAAACCACACACACACACACACAAACACACACAGATTCCCTGCCGCATTGCAGTAGGTTGTAAATATCGAGTGCCAGCTGAGTTCAGCCGAGCTGCAGCGGTGAAATACTGTCTTTGTCTCCATCTCTGTCTCTCACACTCTCACACTCCGCCTGCTGCTCTTTCTCTTTCTCTTTCTCTTTCTGTCTCACACACACACACATACAGACACACACAGACACAGACACACAAAGACAGAAATGTAAAATTGCAGAAAGGGAGGAAACGCTGCGTCTCGGCCTCTTTGTGTCTCATACACTCATAAAATACACGAGTGTCACTGGAAACAAAACCACAGGACACACAGGACACTTCTGTCTCCTCCTGTCCATCTGTCCAACACACAACCACCAAACCAGTCTAACTCTGGTCCTACAGATATTATCTAATATAATATAATATAATGGAATAGAATAGAAAGAGTGTGTTGTTTTGCAGCCAAAGAGACAGATGTGTATGAAACATCTGGATTAAAACCTGCATCTTTCACTGTTTCTATGTTTCATTGACAAACACAAATGTTCATAGATGACTTCATGTTTCCCTCATCAGGCCTGAGAACAGTGAGCAGATGAATCCTGCTCATGAATAAACAGTTTTTCAGTCTCAGCTTCTTTAACCTGAGTTTAGTTTAGTTTAGTTTAGTTTATTTGAAAAGGGACAATGCACATTAACAAACATTGTATAAAAAACACATGTAAATGCACCTGAATAATCTTAAAAAGGTAGTTTTCATCTACTGTCCCTCTGCCAGATTGCACAAGGCAACCTTTAAAAAGAATAACAATGGAGTAAAATACTCTACCACATAGACTAGAACACATACACATACTAACTATCCGTAAATACATAGGCTACATAATAAATACACAAGGTGATTGAGTCTTCACCTGTTTAAATCCGCAGCAGCTTCAAAACAACAGAAACAAACTCATCTATTATTCAACACGGGAATAATAATACTAGCTACTACTATACTATAATAAAAAACCTATCGATTTTCTTTGCGGTGCATCAATAGCACCAGGAGATTCACTCACCTCAGCGGACGTCACGGTCATTCTTAGCCGCGTTTGAGGCGTCAAAGCCCGGAGGAGAAACCTGGAGGAGCCGCTGAACAAGATGGAGGAAAAATACCGAATAAAAATAGAAGAAATAAAAATAGGAAAAAAATAAAAAACGTGAGAGGAAACGGAAACAGAAGTTGAGTCAGAGGAAGTTTGGAGGAAACATTAACAGAAACATTTAAAGTGTAAAAAGATGAAGATGGTGCGTTCAGGTGCAGTTGAAATCAATGAGGAAAAATAATAATAATAATAATTAAAAAAAAAAGAAAATTAAATGTAACTGGAGGGGGTTTGTTGTTTGTTTAGCGGACGTGATGGAGGACACGCTGCTGCCGACGAGAGCGCGCGAGTTAAGGGAGCTGGTGGGGGCTGCCCGCGAGGGTATGCTGCTGCACTGCACGCGCACACATGACCGTTAGCGTCCAATGGCCAATGGTGTCAGCTCGTAAAAACACACACACACACACACACACACACACACACACACACACACACACACACACACACACACACACACACACACACACACACACACACACACACACACAAAGGGTGGTGACATCACCCTTAACTGTGTGTTTTTATTTATTTTTATATTCAGTGTGTAAATGTTTCCATGTAAACTGTCTCATCCCTTCAAAATAAAAGTCCTGTCGCTACAGAAAACACTGACTTCTATTAACAACCAATCAGGCCTCTGTCACCGCCTCTGCGTCTGTTTACTGTGACTCCAACTAGCAGAAAAAAGAAAATATAAACTAAATATAAATATATAAATGACAACAGACTCATTAAAACTCTGATGTATTTAATTTAAAGAAAAATAACAACAGAAAAGGGGCTGATCAAACCATTTCCGGACGATAGGAGCCAATCATATCTTCATAAACCCTGCATATCTTATTATTATTACATTTTATATATATATATATTTTTTTTAAATATGTTTTATATGTTTTTTAAATCATTCTACAGGATTTTTTAGACATTTCCTGCTTTACGTTCACTGTTTGTCGCACTGACATGAACAATGAGCGGATGGAGGGGCTGAACCTGTTCCCCTGAATACTGTATGTAGCCTATGAGCTGAATTATATAATCAGCCTGTTTAAAACCAGATTAAGACCAAACCTCCTCCGAAATATCCGTTTTTATTTATTTTTATTTATTTATTAGTCTTATTTTACTGCAGCCAGACCAGACCGGGCCTGAGACGCTCCGTCACTGCAGCAGATTCATGTTTAGCTACAGGAACAAACATATAAAACCAACAGAGACAGAGGATTTAATCAAATTAAAATCAGTCTTTATATGAAACATGTGGAGGATTTTAAGATTCTGGATCAATTGTGTGTGTGTGTTTTTTTTTTTTTTTACTGCAGCCTCAGATCCATCCAGTAGTTTCCATAGTGTGTGTGTGTGTGTGTGTGTGTGTGTGTGTGTGTGTGTGTGTGTGTGTGTGTGTGCTGCTCTCTCCGTGTGGAAACCATGGAGACGTGACGTGATTCTCCTCCCGATGCAGTCAACACGTAAACAACAACGTGTCGCCTCTTATCTGCAGAGAAACATGTGGAGAGACAGGAGGAAAGAAAAAAAGAAAGAAAGAAAGAAAGAAAGAAAGAAGCCGGTGTAAGGTGTGTGTCTGTTCTGTTGTGTGAAATCGTTATACAGAAATAAAAGTATTCAGAAACATAAAGAAATCAAAGTGACTCATCGTCTCTTTATTGAAGCTGCTGATGTGAAACTGAACTGTTTAGTCTTTATTAGTCGTTTCTATTTTATATTTATATTGAAACATGTTATAATGATAATGATAATAATAATAGTAATAACAATCTTACAATAATTGTGGTTTGTGAGTTTTCCACACAGACTGAATGTCACTTTAGTTTATTATTATGATACAAATCCTTTTATTTTCCATATTTAGCTATACTCTAGTTTAATAATTTCCATTTAACTGAACCTTGATGCCTATATTATATAACTTTGTAATATTAATTTGATTAAATAAAAAATGCATTTGGTCTCATTTAAATAGTCATATACCTGCATCTCCTTTTGAAAGGTTTTTATTTTATTATAAATTCTATGTTATTCAGCTGCAGCTTCTTCACACCGATCATTAAAGCAGAACCACAAATACAAATAAAAACAACCCCCAGATATGAACGAATATCTCTCTGTCTCTGTTTGCGTCACGAGGTGGCAGCATTTGTCTCTGCACAACAACCCATAATAACCGACAGCATGACGTCACTTTACGTTAGGCTATAGGCTACTGAAGGTCAGTCGCTCTCAGGGTGCAGTGCAATGCATCATGGGAACTCTGAGACTTTCAGCAACAACAACAACAACTTCTGCTGCAGTTAAATAACAAAGAACAGACAGACAGAAAAGATTCACCTGTGATTTTATCTGATCTATCTATCTATCTATCTATCTATCTATCTATCTATCTATCTATCTATCTATCTATCTATCTATCTATCTATCTATCTATCTATCTATCTATCTATCTATCTATCTATTTATCTATCTATCTAATTACCTCATGTGATGGTGCTGCAGATGCTTTTGCTCTGTGCTTTTGATATTGGATTTTAATCTTTATCAATATTCAATAGATGCACAGTGAAGACAACTCTTTTTCCTCAAGTATTTTATCTCATATGACTGGAGATTCATCTTTTAATGATCTGGATTTGAATCTGCTGCAAACTTTATTATAATAGGCTAAATTATATTATATTATATTATATTATATTATAACATATGCGTTTGCCGTGTGTTTGTTTTACAGGACTAAATCATTTTCTCTGTCCTGGTTTTCTTATGGTTTTTGTTTTTGTTTGTTTTTTTACAATTTCCAGTTCACAGTAAGCTTTTGCAAGCTTTTTTAAAAGTGTACAAGTAAAAGTCTTGATACTGTCAGGTTCTCCTTGAAGCGCGTCTGACACGTTTCTGTTCAGGTTTATTTGATTTAAATCTGAGGTTTCTGACCCAGAGAGACTATATATAAAGCTGATGGACGGATGGATGAGAGCTTTATTTTGAAGAGGTGTCAGAAAGCGGAAGTAGCGTCACACTCTCTCCCACATCCCAGTTTTCAAAATGATCTTCATCCAACTTTATTTTCTATACAATTACTGAATTTTCTCTTTTTAAACCAAAAGTTAAAATCAATAAAAATCTATTCTTTTTTTCTGTTGAATCTCAATCGATGAGATTGATCGATTGATTCTGGATCAAAATGACGAGGCTGTGATAAATAATAATAATAATAATAATAATAATAGTGTGAATCCAGCTGTGAACATCTGCAGCTCCTCCTCCTGTTTCTGTTTCCCAGAAGCACCGAGTGTTTCTGACTTCTGATCAGTTTTATTGTCGCTGATAATCGATTAAGATCATGTGAGTTTCCACTGAGCTTTGAAGTCAGCGACACGCCGACAGGAAACACGACAGCGCCACCCAGCGGACACACACGGTCACCACACACACACACACACACACACACACACACACACACACACACACACACACACACACACACACACACACACACACACACACACACACACACACACATTAAAGGCTGCTGCTACTGTGTTTTTATATATTAACAAACACCAAATCTGCAGTTTATCGATACATTATTGATCATTTAACGTTAATAACACATTGATTTCCTCCTAAATACAAATATATATCAGTGAAACAACAGATTCTCTCTCTGTCTCAGCAGCAGCTCTGATTCTTTCATTATAAACTGATTAGACCAAAGTGAACAGGGATCAACGTTTAATTATCGATCAGCTCATTAGTTGCTGCTCGATTTAATTTCTGCAGCTCAGTAACTAACTGTTCCCTCCGCTCCTCCTTCCTCCTCCTTCTCTTCCTCCTCTGTTTCACCTGAACTATAAAAACTTTAATTGATCTGTTTAATCTGATATCAATATTTAGTATCTTATTATTGATTATTTTACACATGAATTAAAAAGTCATTCCTGTGACGTTTTACTTTGTAGTAATAGCGTTGTTGTTGTTGTAGGTTATTAATGAGACAGGGATCAACTAGGCCTACCTGAATAGTAAAACCAGAGGAACTGATCATCTATCTATCTATCTATCTATCTATCTATCTATCTATCTATCTATCTATCTATCTATCTATCTATCTATCTATCTATCTATCTATCTATCTATACTGCAAAAACTCAAAATCTTACCAAGAATATTTGTCTTATTTCTAGTCAAAATGTCTCATAAAGTCAAAACAAATCTAATTCTACTTAAAATAAGGCTCATCACATAAAAAGTAGCTTGTTTTTAGACACTTATTCTTTCTTATTACGAGCACAAAAAACTTGTTTTCACTGGCAGATTTTTCTACTCCTGTTTCAAATGAAAATTTGTTTGAAACAAGTGAAAATGATCTAAAAAAAAAAACAAGTTAATTTTCAATGTGATGAGTCTTATTTTAAGTGGAAAGAGATTACTTATGACTAGAAATGAGACAAATATTCTTGGAAAGATTTTCAGTTTTTTCTATCTATCTATCTATCTATCTATCTATCTATCTATCTATCTATCTATCTATCTATCTATCTATCTATCTATCTATCTATCTATCTATCTATCTATCTATCTATCTATCTATCTATCTTCACTATATCCATCCAGTCATGTGTTTTACATCATCAGCTCAGAACTTCTTCTCTGTGTGTTTCATTTAAACACATAGCCTACTCATGACGCCATAATGTAGAAACCAAAAGTTGCAGCTATTTATGAGGAGAAAATAAATTAATGATAATAATAATAAAAAAAAAGCAGCTTTAATCCAGTGGATCCTTTTCTCTTTTTTTCAGCTGTTTCTGAGACACATGAAGCTGTTTCTGTTTCTTTTTCTTTTTTCTCTCTCATGGTGCGTTCACTGTCTCCGCCTCAGTCAGACAATGACTTTAACATTAGGGAAGGACAGTTGGAGGAAGCGGCGACAATAAAACCATCCAGACTGTCTGGACTAAATGACTTTATGACTCTCTCTCCCTCTCTGTGTCTCTCTCTGTCGGGGGAGAAAGTCACGTTTATTCTCCAAATTCACGCTGTTGCTTTATGACCCTGCTGCAGGATGAGCTCGAGCTTGCGGGGCGGGTTATATGGCGGCCATAAAGGAGCTCGTGGAGATGGAGATGAGAGGGGTGCGGGGGGCGCGAGGCTGATTCGCGCGAGCTCCGTGCCTTGGCCTGCAGCTCTGACTTTGTCTTTCTCTCTCTCTCTCTCTGCACGTGGCGCACCTGAGCTCCAACACCTTGACGTTGGAATAAAAAATAAAAAAGACCGTGGTGATAGAATCAAAACCATAAAGAGAGTTTATAGAGCCTGTGTTGTGTTGTTTACCTGTTTGTCCGCCACTGAAACAAACAACAACAAGGAGTGTAGTTAAACCTGTATGCATGGGTGCAGAATAGATCCCGTTAATTGCCCCCCCCCCCCCCTCCCCCCAATAAAAATACCCCAAATTATTCAAAATTGAACAAATGTATTTTCAGACTTCACATTCTTCACATTTTAGATTCACGTCTAAAAAGAAATGATTGAAATGGTGGAACAAATCATGTTTGACAAATGTATTTCTGACTCCACATCCCATCATGGTCTGGTCTCCTGCAGTACGATGCAAATGAATGGGTAGTTCTTTAAAAAAAAAGAAAAAAAAAGAAAACGACCCCCTCAATCTTCGGGCTTCATATTTTGATATTCATCCATATCAATGAATCATGTATAATAGTAGTAGCCTACTGTAGTCCCATACACTGGGAGAAAAGGAAGATGGTGAGAAGAACTGGGGATCTGGGAGGCGAAAGAGAAGAACATGAGTAGTATTATTATTATATTATATTACATGTCCGAGACCCTTAAAATGGCAAGGCAAGGCAAGGCAATTTTATTTGTATAGCCCGTTTTTACAAACAGTTTGTCTCGTCAAATAAGGGCTTCACATGGCATCGTAACAACATCTTCTGTCCTTAGACCCTCACATCGACTGAGGAAAATGATAATTTACCATAATATAACAGCAGTGATACGGCTGTTGGCTGTTTAGGACAAATAAACAACACAGGTATAAGCACAATAAATGATTCCCTGTGCAGGACTTTATGAATGATATGCCGCCGAGCCTCTACCAAGTTGAGATTTATGCTGCCATGGCTGCAAACGGGAAAAAAAAATCTGCAGCCCTGCCTGTATGTCATAGATTTTCTTTTACTTTAGTTTAGTCTTTATTTTTTATTTAATTGTTGCTGTATTTCTTTATATTTGTTCATGTTTAAATCTCTCTTTTTTTCTTATGTTCTGTGCAAGTCAACTTCCTGTTTACTGTGATAAAAGCAAAACAGTTTGTTTTAATAAATAGAAAATGATGTAATTGAATTGACTATAAGATAATAATCCTTATGCATTATTAATATAAGTAGCAGTAAGGTCCATAACATTAATTAGGGTCCTATAAAGTAGCCTAATTAACCCTTTAAATTTAGACTGAAATAAAGAAATGAAAAACAAAAATCTGCAGTGAAAGCAAAAAAAAAAAAAAAAAAATCAATCACATGAAGTAACTCGTGTTGAACATCATTTATTTTATTTATTAATAAAAAAAAAAAAAATTAAAACAATTAATCACCGCGAGCAGCAGACGGAGGCGTGACGTCACATATCACGTGGCTATAACCCTCCATGTGACGTCACCGCCGTGGGCTAACATAGCCCGGAAGTGTGTCTGTTCTTCTCCCGCAGAGAATACACGTGTGTGTGTGTGTGTGTGTGTGTGTGTGTGTGTGTGTGTGTGTGTGTGTGTGTGTAGGGATACATAATCTGCTGCACATCAGACCCACAATAACAATACAACAATAACAACACACAAACACTTTACCATAGCAACAAGAACGACAACAATAACAACAAATATCGCCCGCGAGGCTTCATGCACATCAGTCTGTAGAAAAGAGGAGGAGGAGGAGGAGGAGGAGGAAGAGGTGGGGGTGTGGCTGGTTGTAACACGTCATCACTCCTCACCTGGACACGTGGTTTGTTTTGTTTTTACTTCCTGGTTCAGATGTTGCAGCGTCAGTTTACTTATTCATCATTTATAAAACATTGTAACTGCATTTATAATAATTATACTGTAGTTTATTAACACTGTTTAACGTGTAATAACCTCTTCTACTAGATATGGGTTTAATTATTGTATTTTCAAACCTAATAATAATAATAATTTAGCCTATAAATAAAGTTTTATATCAATAACAAACCAGCTATTTAGGCGACATCATGTGTAAAGTCTCAGTTACAATCAACATGAACTACATTTTTGTTTTATTTTTCTGTTATTTATACATTACAGATTAATTAGTCTAAATGTAGGTAGAATACTTTATAAATGATGAATTAAGTATTTAATAATGCTTCATAGTGTGGAGGTATTATAAACATTGATTCAAAGCTGATTAATAATCAATAGAATCGCTGTTTAAAAAGTCATTTAGATCCAGTTTTTATATAAACACACAGTCTTGTTGTTGTGTAATTGAGTCTATATATATTTATATCTGTCTATATATACGACCAATGAGTTTCTTCAGCTTTGGTTTTTTTTGCACATTTGTTGGTCACATGTGGAGCGTTAACAATCACATGGGAAACAGCCGCAGCTCAAACACGTGTGTGTGTGTCTGTGTGTGTGTGTGTGTGTGTGTGTGTGTGTGTGTGTGTGTGTGTGTGTGTGTGTGTGTGTGTGTGTGTGTGTGTTTTCTCTGAGTGTGCTTTGTGTGTCTGAAGCTTCATGAATTCATTAATTAACTAACTAACTATCTATCCAGCCGTGTAAACGACAAACAGATCGTATTCCTAAAGACTCTGGGAATCCTCTCAGAGAACTCCTAACTTAACATAAAAATTCCCAGTAAGGAGTTTAAGGAATGGACAGAAACTCCTGTGGTTGACCCCCGTTGCTAGGTATGAGTCATCATTTTAGAAGCTGTGATTGGTTGATCCTAAAAGCTAGATAAAAAATATACTTTTGGTGATAATGGGCAAAGGATAGACCCTCAAATCGATAAACGTAACCATAGAATCTAATCTCATGAAGACTGTGTAATTGTCAATAATATTTCACATAAGCTATAGCCTACTTTAAAATGATCCTACAAAATGTGTGAAATCGTAGGCCCACTTGCAGAGTATTCACATATGATAGTTATATTTATTTGCTTATATTATGTAATTGCCATGCTGGTAATTTTTGCACTTTCAACATTTCAACTCGAGAGTAAAATGTCTCAGTTTTCATCAATGTCTGTGATTTGCTGAGCAGACAATAAGAAGCTTTCAAATCTACCACAAACCAGTGAACAGCAGTGGAGAAGAAAAGAACAAGGAAACCCAACGGGACACAGGAACAGAGTGTTTGCTTGCGGCTCAATCTGTCAATGAGCATAAAAGTGTTTTAAGAGGTAAATTTGTCCGTCCGCCATTTTGTCCTCTGCTTAGGGAACTCGTCCTCTTCCCTGCTCTGAACAGATCTCACCTTAGGAGCTAGGATTCTTTAGGAATAGCTTTTATCTTTACTAGGATGAGGATCTACTCTTCACTTTTAGGGGAAATTCTAAGAAAACATCAGGATTTTCTAAGGATTTTCTGAGAATTTGGCCACGAGGAGCAAGTTAACTCTTTGCACCGAGAATCTTTAGGAATACATACGACCAAACTGAAGCTTCTTCTGCTTCTTATTCTCAGGGGAGGTGTGTGTTTTGTGTATGTATGTATGTATGTGTGTGTGTTTTTCAGAGAGCAGCTCATATTACTGTAAGATGCAACAGTTTCAGCTTTAAATCATAAAAAGCACAAAGTCGCATTTTAGCCCAAACTAAAAAAATAAAAACCAAGAAAAGAAAAGAAAAAGAAAACAGAGTTCATGTGGAGTCAAGTGTTTCCAGTCTGAGTGTGTGAGATCAAAACCACATGTGTGTGTTCATGTTCACTCTTTGATATCAACCACTGTGTGTGTGTGTGTGTGTGTGTGTGTTATTTACAGCTGTCCAGGGTCGCAGGTCGACCGTCTTCATGCTGGATGGAGGATTTCTACATCATGAGGTCAAAGGTCAAAAGAGGAACAAGATCTTGGAAAAAAGTTGTTTTTCTTTTCTTTCTTTTCTTTTTTTCTTCTTTAAAAACGTTACAACTCATCTCAGGTCTTTTCTTTTCCTTTTGTCGAGGCGGCGGCCATGTTGGTAACGCTTTATATTAAGGTCCTTGTAATATGCGTTAGTTAATAGGTAATAAGGCCCTTATAAGTGATTACAAGATGCTTATTAACATTATTATGCGTTTATAAGACTATATATGTATTAATAGTCTCATTATAATATAGTTTATAGCGGACTATAAGAGACTATAATAAGACATTGTTCTCGCTTTAGATCCAGTACCTGCAAAAAGCACAGTTAACTGTAAACAAGTGCATAGTTAACTTATAATAGATGAGCAATAAAGTATATATTAATGTTAATAAATCAAACAAAAAGAAGATTAATAAAGGCATGACAAAGTGTGTTTGTAATGTTATTATGAACAATTTTAAGATACTACAATTAACTATATTATAATGAGACTATTATTACTTGTAAGCACTTATAAGAGCCTTATTACCTATTAACTAACGCTTATTACACGGACCTTAAGATTAATAAAGGCATAACAAAGACATAATGGTTGGGCTAGTTGAAATGGATCACACACACAAATCTTCTCACAAGTAGTATTGATCACTGATTCCACCTTCCACCTATAGTCCGCTATAAACTATATTATAATGAGACTATTAATACATATATAGTCTTATAAACGCATAATAATGTTAATAAGCATCTTGTAATCACTTATAAGGGCCTTATTACCTATTAACTAACGCTTATTACAAGGACCTTAATATAAAGCGTTACCGCCATGTTTTTAGTCCCACAATGCACTGCTGCCTCCTCCTCCTCCTCACTCAGGCCATGCATGTGGATGTTGAATGTCTTTTTCTTTCTCTTTCTCTATCTCCTTCTCTCTGTGTGTTCAGTCGTTGATGCTCCTCCGCTCCCGGATCATCAGCTTCTTCATCTTCATGCGTCTGTTCTGGAACCAGATCTTGACCTGTCTCTCCGTCAGGTTCAGCAGCCCGGCCACCTCCAGCCGCCGGTCCCGGGTCAGGTACATGTTGTAGAGGAACTCCTTCTCCAGCTCCAGCGTCTGGTGCTTGGTGTATGGACAGCGCTTCTTCCTGGTCGACTTGGCGTAGATCCAGCTGGCCGATGGGTTTCCTACAGAAACAGAGAAAGACTTTATTTTAAAAGAATATAGTTCACCTAAAATTGAAATTTCACTCATTAATCTATCTATTTATTTATATAGAACATTTTAAAGTGCTGTTTTATAAGTAAAACACATAATAACAATAAAACTAAATAGGTCACACAGTAAAAACATGCAATAAAACAATGAAACAGAGGTGACTTTAAAATGCCAAGGAAGAATTTCACATCAACAACATCCAAGTGTAAATGCACTCAATTCTACTGTAGCCACACGGCTCATTTCCATTGATAGTCCCTCTATACTGAAATAAAAGCAACAGATTAAAGGAGACACAATATACCATTAAGTACAATATTTAAAACCATGGGGCATGTACCCCTTTTTTTCGAATAAAAAGGAAAAAAAAACAAACCAAACAAAACAAAGAAAGTAACACAATCATAATACAACATAATACAACTGTGTTTTACAGTAGACACAGAGGTAGGTGGTAGGTTAAAGTGCTAAAGTTGGGTAGTAAAGTGCTGGAGAAGAAGAGAAGTGTTTTTAATAAAGACTTCAAGGGATAGTTCACTCAAAATTGAAATTTCACTCATTATCTCCTCCCCCTCATGTGGACTAAGGGCTGGGAGAAGTTTCAGAGTCCTCCGTGGCTTCTCTGAGTTACAGGGGGTCTCGGCGTAGCAGTGCATGTCCATATAACGGTTGTAAATGGATACCAACTGTCTTCGTAACAAAAAGACACACCAAAAAACATCCAAATACCTCCATGCTGCTCGTATGTAATGTCCGTCTTGTATTGAAGCCCCGAAATGCGAAATTGTTCCGAAAAAAACTAAATAAGTCTATAGTTCAAGCTTGTTTTGTAGCGGAAGCTTCTCTTCCTGGTTCGTCCAAATCTCGCCCGAAAAAAATCCAAATACTGACGCCGGCGCAAATCTCGCAAGATTTTGATTTTTTTTTGAACAATTTCGCATTTCGGGGCTTCAATACAAGACGGACATTACATACGAGCAGCATGGAGGTATTTGGATGTTTTTTTGGTGTGTCTTTTTGTTACGAAGACAGTTGGTATCCATTTGCAACCGTTATATGGACATGCACTGCTACGCCGAGACCCCCTGTAACTCAGAGAAGCCACGGAGGAATTTTGAGTGAACTATCCCTTTAAATCTTTATTATAAAAACACTTCTCTTCTTCTCCAGCACTTTACTACCCAACTTTAGCACTTTAACCTATCACCTATACTACCTCTGTGTCTACTGTAAAACACAGTTGTATTACTGTTGTATTATGATTGTGTTACTTTCTTTGTTTTGTTTTTTTACTTTTTATTCGAAAAAAAAAAATAAGTACATGCCCCATGGTTTTAAATATTGTACTTAATGGTATATTGTGTCTCCTTTAATCTGTTGCTTTTATTTCAGTATAGAGGGACTATCAATGGAAATGAGCCGTGTGGCTACAGTAGAATTGAGTGCATTCACACTTGGATGTTGTTGATGTGCATTGTTCCTCTTGATGAAATAAAGGAAATTGAAATTGAAATTGTTCCTTGGCATTCCTTGTTTCATTGTTTTATTGCATGTTTTTACTGTGTAGCCTATTTAGTTTTATTGTTATTATATGTTTTACCTATAAAACAGCACTTAAAAATGTTCTAGATAGATAGATAGATAGATAGATAGATAAAGTGACATTTCTGTGAATGTGCCAGTTTTAGCTGAGCAGCTGAACTCTTGTGTAGCCTATATTAGTCCAGGTTGTATATATATATTATGTAAGTGTATAGTACTATTACTACTATTGCTCAGGGGTCATTACAATGAAAAATGAATTTCTGTGTATATAATATATTTTGGCAGCTTTACCTGTGTTTTATTCTTCAGCGTCATTTATTGATGTTTTCCTATCTGACTTATTCCTTTAAATTCTTTTAAAACTTTTTGAAACTCTTTAAACCAAATCTCTGCATAAACATCCCTACTGTTCCCAGCTTGTCTGTGCATAAAATGGCAAAATAAACTTCCTAAATCTTGAATTTATGCACTCATACACACACCATCCATACATGTAGCTACACACTTTTAAATAGGTATTAGCATATTTGTTGTTGTCAAACATATTTTGTTTTGGACAGTGTTGCTTGAATATTTATAAGGTGAAGCTTTGTCTTGGGTTTCTCTTTGCACTGTAGCTGTATCACTATATTTCTGTTTCTTTTTAAACTGTGCTAACTCTCGGAGGAACTGGTTTTTAATTAAATTTGGGCCGAACCATTTAGTTCTAATTTAAAAATGAGCCGATTAAAGGGCAGGGGAAATAAGTTTTCTTCATCCACCTGCTTCTTTCCAGACATAGAACGTGTAAATTATGATCTCTTAACATTTTGTAATGTATTAATTGAAAATGTCCATGCATGGAACAAATACAAATGAAAAATCAAACTAAACTAAACTAGCAGCTGTATCCTTGGACAAAGTGTTCACTGCCAGTCTGTAACACAACAACATATACAAATGACATGGTATATCACTTAAATAATACGACGTAAACAGGGCCGGCCCCTGGCATAAACACTCTATGCGGTTGTTTAGGGCCACAGCCGTTAGGTGGGGGGCCACATGATCAGAAAGGTACCGGGGTTCATCAAGTCATTTAAACATCCTGAGGTCTGCACGTGCAGCTATGAGCTTTATATGTCATTTGAAGTCAATAATCAGCTTCTTTTATCTCACATTTGAGACATTTGGTGAAAATAGAACGGCAGAATGACAACATTTGTGCTCAAAAAGATATCTTACAAAATTTCATTTTAGACTTGTTTTCTACACTTATCTATTACTGTATTCATATCCTGTTTCAATCACCAAAACAGTTCATTCTCATGACTGAAGGTGTGTTTTCACAAGGGATTTGACATTTTTCAAAAAGCAGACCTCAAATTTCCAGCATTTGGCCTAAATTATTTCTTTCTACAGTGTTCTAGGACAAATTGGCCTCAGTGTGCTTACAGCGGAGGTTCTAATATTTAGACATAAAACACTTGAGTATTGTTACATCTGCAAGTATCTTAAAAAGATACATTTAAGAAAATATGTAAAAGTCGAGAAAATGGCCTCAAACCTCAGAGGCATAAACACGTCTGTATTCAGTTTTAACCAGTGATTTGGTGTTTGCGCTTAGAGTGCAGGGCCACAAACAAAGATCTTGTTTAGGGGGCCACCAAAATCCTAGGGCCGGCCCTGGACATAAAAGTAGAAATGTCAGTAAAGAAAGTAGAAACACATGCAGCAAATAGAGACATAACATAAGGATGTAGCAGAAGAAGAAGAGGAGGAGGAGGAGGAGGAACACAACTAGAGCAGACCAACACAGTGTGTAACCATCATGCAACAAACATTTAAATAAGCATGAAGCCGAACAGAAGAGGAGGCGACAGCGACGTCAGAGCAGAGAAAGACAGGAGGCTGACCACCGACTGAAATATATAAATATAGACATCAACTCTCAGAGGAACTGGTTTTTATGAGGCTGCAACTTGTGGATCATTAGAAAGAGAAACAATAACACACACACACACACACACACACACACACGCTCCCATTCCCTTCCTTCATTTCAATAATTGAACATAATGTGACTGTGTGAATGATGTTTGCACTGGTGGATGTTTAAAGATGAAAATGTGTTTGGAAGGAGAGAGAGAGAGAGCAGCGATGAATAAAGAGTGTGTGTGTGTGTGTGTGTGTGTGTGTTGACGCGCAGCCAAAACTCAGAAATATATTAAACTGCAACATATTTGAACCTTTGACTGATATTAAAATGTTTTATCGACCACTTAAAGAGAAGCAGCCTCAGATTTCAATATGAACACACACACACACACACACACACACACACACACACACACACACACACACACACACACACACACACACACACACACACACACACACACACAGACAAGTGTGTGTCTTGTTAACAACGCTGCAGCAGCTTTTAGTCACTTATTGAATCATGAATTTATTATAATTAATAAAATATAATAAAGTGGACTTCAGCTTGGAGCTTCATTTAACACTATTTTTTTTAAATATATAAAATCTGAGTTTAAACTATTAAAACAAACATTTTAAAGTTTAAATAAGTTAAGTTTTTAAAATTCTGTTGCACATTTTAACAACAAACCAACACAAAATATAAAATGTGATCAGAAAAATCGATTCAAATAAAGAAAAATGTGCAACAAAAACATGAAATTGTTTATTCTAATCTAATATTTCCCCCCAAAATAACTTTTGCGGATTTGAAGTTTAACTTAGTTTATGTGCAGTAAATAGTTTATTATTTTATCTTATTAAGGATTTTATTTTATAATCAGGCCCTGTCCGGTCGCGCGCTCAGCTGCTCCTACCTGCGTCTTTGTGACAAATTGCTAAATAACAGCAATATGAGCTTAATTATTTTAATGGACAATAAAGTTTTATATTTTACCGTTTACAAGACATTTATAGGCCAATAAAAGTCACACACACTCACTTACTGACTTGGGCCACATTCACTGCTCTCTGCTACACACACACACACACACAGACGGACACACACATAGACGGACACACAAACACACAAACACACACACACACCTGTGTAATGTCACTTATAAGCGCTAATAAACATTCCTGTGTTTGGAGCAGTGCTGTAGTCTATGTGATACTCAGGTATACTCAGTATATCCACTGAAAATGCTTAAATATTTCAGTATACCCAGTACAACAAAACTATATTTTTCAGAAATGTTATCACTTTTTAAATTATTGTTTGACTTTTAAAAACATTTTTTTTTTACCACTTTTCCTAGAATTTTTGAGAATTTTTTTTACCAGTTTCTTCTTTTTTTTTTAACTATTGACTATATACTATTTTTACTTTTACCACTTGTTTTTATTATTGTTTGACTTCATTTTTTTTTTTTGTGGAAATGTTACCACTTTTTGAGAAATTTTACCACATCAAAAAAAAAATGCGAAATTGTATTGTATTGTATTTTTATAACTTTTTTGTTTATTTTTATTTTTTTAATCTTACCACTTTTTTCTAGAAATGTTTCAACTTTTTTAGAGAAATTGTACCACTTTTTTCCCCAGAAATGTCTCTATAATCTTTAAAAAAAATGTAGGCCTACGCCTAATTTAAACGTAGCTACATTGATTGTTTGTGTATTTCTGGTGTTTGCTTCAAATTTTTGTCCAATGGGGGTCCGTGGTCTAATTTGTGTCAATTTTCTTCCTCCTCTCCCTCTCCCTCTCCTCCTCCTCCTCCTTGAGAAATTTTTTACCAGTTTCTTCTCAATGTTTCTTTTCTACTTTTTACAATTTTTTTAAAAAGAAATGTTACCCCTTTTTGTATTATTGTTTGCCCCCCTTTTTACCACATTTCACCACTTTTTCTAGAATTCTTGAGAATTTTTTTTTTACCAACTTCTTAGAAATGTTTCAACTTTTTTGGAGAAATTGTATCACTTTTTTCCCCCAGAAATTTCTCTATAATCTTTCAAAAAAAAAAAAAAAAAAAAAAAATTACGCCCTAATTTAATCGTACATTGATTGTTTGAGTTTGCTTCAATATTTTGCCTAGTTTGTGTCAATTTTGGGGTCCTTGATGATGAGGTAAAAGGAGAAGGCTACAGAAAATTAGACTATACACCACTGGTTTGGAGGATCAGTCTTTACCCGGCTCAGCCTGCTGCTGCTGTGGTTGTTGTGGTTGATGTGTCTTCTTCCTCCTCTCCTTCTCCTCCTCCTCTTCCTCCTCTCCTTCCTCCTCCTCCTCCTCTTCTTCCTCCCGCTTCGGCTCTGGTGGTTTCGTCCCCTGCAGCTGCTGCAGCTCCTCCGCTGTGCCGAGCCGCTCCAGCACCGCGGGGCTGGGGGCTTGGGACGGAGGAGCTGGAGGAGCAGGAGGAGGAGGAGGTGGTGGTGGTGAACTCTCCGGCTTCACCGCCTCGTACCTCGGCTGGTTGGAGAGGTCACAGCCGGGGAAGGCGGCTGCTGTGGCTACGGCTGTGGCTGGAGCTCCTTCCCAGCAGCGGACGAACCTGCTCTCCGAAGCCGCAGAGGAGGCGAGGTGCTCGGCGTGCGTCTGGCCGTAGTAGGGGTGGTTGTGGTGGTTGTTGTGGTTATGGTGTGGATGTGGATGATGATGATGATGGTGGTGATGGGGGTGGTGGGGGGGTTGACTCAGGAGGTGATGTGGATGGAAAAGGCCGGAGATGGAGGAAGAGGAGGAGATGGAGGAGGAAGAGGAGGAGGTGTTGGTCCAGGGAGAAAACCCGTTCAGGCTCGTCTGTTTCTCGGAAGAAAAATGTGAGAAATCCGGTATGTGTGGAGCTCCGGTTGCCCCCCCTTCCTCCCCTTCCTCCTCCTCCTCCTCTTCCTCCACCACCACCGTCCCCACCGCTGCTGCTGCTCCCCGGACTGGCTTCACGCAGCCGGCCGTCGGCCCCTGCAGCAGGCTGCTGCCCGGGATGAAGTGCGCGCTGCCTCCGTACGGCTCCTCGCTCTGCAGCCCCATCATCGAAGAATAATAATTCGTTAGCGACATGTTTATTTTATTATTTCAAATAAAATATATATATATATATATATATATAAATATAAAATAAAAAAAAGACACTTAAGTGCGCCTGTAAAACGTTGGATGGAGGAGGGGGGGCAGCAGCTTAGCTATACAGCGGATCACATCCTCCCCAAAAATGGTAGTAATTTTTTTCCCCAGCCCTCACCTCCCTCCTCGGCCGCTGATTGGTTACACCGCGGACCACATGGTCGAGACTGTATTTACCCAGAATGAGCAGATAAATCAAGTCATTCTTTTGTGTTCAGAAATGTGATAGTGAGTGTGGTGGAGGTGGAGAGGGGAGGAGGAGGAGGAGAGGGGAGGGGGGAGAGAGGCTGCAGCCAGCCAGATGGACGTGAACGCAGCACGTAATGGTTTCAGGAAGAAGAAAAAAACGTTTTACAAGCTGGATAAAAGTAGCAGGAGGCCGTTTACAAGCCTGTTTGATGTGTGTGTGAGTGTGTGTGTGTATGTGTGTGTGTAGCTGCTTCTTCTGGTGCAGAATAAATAAGATATCCTGTGTTTTTTATTAGTGACAGGATCATTTAATATTATATGTATATTATAGGCTATATAGGATAGGTTGTGTTACAGTTTTTCTCAGTTGGTTTGGCTCGTATCTAGAAATTACATTCTCAAAACTCTAAGATCATTTGGTAAAACAGAGTTACAGTTCAGCACAACACCACAGATCACTGGCAAAAGCTCGTCTCTCTCTCAAAACAGTTCACTCATGTGTCAAAACTACATTTCCTTCTCATATAAATAGTCAGTTTCCCCCAAAATGCATCGTCCCTTTGGCCTCGTGTGAGCACTGCAAGTCAAAATGTTTAGATGTTTGTCACTATGGCAGAGGAGCATTGGAATATCCTTCATGTCCACTTAGCCCAGTGCTTAATTCATTGACAATAGTTACTGTATTATTTGAATTTTTTTGTCTAAGAATACAATTGTGTATAAAAATAAAACAGGATTTTAGGGTAAAAGTAGCCTATAAGGTTTGACATCACATATTGCACTCCTACTGCCAGGGAAAGGTAGCCATTTTTATTCACATATAAAGTAACTTCCATTCATCAGAGTAAAAAGAAAATGTATACAGCATAATATACTGTAATATAAACACAATGAACAAAAACAAGGACAATGATATGTAGCCTACAGTGCTGTAAATAAATCTATGGTATTCATGGTTTTATGTTCTTGACTAATTTAGACAGTTAACAGACTATTGTGCATGTGACGACTTACAGAATGAAAGTTTAGATCAACAAGATCTATTCTCTTGGACATTGTGCTACTGCAGCTATCTGTAGCCTACTTAACCATTTACAAAGATATACAAAGACATTTGCAATTTGATTAAATGAACAAGAAATACAACATTTTCCGAGTGGTTTGGAGGTTTGTCCGTGTTGTTTAGAGAAATGAGCCAAACCAACGGAGAAAAACTGTAAGATGCATATCATTTAGATTTGACGCCTTTGAAGTTCTTACTCCCAGTTCATTCATTAGTGAGGAGGAAACACACACACACACACACACACACACACACACACACACACACACACACACACACACACACACACACACACACACACACACACACACACACTGACAGTAACAGTCCTATATATTCAGACTGTTTGTGTTTGAACTTTATTGTCATGTGATGTTTTGTCCAGTTTCTCTCATTTAGATTTTCTTTTGTTTGAAACTGTGAGGAGATGATGTCTTCGTGTTTTAATTCAACTTCACTTCAGTCTCTATTAGATTTAAGATCATTAATATAGAATAGTTATGGACTTAAATAGAACTGATACAGGTTTTTTCTTGAACTCTCCTTGTTGATTTTCTGATGGGGCAAATACAGCATCTTAACTTTTCTTGCCTCATCAATAATGTTCTTAATAAAAGGCCAATCAATAGAGCTGATATGATCAATAATCAGTCTAATCAGTGACATATTTGTTAAACACTCTTTCTGTTTCTGAGTCAAACTGAACTTTCTGACTTCTCTGTGCAGCCTCAGCGCCACCTGCCGGTCAGAGGCGTCATTACAACCTCCTCCTGTCTGTGCTGCAGCACTGACTCACTGACTCACTCCACCTCATCATGCTGCTCTAACAGTCACAGTAACTACACTATAACCTTCAGTGGTTTTAGTATGTTTCTATTTAATATGTATTTATTTTACTGTCAGTGAAAAGTTCAGTTCTATAAACACTTGACACTCGTTCTTATAGGTATGTTACCTTATTTTATTTGGTGATGAATGGTTATATGTTATTTCTGAGTGCCAACATAATTTTGTTGTAGCAATGACAAATAAACATCCTTATGTCCTTAAAACTATAGGATACATTTGTATATAATATAATATAATATATGTAGGCTATATATACATACTGTTATAGTTTTATCTTTATATAGGTAATATAATCTATGAATATATTCATATTGTTATAGTTGTATCTTTATACTTTGTAGTTTGATCTTTTAAATTAAATATATTTGATTTGAACTCGTACAAATGTGCACAGACTGAACACTGTACAAATATGTTTGGATATGACTTCTTTAGGGTGTATTGCGCGCGCGCGCGCACACACACACACACACACACACACACACACACACACACACACACACACACACACACACACACACATATATATATACATATGTACATATTACAGATAAACAGATGTTTATAAATTGATGTTTTCTCCATTTAGTGAGTTTGTTCTCTGCACATTGTCAATAAAGTTGGACTTAAGCAAATTATTTCTTTTTCTAAGGAACTTTATTTATTCTGCATGATACACTACTGTATAAATCTGCTCTAAACCCTTTTTTATTATTAATTATTGAATCAGTTCTTTTGGTATTTCATGCAGATTCTGTAGATGATGTTTTATTGGTTTTCCTCCTCTTCCTGTGTGAACCTGGTCCAGAACTGGTCCGGCTCAGACTGGACTAAATATCACATCATCTTCATCATCTTAATCTTTTTTTTTCTTCTTGGGAACTTCTGCCTCTTTTATCAAAGTGAGTATAAACTTAGTAATAAAGTGAATCAGCCGTCAGTCGTGTGATTCAGTTCCTCTGGACGAAGACGAGGAGCCAGAGCTGGATTCGTCCCGGCTGCTCCTGGATCAGTGTTTGCTGTGTTAAAAAGTCACCGTCGTATAAATTTATAGGACAGCCCATAAGAAGTAATGAACGATGCTGGCAGCCGTCGCCATGGCGGCGCAGCAGCTGATGCCAACAGGGTTTTTTAAAGATGAGCATTAAGATAATCATTCAGTGAAATATCACTATTATTTATATTGGTGTTAAACCTCCTTCACTTCTACACTTCTACACTTCTAACCTGCTTGAACTTATTAATGGCTGCAAGGGGAGTTGTTATAGTTTATAAACATGCATTTTTTTTGTTTTTTACAGCTGCATTATCATGTTATAAACTATTTATTCCATGTTTATATGAATAGTAAATGTAGAGATTTAAAACTGATATTACTATGATCAGTCCTGCTATTAGTGCAGTAATACTTATTATTATTCATCGCCATGTTTCAGGCCTGAAGGTCAGTGTGTGTGTGTGTGTGTGTGTGTGTGTGTGTGTGTGTGTGTGTGTGTTTCTATATATTGATCCCTCTATAATATATTATTCATACTGATGCATGTGTAACACTTTACAATAAGGGTCCCTTAATTAACATTAGTTAGTACATTATTAAGCATTAATATATAAACTAATGTGTTAATTAATGCTGAGTAATGCATACATAATGATAATTAATTACATTATTCAACTTTTATTATGTAAAGTTTTTTTTTTTTGTGGCTTTTCATGCCTTTATTCTCTCAACACATGGGGCGGCTGCTCTACCTTTTATTATTACTTAATAATTTATTAACTAACTTTGAGTGGTAAACATGAATTAACTGCTAACTGGCTACATTAATTAATGTGTTTCCTAACCCTAAGTAATACATAATAATGATGGTTAATATATCTGTAAACAGTTAATTAATGCTTAATAATGTACTAAAGTGTTACTGATGCATGTTGTTTGTCCTGTTTTTGACTTTCATCACTTCAAGTTGCTTTAAAAATAAAGTTTTTATTATTATTAGCCTACTATCATTATTATTATTTTAACACAACGTGATCCTACTGCTTCTACAAACAGGTAACAGTGATAATCGCTGCTGCAGCTGCTTGTATTATTAATGTTAAACATCAGATAATACTGTAACATGGTGTTAATGTTTATATCTCTACTTTTTCTTCAACAACATGTCAGATAATCTGAACATTAACGCAGCTTCTTTAAGTCACATGACGTCTGTAAGCGCCACTAAACGCTGCTGCTGCTGCTGCTGCTGCTGCTCACCAGGCTCATCCTCAGCTTTATTGTGGCCATTAGGCTGAATGCCTTTAGTTCCAACCAGAAACAGAAACACAATCTCTCCTTTCATCTTTGTCTTTTTTTCTTTTTTTTGCGTCACACACTCATGCACAGTCCTGCTCACACACACACACATATACACACACACAAAGACAAAGGGGAGAGAGCAGACTGTCTGTATTGCCCCCAATAAAAGCCATTAAAGCGGAGGAAATGGTGGCGGTGTGGATGTGTGGTTGTGCGGTTGTGTTGTTGTGGTCGGTTTGCGGTTCAAGGTTCATTAGCAGCCTTGGACTCATTGTGTGTCATTGTGTGTCTCTGTTGTCTGGTCCCGTGTTGTTCAAAGTCTGGGTCGGGACTCAGAGACAAAGACAGAAAAAGAGAGGACACAACACAAAGCCCAGTGCTGCTGCTGCTGCTGCTACAAAAACACAACAAGAATCTTAGGTTTCTGTCATTTCTCTAAAAAACACAGACTGAACCTTTATTCAGCTTCTCCTGCAGATCTCAGATCAGTTCATGCTTCTCTCCAAACACTAAATCAAACGTTTAGAAAAACCTTGTTCATTTGTGTTAAAGCTGCAAAGTGAATTAAACTGTTTCCCTGAAAAATGAGTTAATCCAGGTTTAATATCATGTTATTAAATGTTGCAGCGTTTCATATAACTCAGTTTAGTTTAGTTCATTTATTTAAACTGAGTTAAAGAGAGGTTTAAATTTAATATTTCTACAGTTTGGTGCAGCAGGATTTAAACTTAGTCTGGTTTAAACTCAGATTTTTTGATGACTATAAAAAAAATGTTGTTAAAATATTTTAATTATTACTATTTTTCATTAATTATTAAAGGGACAACGAGGAGTTTTGGAAAAGCGAAGCGTTTTCACACTACATTTATGAGCCTCCGCGCACCGTGAAATTCTTTGACCGGCGCAAGACAGACTCATGTTTTCATTCATCAACAATTAAAGTCAGAGGTTGGAAGACGATCACATACCGTCGTAGTTCCGACCATAAACGGAGATTCGGCGGCGTTATTCTCATGACTCGCCACGAAACCGAAAGTAAAGAAACGCTGGTCGGCTCGCCCAGCATTTCCACCACCACTAATAATAACAAAATAACGATAGAGACAAAACGATATATTTATCGAAAATGGAGCCATTAACAAGTGGTAACGTAGATTCATCCACATTAATATGAGACTTTTTTATAACCGAATAGAAACTCCTCATTGTCCCTTTAATATTCACTGTGCTTTGAGTGTTACTGTATGAACATGTATTGACTCCTGGAGAAGAAGCTTCGCCTGAAATGTATTAAATTGAAAAATGTGTTTGAGTTTTGATGCAAATTGTGTTTGTTTTTTTTACATTACAAGAGATGAAACTGATCCAAAATCAATTTCTGCTCCTGTAATGATGTAATTTGTTTATCAGATATCAGACGGATCAATAGTTTGTGCGTCTGGTTTGTGGCTGAAAAAGAAGAGCGAGCTGATAACACAATAGTGGCTCAGCAGTTAAGATTCTTACACTTTAATATCAAATATCCTACAAATGTTTTTATATAATACATATATAATATATAGTTTTTACAGATTCTCACACTTTTTATTTCAAATATTCAGTGTGAAGTTGTTTCTGCTTCAAAAATCAACTTATATAGATTTTTATTTGAAATGTTTTTCTCTTTCAGTAGGAAGTGATTCACTTTGTGTGACGTTGCACCACCACCAATGATTATTATTATAAATAATTACAAAAATTAAAAAATACACATCTATATTATAAACCACAATCAGTATCTGTACATGAATTAAAGTGGATCAGAGTGGATCTCTAGTTTTTACTTTATGATATTTTCATTTTGCAGCAGATTTGAGGTAAGTTTTGAAAAATTGAGGAAAATATAGGCTATTATAAACATGTTTTACAAATGTACAAACTGTTTTCATGAGTCATCTGATACAACGATATAGTGATGATGATGTGTGTGAGATAAACAGCATTAAAACAACTGAGATAAAGCTAGATATAAAGTAAAAAAAAAACATTTGTACATTTTATATAAATAGTGTTCTTATTGTAACATTTTTTACAGTAAAATAAGAAAATGTCTAAATGACAAATTTTACATAAAAAATATAAAATTTAACAATTACGTAACATTTATTCATCTTCATCTCATATTGCTCAATATTTTAAATTGATTGTCTTCACTGTGCATCTATTGAATATTGATAAATAATAAAATCCAATATCAAAAGCATCTGCAGCACCGTTACATGAGGTAATTAGATAGATAGATAGATGATAGATAGATAGATAGATAGATAGATAGATAGATAGATAGAATGATAGATAGATAGATAGATAGAATGATAGATAGATAGAACGATAGATAGATAGATAGAACGATAGATAGAACGATAGAACGATAGCTAGATAGATAGATAGATAGATAGATAGATAGATAGAATAGATAGATCACAAATAGATAGATAGATAGATAGATAGAACGATAGATAGATAGATAGATAGATAGATAGATAGATAGATAGAATAGATAGATGACAAATAGATAGATAGATAGATAGATAGATAGATAGAACGATAGATAGATAGAACGATAGATAGATAGATAGATAGATAGATAGATAGATAGAACGATAGATAGAACGATAGATAGATAGATAGATAGATAGATACAGTAGATAGATAGATAGATAGATAGATAGAACGATAGATAGATAGAACGATAGATAGATAGAACGATAGAACGATAGATAGATAGATAGATAGAACGATAGATAGATAGAACAATAGAACGATAGATAGATAGACCGATAGATAGATAGAACGATAGATAGATAGAACGATAGATAGATAGATAGAACGATCGATAGATAGATAGAACGATAGATAGATAGAACGATAGATAGATAGATAGATAGATAGATAGATAGATAGATAGATATAATGATAGATAGATAGAACGATAGATAGATAGAACGATAGATAGATAGATAGATAGACAGAACGATAGATAGATAGAATGATAGATAGATAGAACGATAGATAGATAGATAGATAGATAGAACGATAGATAGATAGATAGAACGATAGATAGATAGATAGATAGATAGAACGATAGATAGAACGATAGATAGATAGAATGATAGATAGAACGATAGATAGATAGATAGATAGAACGATAGATAGATAGAACGATAGATAGATAGATAGATAGATAGATAGATAGAACGATAGAACGATCGATAGATAGATAGAATGATAGAACGATAGAACGATAGATAGATAGATAGATAGATAGATAGATAGATAGATAGATAGATAGATAGAACGATAGATAGATAGATACAGTAGATAGATAGATAGATAGATAGATAGATAGATAGATAGAACGATAGATAGATAGATAGATAGATAGATAGATAGATAGATAGATAGATAGATAGATAGATAGATAGATAGATAGATAGATAGATAGATGTGCAAGTCTCTTCAGTGTCTTTAGTGTCGTCCTCGTTTACTTCCTGGTTCTTGTAGAGTCACGTGACCTCAACGTTTCCTTGACAACGACGAGGAGTTGTTATTGATCGATCAGTTTGTTTGTACCTTGTATTTATATTTATCATCCGGCCAACATGAAGCAGAGTTCAGTCTTCTTCACCTCCGCTCCGTCAGAACAGATGGTACTGTGTGAAGAACTGCACTCTCTCTCTGTTCAGCTTCTTCTCTTTCATCCGCCTGTTCTGGAACCAGATCTTCACCTGTCTGCACAAACACAGCACGGTGAGTCGCTTTGTTTAAAGGGATAGTTCAACATTTTGTCCAATTGGCCTATTGCCATAATCCCTATCTATAGTCATAGCAGTAGGTTTGTTAGCTTTAATTGTCGGTGCAAGCTGTTTTTAGAACGGCGGAGCAGAGCCGTGAGCTGCTCAGAGCTACGCTACGGAGGCTCATGGGATTTCTTGGTTTCCCTCATCAAACTCATCAAATACACAATCCAACAACTCCACAACGCTCTGGTGGACAAGTTGTGAGCTGCACATTCACCACGCTATGAGATAATAACACAACGTTACCAGACAGAGTTGTTTTAGAGGGAAATTCAGAGACTGTTGATGAAAAACTGTCCCTGAAGGCAACACGCATCAGCGGTTTTGCATGAATTTCCCTCTAAAACAACTCTGTCTGGTAACGTTGTGTTATTATCTCATAGCGTGGTGAATGTGCAGGTCACAACTTGTCCACCAGAGCGTTGTGGAGTTGTTGGATTGTGTATTTGATGAGTTTGATGAGGGAAACCAAGAAGAAATCCCATAATGAGCCTCCGTAGCGTAGCTCTGAGCAGCTCACAGCTCCGCTCCGCCGTTCTAAAAATAGCTTGCACCGACAACTAAAGGTAACGAACCTACTGCTATGACTATAGGGATTATGGCAATGGGCCAATTTGCCAAAATGTTGAACTATCCCTTTAAATACACAAACATCAAAACATCCAACACAATGTGTGCATGGAGAGAAAATGTCATTTCCGCCTCAAAAACAAGCGTACAATCAGTTATGAATTAATCTGCTGGTTAATCTGGTTGATTAACTGAGTCCAATGTGTCTGAAGAACAGTTCCCATGCTCCTGAACGCCTCTCGGAGCCCGAGGTGACGTCTTTATCTCTCCGAGCCGCCGTCCAAACGCTCAGACTTATTTACAGGCGTGTAATGAATTCACCAGGGAACTAAATGTTTTCCCTTGTTTCTGTTTCTGTTTTTTTTCTCTGCTCCATGATGATTATGATCTGAGATCTGCTCGATAGCCGTCTCATAAATCCACAAGAACAAGAGCAGATTCTGTTTTACTCATGAAAACATTTCTCAGAAATCTAAAAGATAATAATCTGCGTAATTCAGTAAAACAGGGCAAACTGTTTTTCTCTGTCCCCCCCAGTGAACGCATCGCTGTGATAAAACTGATATAAAACAACACAGTTTGGCCCAATAGTCCAATCATTTTATGAAAAAAGGTTGAACAAATTGCAACAGAAGCAAAGCCCCGAAGAATCCCATTAGGGGAAAGTTTCGAAAAAGACCCAAATATAGCCCATTCATACGTCTATTAATTCTTTTTCTCACGTGAATAGGGTAAAATTTTTAACCTTTAGATATCTCCATGAAAAATACTGAGTTGATTACTTAGATTAAGACAAACAAAAAATGCATTACAAGTTTTTTGAAATTCTTTGTTAACATGAGCAAATCTGCATAAATGTGCATAATTCCACCATTTTGACGGCACATGTATACAGTAAAGGTGCTGTGGTGGTACCAGCATGAAAATTGGAATGAGTTGACTCCAGAGGTTCATAAAGGGCCTGCACTCATCTTGAAATTTAAAATGGTTTCTTGTTAGTTGACCAATGGAGTCAACTCATTCCAATTTTCATGCTGGTACCACCACAGCACCTTTATGTGGTCAAAACGGTGGAATTTATGCAAATTCATGCAAATTTGCTCATTTTAACAAAGAATTTAAAAAAACTTGTAATACATTTTTTGTTTGCCTTAATGTAAGTAATCGACTCAGTAATTTTCATGGAGATATCTAAAGGTTAAAAATTTTACCCTATTCACGTGAGAAAAATAATTAACAGGCGTATGAATGGGATATATTTGGGTCTTTTTCGAAACTTTCCCCTAAAGGGATACAATACCAGTTTGCTTCTGTTGCAATTTGTTCAACGTTTTTATGGTTAAAAACTACAGATCTAAACCTGATAATGAAGCTAAAAAGCAGCACAAAGAGCCGAACACTGTTGTTGTTCTGCAGAGCTGCAGCGTCGTGTCTGACACCTGGAGAGAGACTCATCACAGCCTGATGAGATGCGTTCAGGCTGCAGCTCGTATTTCACAGCTCCTCCTCAAAATGTGTGTGTGTGAGCGTGCATCTAAAGTCCAAAGCAACAAAAACATGTAGGAGAGAGAGAGAGGATTAGTGCACACAGACTATGGCAAGCAGATTTAACATTTAAAAGCTAAGTTTGACTATCTGGAATTAACATTGTAGATATCAACAACGTCTTTCTGACTGGTCGTAACTAAATTTTGAATAGTTGGATTTTTCATTCAAGATATCTGTAATTCAGTTTTGCCTCATCAAAAAGAACATTTCAGATATCCACAACTACGTTCTTTATAGGACAAATGACGTCACTTTTGCCGCTTTTGACTGAATTACAACTATTCCTAATTCCAGTTTGAGATATCTACAATTTGATTCTGACTTGTCATAATTCCATTTACAGATATGATCTACAACATAATTTCGCCTAGTCAAAACTTAATTTAAGATATCCAAAAAGGGACATGTAGATATCTTTAATTGAGGTGAATTAAAGATATCTTGAACTGGAATTATGACTAGTCAGAATCAAATTGTAGCTATCTCAAACTGGAATTAGGAATAGATATCTGTAATTCACATAGCGGATATCTGCAACTAAATTGTAGATATCTGTAATGACAAACCCCCATACACATGAATGCTTAAAGTGACATAATTTGTCCTATAGGAAGAACGTAGTTGCAGATATCTGAAATGTTCTTTTTGACTATAGGCAAAACTGAATTACAGATATCTACAACACATATCCAGTCTGGCTTTTACATGTTAAAATGGCTTGCCATACACAGACACACACACACACAGACACACACACACCGGTCTGTGAGGAGGAGGAGGCGGGACAGCTGCAGCCGTCTGTCTTTGTTGATGTAGACGTTGTAGAGGAACTCTCTCTCCAGCTCCATGATCTGCTGCTTCGAGTACGGACATCGCTTCTTCCTCCTCACTGACGATACACAGGAAGTAGAAAATGTAAAATATAACATATAAAATAAAAAAAAACAGGGACAAAACTGAAAGAATATCACAGAGTCCATGTTAATCTTCTACTGACCATGACTTTAATTGATTTAAACTTTTAATTGAAGGTGAATGTCAAGGTCTTAATGAAAAACAGTGAGCGTGAGACGTTCACTGTCACTGGTGTTTGTAGAGTTTTTAGGCTACATCTTATTATCATTAGAAAATAAAAATTTGAAATTTATTTAGATCTAATAACTAATAGGTGACTGTTTCACTAAATAAAACTACAATTAAAAAACCAAGTGGAAATTGAAATATTAGTGAACTTTTTTTATTGTTATTATTATGAATAAAGTTTGTGCAATTTGATTAGAGTAGCTAATGACAACATTTAGCAGCTTGATGCTACATTAAAAATAAGAAAAATCTATGGAAATGTAGTTTTGAATATTAAAAGTGTGGTTTTTAAAACTTAAACAAGCAGATCAATAAATACAGATTATTTAAATGCAAGTTCATTTAGCTATTATGTGTATTATTGATTATTGTTGTTAGCTAACTTTAAGTGAGTTTTTATTTTGAAAAGAAAAACATTAACCCCAGAAGTGGACAAAAGTATAAATGAAAAGATAAATAAAAGCAGTATTTTGTACAGTACCTGTGACCTTTGACCTCTGACTCTCAGATATTTTCTGTTCATCTCAGTCTCAGTGAGTTTCTGTTGTCTGGAGCTTTAAGTGTAAAGATAGGCTGGCTAATTCACATTTTACTGGATCGATCAGTAATATCGCTGTAAAATTAACTCTCAAGCTAACATGTAGGAAGTTTTCTATGTGTTCTGATTCTGTGAAGTGTTCTCTGTCCAGAACTTACATAACACCTTTATACACTGCCCAATTGTGGTCCAATTATAAGCAAAAGAGCATGCAGAGGCTCTAGGTAGCATATAAGGATGCAATGAGGTTACTGCTTTGTGTCCCATAGTGCCAGTCATTTGTTTGTGTCTAATAGAGTGCCAACTTGTGAGGCACTCTTAAGAGAGCTGATGTTTAGCTATTTGTGTTGCCTAGACAAATCAGAGAATCACATAATTGAAGCCCTAGTCAGCCCATTAAAAAGCTGCTACAGATTCACTTCTAGGCTAAGGTGGCATTGGTGCAATAGCCTGTATATTTTATGAAATACACTATTCTTAAAAGCATTCCAGGACATTTTGGAGCTATTTGTGTATTGAATGACATGTTATATATTTAGGCCTAATGTGTGTTATTGTGTGATTTCATGTGGTTTTATGTGGTGAAGCCAAAGACAAATTTCCACATTGTGGCCAATAAAGATATTGAATTGAATTGAATTGAATTTTCCTTTCTTTTTACTACTATTTATATTGTATGATGTGTGATATGGACCTGTGTCTGAAATAAAGCTTCTATAGGCTATCAGTTATTAGCTATATATTATTTATCATAATTTCAGATGAATTCTAAACCTGTGTGTGTCTCTCCGTCTCCTCCGCCGCCGCTGGATGATGAAGGCCCGTCCTCCTCGTCCTCCTTCCCGGCCGGAGGTGACGCTGACCCCGCCCTCTCCTCTCCGCTCTCCCCGCTCCTCGCGGCTGCAGCTGCTGCACCAACAACAACATCAGACCCTCCTCTGCTTCCACTTCTCCTTCTCCCATCACCGCCTCTCTGATCCTGCTGCTGCTCCTCGAAGAACCGGTCGAACACCGGCGGTAGGACGCTGCGCCGGTTCCTTCCCACCGGGAGGAACGGGAGCTGCGAGTCCGAGTCCTGCTGCTGCGGCCTGAAGGCGCCGCAGGCACCGTACGGGAACCGGTCTGTGGTCAGTGGTGGACAGTAACGGAGTAAATTTACTTGAGTACTGTACTTCAGTAGGCTACATTATATCCAGAGGATTTGTACTTGTATTAGATTTCTTTGGTAGCCTACTTATTACTCTTACTTGAATACATTTCCAAGACAAATATTTTTACTTTTACTCGAGTTAATTTCTAGGAAGGCTGAAAAGTACTCGTTACTTTCAGGTCTGCTCTTTTTTTTCTTTCTAAAATACTATTAACTATTAACTAGCCTACTATATAACACAAGTGTTTGTCAAAGAAGGAAACCCTAACCCCTAAAAGCAGCACGGGTTTCAAAGAGTTAATTCTGAGAAACAAGAGTTAAAACCTCCTTAAATTCATTTAGAAAAATTATAGTCCTAATTCATTGATGTGAAAAATAAAGAAATTTACTCTTACTCTTATTTTTACTAATAATAAGTTAAAAATAATGCTTGCTTTTAAATTTAAAAGCATGTACTTTTGGATACTTAAGTAGGATACCTTTAAAAGCAAGTTACTCTTACTCGAGTAACATGTCGACTGAGCTACTTTTACTTGTAACGTAAATTTTGACCGGTAGTATTTGTACTCTTACTCAAGTACTGGGGTCGAGTACTCTGTCCATCTCTGTCCGTGGTGGTCGTGCTGGTGGTGGTTGAGTCCGGCGGTGTGAAGCTGCTGAAGCGTGGAGCGGCGGTGAGGATGGAGCCGCCGCTGGCCGCCGGGTAGAAGCTCCATGAGGCCGCGTCATGGAGGCAGAAGCCCCGGTACTCGGTGCTCAGCCGCTCCGGTAAAAACATGGAGGAGAAGGAGGAGGAGGAGGAGGAGGAGTGCGTTTTAGAAACTGAACTTTTCCTCCCAGTGCCACATAAAGTAGGCCTAGAAAAAACACCAACCCCAATAAAATACAGTAAAACCGTTGCTATAGCAACAGCAGCATCATGCACTGATAGAAACTATAAAAAAAAAAGGCCTCGAACCTGCAGCTCAAGAGTCTGTGACCTCGTCCTCCTTCAGTCAGTCAGACACACACACAACTACTGTATCTACTACACCTACAGGATGTGTGTTTTTGTAGTCAGTCAGGCCTGGCCAGCCCCGGATACACACACACACACACAGCAGAGCTACAGTTCAGTCTTTATGGTGTGTGTGTGTGTGTGTGTGCTCGCTCCCTTGCTGTATAAAATATAAACACACTGCCAGGGGGGATGAAATTGAAATGTAACTGTCTCATGCATGCAGGGAAAACAAAGACGTCCTCAGAGCCAGTTCGTGTAGGCTACAGCCCATAATAATACCAAATCTGTTCTTCATCTGCACCATAGATTGATTATCTACAGGCCTGTGTGTGTGTGTGTGTATATGTGTGTGTGTGTGTGTGTCATAGGATTTCCAAACACACCTGAAGTTCAAAGCAGATTTCCAATAAGTGCAAAAACCCCCCCCCCGCAAAACACAAACAGGTTCTGGAAAAAGTCTGAGAGCTTGAAAGAGTCCAGACGACGTGTGTGGACATTTACGACGAGGATGAGGCTCAAAGAGCTTTTATCTCCTCTACATGTTGAAGGGAAACATGTCAGAGCTGAAGGAGGAGGAAGGGGAAGGAGAAGAAGCTGCAGTGAAAAATCTAAGTTTTATCTGCTCATCTGAGTCGTGTATCATCACAGAGACGATGCATCTGCAGCCAAAGTGAGAATAATAATAATAATATTATTACTGACAGACTCACAAACTGAGTTTTATGACGCTGCAAATCTTCAGGGTTGTTGAATTTCAGCTTCACATTGCTGCTTAAAAAGTTTAAGAATAAAACTGGATTGCAACATGGAAGATAAACTTTCTATATGCATCTTTAGTCTTCTATATTCTATATTCTTATCTGTAAAATGATCAATATGCAACTATAGATAAGACAATATTGAGAGTGAGAGCAGCAGTGACTGGTGGTTCATAAAGAAATAAACTGGATGTCTCTAATGTTACATACATTTTTACAGCTGAACTAGGACCAGTCTAAAATTTTAATCTCTAACAGAGAAATTAGTCACAAAATTAAATTATAAAGGCAAAACAAAGAAAAGAAAAAAAAATCCTTGTTTTTTAATTCTTGTGTGGAGGCTTTTTTAAATTATTATTCCATCCAAACAGAAAAACTAATGTTTTTTATATCCAGCAGATGTGACTCATAAAAGAAATAATAACCAACACTGATCCAGAATCTGCAACAGTCTACAGCTTTTAACTGAGTAAAAATGGTTTTCAGTCTTTTATTTTAACCTGAACTGTATTCTAACGTGCATTTTCTTTATATTGTATCTCATTCTGCTCTTTTTTTTGTTATTTTAGTTTGTTTGCTCATGTTACTAGTAGCCTACAGCATCTTAAATCTAGTAGGGTATATGTTATTGTTCCTCATTGGCAGCTTTGTTCTTTTCCTTTTATAGCTCATCGATCATCTTGAAGCTCTGTGAAAAAGTGCTTTACAAATAAAGTTTGATTGATTGATGATTAGATCTACATATGTACGTATGTACGAGCTGCTGGTGAAAAAACTTTGGGAACCTCAACAAACAAACTGAAGAACATGAAGAACCTTTTCCACCTGTCAACATATTTCAACACAGACCGTAAATGTGTTGGATGTAAATCACAGACTGAAGTGGCTTTTTATATCTTTATATATATTATATTATATATGTGTGTGTGATGTACAGTTACAGGACAGCTACAAACCTCTGTCATGAAGAATAAAGCAAATTAACAGCGTGTATGTTGGTTTTATACGGCGATAAACACAACAGACGTCCTGTCAGATGAACAACAGACCACAATAATAAAGTTATTACCGAGAAAAACACACAACAAAGGGAAGTTTTCTGTGTTAAAGAACATTTAGCAGTGAACATAAATGTCTCAGAGCTATGTGTGTGTGTGTGTGTGTGTATATATATATGGGGGGATTTTCCCATTTATTACACGATGCAAATATTCATGTGTGATTAAAACAGTGAGGCTGTTTGATGCTTGTGTCCTAATGGAGAGGTCGAACACGCTCTTTGATCTAATGCAGAACATACACACACTCGTGATAGTCTTATAGGAAACACACCAGGCGTCATCAGTATGTCACGGCCCCGAGCCATCATCATCATCATCATCATCATCATCATCATCATAGGTTATATCAGGTTGCATGTAAATATATAAATAGAGCAGTAAAGTGGAAATAAAGGCAGCATGCAGCACACAGTCGCCTTCAGGACACAGAGACCAACAAACACACTGTTCTGTTTCAGCTCTGACTGCAGCTCCACTGTCCGCCCTTATAATAATAAAGATTTAAAGGGATACGCCAATTTTTTTTTTTTTTCATGTCTTGCCTCACTCCCGCGAGTCCATGACCAGCAGATAGACACCATCCTTTCGACTGTGCGTGCAGTAACAAGGGAGATAGAGCCCGTATCGCCCGTAATTAGCTTAGCTCAAATGCTGGAAGTGTATGGGTAGTGTTAGCCTGCCTCTACCTAAAGTCGCTAATTAGCTTAGCTCAAACGCTGGAAGTGTATGGGTAGTGTTAGCCTGCCTCCACCTAAAGTCGCTAATTAGCTTAGCTCAAACACTGGAAGTGTATGGGTAGTGTTAGCCTGCCTCCTACCCGAGCCGAAATCAACAGTCAGAAGCTGATTTAATTTTAGCTCTAAACTCTGTAAATATATCACTTTATCCACATTTCAAACATTTTTAGGTGAGAAAGTAGCCGTTTAGATCAGCAGAGTGTCGTTAATTTGTCAAAATACCAGCTGTTTACAATTTTGTTCGCACGAATTCGGCGCTACTCAAGCTAGCCGTTGTGACCAACGCACTTCCAGTTACTTTCACAAAATAAAACACCCGTTGCCCTTTACATACAGAAAACCATGACGATAGAATTTGTGCTTTTACTTTGAAATAGGAAGCTAACCTACCCTCAATGTAGCTAGCTTGAACCAAAATAAACCGTCTTTGCTTGAACCCTCCGTTTTGACCGATCTGGTCCCGTTAGCGGCATTTGACCGCTCAAGATGCCTTACCGGAGAGTTTTGTCAGCTCTGAGACGAAGATCGGCCCGCCGGTTTCCGTTTAGAGTTGCTGAAGAGTTTCTCTGATGACTTTAGGTGGAGGCAGGCTAACACTACCCATACACTTCCAGTGTTTGAGCTAAGCTAATTAGAGACTTTAGGTGGAGGCAGGCTAACACTACCTATACACTTCCAGCGTTTGAGCTAAGCTAATTACGGGCGATACGGCGCTATCTCCCTTGTTACTGCACACACAGTCGAAAGGATGGTGTCTATCTGCTGGTCATGGACTCGGGAGTGAGGCAAGACACGTAAAAAAAAAAAAAATGTTGGCGTATCCCTTTAAAAAGCATAAAGTCAATAGGAACTGCACACAGCTACAGCTACAAGGTTTCCCTCGTTAACCTACAGTCAACACCCCATAATCACAAGACAAAAGAAGAATTTTAGAAATGTCAAATTTTCTAAAAAGGGAAAATGGAAATATCACGTACATCAGCTGCAGTTGTTTTTGTGATAAAGTTGAATTGTTGTGCATTGAAGCAGCAGTGTAAGTGTTGTGTTGCTACGGAGACGCCCTGGAGAACAAAATCCTTTGCTGAAGACGTAACACACTGAAATCATAAACATCTGCCAGTATAATCGCATTATGATGTGTTTTTTTTTTAGTCTGAGGACGCACGACTGCAGAGCCTTTAAACTTCAACTTCGTCTTGATGATCATTGAGACGTTCAGACTCCACCTGTGGTTAACTCCGCCCACTGGACATGATATAGAAAAGTATATAACACACCTACTAGCTATATTCTACATAAGGTCTCAGAGATCAGAGGTGGAGGGAGCTCAGTGGCAGGAAATCTTCTCCTCGGTTGGATGATACGACAACTCTGTGAACGTCCTTTAGAGATCCAGCTGTGAAACTCCTGGAAATGTCTCCACCAGGGTATAGTTAGGCTACTAAAACTAAGACTAAAACTATAGCAGTGAAAAAATAAATCTGCAAACTGAAATAAAAATGACAATTTTTCGATAACTAAATAAAAACTACAATGAACAATACAAAACTAACTAAAACTAAACTGAATGTCAGATAACATGAGCTATAGACACAGACGGCAAGCAAGGAAACGTCACTTCCGGTTAGGGCCGGGGGGGAAAACAAACCGTGTCCCCCATACACACTCATGCAAAAACGCGGCATTTTAAACCTTTGTCAAAGGCTTTTTCGCTGTCCTGTCTTAGTTTTAATCACATGTAGGGTGAATTCAGGTATATTGGGACAATTTTTGTAAATTCATTTTCTGAGCCATTTTTTGTCATCAAGATTAATAAATAACCCAACAAATGAGATATGTCTGGATTCCTCTAGGTGTCTGCATTCTTTATGTGAAACAATTATGTGCTAAAATTATTTTGTGAGAGCACAGCACTCTATTTTAAAGGTTTTGACACACAACTATTTTTTTGCAACTTGTTTGGTAAATTGGGACAGTAGGTTTGGTAATTTGGGACACAGGCTTATGCAATGGGATTTTGCATGGAGCTGCAATTACATTAAAAAAGACATGAATAGATTGCTTATTTATGTATATTAAGCCTATAGCCTATTATTTTTATGTTGTGTATTGTTTATCATCTCGTGATTTGTAACCAAATCAACCAAATATACGAATTATTTCAACAAACAGCAGATTTAATAGCCTAAAACATATTGCGAGCAGACTATTGACCTCAGGAGAAGCAAGCTAGTTTTAAAAATACATTAATTTTTATATTTTGTTAAATATAAATATATAATAAAAGATAACTCATGACATAATAAGAGATAAAACAATCTGACCTATTTTTGAACGTCACTTCACATATTCCACATTAACCGCTGATTTGATATTCTGAAATGTACAAAGGTACTTGTTTTCCCTATATGTGTAAGAATTTCTCACTTTTAAGCATGTAAGATATGACTACACTATTGAAATATTTCAATATAAACCCAGAAACACTGTCCCAAATAACCTGAACACGCTGTCCCAAATTACCATACCACTTTGGTAATTTGGGACAGCAAGAAAATGTCCAAATTAAGAAAATGTAAACATCCTCACAAACCAATGTTTGTTTATTTTAGTACACTAATGCATCACACATCTTAATATAACTTTCATACCTACAGTAAATTAGTCATACAAATGTAATAGCCTTATATTAAATTCCAACAAAAGCACATGCCGTTTTGCTGACCTCCTGATATTTGGGGTCAGCGTCCTGTTTGATGCTGACCCCACCCCCCTGTGTGATGTCACCCAAAATATTTAATGTGACTTTTAATGTAGACATCCAAAGGAATGTATCAGCACCTTTAACTTTGCCATAGCCCATTCAAGGCAAGTGGAAGCATTGTTTTTCCTTAACTGTCCCAAATTACCTGATGTCCCAATATACCTGAATTCACCCTATATGCTGACAGAGAGCTATATTTTTAGAAACTCATCACGATCTGGGTCGATTGTTGTCCGTACATTTAAAAATATTAGGTATTTCACAGTCAGTCATATTTGTCTTCCCCCACGGCTCTGACGCTCTTTTAGTCGCCGCCGGCCGGCTCTAGACACTCGTAGACACTGCCTGAGTTATTGTGTATTATTTTGCACCGCAAATAAATTCAAAAACCACAACCTGAACTTTTATATCGGAACTTCGCACATCTTCTCCAAACGTGTAACGCTCTGACCGGAAGTGAAGGTTGCCGACCCTGCTGACTCGGTGTAGGCTATGGCTGTGAAAACTTTATATTTTAAGATGTACGGACAGCAATCGACCCAGATCGTGATGAGTTTCTAAAAATATAGCTCTTTGTCAGCATATACATGTGATTAAAACTAAGACAGGACGGCGAACAAGCGTTTGACAAAGGTTTAAAATGCCGCGTTTTTGCATAAGTGTGTATGGGGAAAACGGTTTGTTTTCCCCCACGGCCCTAACCGGAAGTGACGTTTCCTTGCTTGCCGTCTGTGTCTATAGTTTTAGTTTTCAGAGATGTCTAAAGTTGGTCTCACAGAGGCTTTCTCCTAAAACCTTAAAAACTAAGACTATCAATTCCTCAAAAATAAAAACTAAACTAAAATTGCTTAAAGGGATAGCTCAACATTTTGGCAAATTGACCCAATGCCATAATCCCTATAGTCATAGCAGTAGGTTCGTTACCTTTAATCGTCGGTGCAAGCTATTTTTAGAACGGCGGAGCAGAGCCGTGAGCTGCTCAGAGCTACGCTACGGAGGCTCATGGGATTTCTTGGTTTCCCTCATCAAACTCATCAAATACACAATCCAACAACTCCACAACGCTCTGGTGGACAAGTTGTGAGCTGCACATTCACCACGCTATGAGATAATAACACAACGTTACCACACAGAGTTGTTTTAGAGGGAAATACAGAGACTGCTTGATGAAAAACTGTCCCTGAAGGCAACGCGCATCAGCGGTTTTGCATGAATTTACCTCCACTTCCTGTCTACTAAGTGGGCGTGGTCACCATCCTACCACCTCATGTTGTGGATTTATAAAAGTTGTCAGTAGAGGAAAGTGAGCTATTTATATTTTCTTATGATAACATTAAATATTCACACAGCTATTCAACAAGATATTCAACATTACCGCACAGATGCAGGAAACTAACTGTCTTTGTCTCAACTAAACACAAAGTACAGAGTCTGACTTCTTACAAAACTCTACTTTTGCCTTGTTATTATGGGATGCAGAGTCTGAATATAGGCTACTGTGTCAGTCCTCTGTATCTCTGTTATAACCTGAGTGGAGCTGCAGAGCTGGACCCTCCGCCTTGTGCAGCCTGTCAGCGTACAGTATTTCAGCAGATAGAGGCCGTAAACGTGTGTTGAGGATGTAAATCAATCATGGAGGAGAAGTGGCTTTTTGATGCACAGTTACAGGATTACAAACCACTGTCATGAAATATTACGCACATTTACAACACACAATGTTATATATATGTGCAAATGTATGGTTAGTTTTTCATGACTGAGGACATCAGATAACATATATATATAAATGAAGAATGCACGAATGTCAACAAGACTATGCAATGTGACACCCAGGAATTATAACTAAAGTAGGCCTATATGTAAAATCGTACACAATGCACCGTTTGTAGAGTAAAGACCAAATTTTTCAGTAGGCTATTTATGGGGGAGGATCCAAATACATCACATCTGCAATAAAATACTTTTTACACAACCACCTCTTTTTCTAAAATAGTAGACACATCAGAGTTATGTGCTTTGTTCTACCTCCAGTGAAGATATCTCAATAACTATAAGACTTTGTCCCAATAAATACTGTGAAACAACTGTCGTCATCACATCCTATTTGCATATCAGCCTGTCTCCACCTCTCCCTCCCGCTTCCTGTGTTCACGTGTTTAGCCTACATTTTCAACAGTTTTTGAATAAAGTTGAATTTAAAATAAAGCTGCAGCAAATTAAAATCAGTGACTCAAACATGGCGCCAGTTTCAGACACACCTTCAGGCACCTTCACCAACCACACAGGTGAGTTACAGGTAAAAAAAAAAAAAAAAAAAAAAACTACATTCATGCAGCACAATAGCCTATACTCACACTTATCGAGTCTTTTCATGGGCCAAAGTTTATCCAACAATCTTTACATTTGCCTTTCTGTACTTTTTCTTGAAAACAAAGTCTCTAAATGTCGCTGTAAACACGTTTATGTGTCAACACCGCGGACAGTAGCAGCGAAACGCCGCCATTATAGCTACACTTCCGGGTATTAATTTGAAAAGAGAGCCTAGCCAATAGGATCGCTCCATATCAGTCACGTGGTATTCAGCTGACCAATTGGAGTATTTAGCCAAACATTAGCGAACTTTCGCGATGGTCGGTGCTAAAAACGAGTTCACCCCTTGGACAAGGTTTGTTTTGTTTGTTGTGTTTATTACGTTTATGGTGATATGGTTGATACATTAAGTGACGTCACAGTGCAGCGATTCTTTGTAGCCTAATGGGCTTAAAAAAAAAAAATCAGCTTCAAACGCGAGTCAGGTGAGGATGCAGCCTGTAAAATGTGTTTTACAGGCTGCTATTTATAGAATATGTACATGACACTGTCACGGACAGATGAGCTGGTTAATGAGCAGAAAGCCCTCAGAAAGAAGAGAAAGAAGAAGAAGCCGTAAAGTTATGCATATCTCCGTGGTGTGGCCACGTGGGGACTTTCCCATTTAGGCTATTACATGATGCAAATATGTCTGATCAAAGGAAGCACGAGGCCGTCACGTGCGCTCAGCTTGTGTTGTAGGCTACAGTAGCTTAAACCAGAGGCTGTTAGACTAGAGCTATCTGTGTGTGGATATAAGGATATCCTATAATAAAGTAAGATAAACAGCTAAATTTATATATTTATTGTGTGATTCCTGCACAGACAGAGAATGAAAGAATGAATGGATGGATCGATGGATGGATGAAGGTCATGGTTTGTTGTATCGCGCAGGCCGTCCTGCTCTGTGTGAACAGTATTTAGACTAAAGATGCTGTTTGAAACTTGTGTAAAACGAAATATATTAATGTGTAAAACAAAACTTACAACCTATAAATGAATAATAATTTTCATATTTTAAATCACTTTAGCTTTTTTTTAAATTTGATTTGTATTGCTTTTCTTGCTGAAAATGGCTAAAAAGCATAATATTAAAATAAATAATAGTAGGTTAGGATACTTTATTATTATTATTATTATTATTATTATTATTATTATTATTATTATAGGACACGTGAAATTAACTGTTCGATCCTGACATGAATCCTCTTCCCGTTTAAATTAAATTAAATTAAATTAAACATTTAAATATTTGCCTATACCTAGGCTACATATTATTTCCTTTCACATTTTTTTCTAAATAATCAATGCAAGATTGGCAAACAGGTCGAAAATCAGGCGTAACTTTATGTAGTAGGCTAGGCCTACATATCCATAGGTTATTAGGCCTATAGGCCTGTTTCCTCCCATTAATGTAGTAGTATAGTAATAGTGTTTTAGAACATGTAGCCCTGTATAATTCCTCGGCTGTTTTATATTATAGAGCTGTTATAATGATTCATCTGTAATTTTAAATATGTCTTTTTCCCATTTACATAAATTAACGGATCAAACGTGTTGAGACTTCACGGCCTTCATTAAAATCCAGTAGCTGCTTTACGTTGCATTCAGTGTCGTGCAGGTCAAAGAGAGAAACCTGAGAGCTTCTAGGGATTTAATTAAATGACTCATTAAGGGACGTGATAAACAAAACAAAAAAGAGGATATTTATAAGAAAAGCTGCTGCTGCTGCTGCTGCTGCAGGGACCAAACGAGGCGCAGCAAGAACAAAGAAAGACGAGAACAGAAACGTAAACAAATGAAAACATAAAGTGAATAAACATGAATAATTAAAGTGAAGTGTCTAGATCTGCAGCTTTCTTTTTTATACTATATATATTTTTTAATAGAGACTCACTGTGAGAGGCCGAGAACCACCGCGTCCACTCCACAGTCCACAGTCCACAGTCCACGGTCCTTCTCGGTCCCAAAACAGGAGTCTCACTTCAGGACAACACACACTGACCGTCAAGTCCAGTAAATGGTCACCAACTATCACCCCCCCTCTAACCTCCACCCCCTCCACCCTAAAACCTCCAGCGCCTTTGAACCATGTGTCTGAAGGAGCCATAAGTGAAGATCCAGGCAATGGAGCAAATGGAGGTTTGTACTGACTCAGGCCTTGTGCAAAGACCTGCATGTATGTGCAGGATGTAGAAAATAAATCACATTAATATCAAAGTATCACAGATTTAACAGATGCATGTTAGATATTTAACATTTAAAGAAGGTGAAACATGAAAACACACATATTTGGGCTGATTACGCATGTTGATCGCTGTCATATCTGTAATAAAGAGGCTGCTGCAGGATGTTAGATCCATTCCTCTCTCACAGTTGGATAACTTCTGCACTCCAGACTGCGGAACTAAAACCCGCTGAATTAGTTGGTGCAAAGCTCGTGAAACGGTGTAAAATAGTAAATCCCAGTTATCCAGTGAAGTTCTGGTTGGTTTGGAAACCCGGTGCACGCGTGAATAATGAGATCTCACGCTGCTCTGGATTTAAAAACCACTGGAAGATTAAAACACAAAAAAATAGTGAATTCTCAACAGGCCTGTTTGATTTTATTGTATTTAATTTAGTCTTGATGGCCTTTTACATGATGTGATTACTGTTTTGGAGTCCTGTGGCTCTGCAGCAGCCGTCCGTCTGTCCCACTACACACGCACTCTACGCATCTGTGTGTGTGTGTGAGTGTGTAGGCTAAGTGTGTGTAAGTGTGGTACAAAGGAGTTGGAAAGGTCTTTGCTGTTCATTTCCATTCAGTGTTTAATTTATTACGGGTTAATGAATCGGAAATAACATCAGCATCAGGATTACTCATCATAATATACATCAACACCATATCGTGTGTGTGTGTGTGTGTGTGTGTGTGTGTGTGTGTGTGTGTGTGTGTGTGTGTGTGTGTGTGTGTGTGTGTGTGTGTGTGTGTGTGTGTGTGTGTGTGTGTGTGTGCGCGCGCGTGTGTGTGTGAGAGAGTGGGGGAAAGAGAGAGGTAGAGAGTGGTATAGAGAGAGAGTTTTATTAGGCTCATAACTCTGCAGCCTCTGGAGGAAGCTGTAAGCATTAAAGCTGAAGGCCAGATCTGTGCACACTGCAGAAACAGCTCAGGAGGGAGCTGCACGTGCTGCTGCATATTAGAAAAATGCCACAACATTTTTGCTATGGTGTGATAACACTGGAAAACACAGTGGGACGCAGTGTGTGTGTGTGTGTGTGTGTGTTTGAGGAGCAGAGCTTATAGGGCTTCAGTGTGTTCTCATGCAACTGGGATATTCTGCTGCCAAGATTTTTTATTTATTTTTCTTCTGCAGAGTTTTAAATAAAAATAGAAGAAAATGTACAAAATGTTCACTTCAGGTAACATCCGAGGCTCTGCAGGGCTTCATCCTGCAAACATTACAACATTTTGCATTTGATTGTATTGTAGCCTATAATGTGTAGCAACTCGTCACACTGGAGGAAAATGCATGAATACATGGTGACCATTAACTGAAAAACGAAAGCTGAGACATTATGACACTTTACTGACAACTCAATAAGAATCCAGGCTGTTCTCCTTTGTCCCAGCTGAAGAATGGGAGGTCACATGAAATAATACAATGGCGACATCTAGCGGCCAAACGCCTTAATGACAATATAGTCAATTGGTTTGGGCTTATTTATTTAGATTTTACATTTTTTAATATTGCTTATTTAAAAGGAAATATTAACATTTTAATATTACTATGAATATTTTAATGTAAATGTAGTTTATTTATACAGCCCTTTACAACAAACCTTTCGGTGTACCAAAGTGCATTACAGGAGGTAAGAAATGAGAACAATTAAAAAACAGTAAAAAAAGTAATAAAATACAGCAAAATCAAATAAGATAAAACAAGATAAAAGTGTTATCACGTTACTGGGTATTAAAAGCCATCCTAAGTAAATGGGTTTTTAGCCTAGATTTGAAGAGGCCCAGGTCAGAAATGAGACACATCTCGGTGGGGAATTAATGAATGAATGAAAAAAAATAGGCCTAAGTATCAAATCATAATAAAGGAGTAGGAAAAAGTATGCACTTTTTTTTAAATTCCCACCCCTTTCTACTCATCATGGTTTTTATATGTCTTCTACATACATATCCATACTACATAAAAATACAAAACATCCATACCAACCTGTAATATATGTTTATCTTCCATTCCATATACCTATTTAGAAATATTTTTTTATGCCTCTTTTTAAATATAGTTATTTTTGTACTGTACCCTAGAATTAGAGATACTCCCTTTGGAAAGAACAATACACTTATTTGACTCACCAACTGGACTGATCTCAAAGCTCAATACACGGATTAATGACTGTTAATGACACTTGAATATTAAGTACAAATGGGAAAAGGACTTGGATTCCAACTACAACAATCAAGAATTGGAAACAATCCTTAGGACTCACAAACCTTTTTAAGTTCAACTAAACACAGACTGACTCAATTTAATGTCTTGTATCGCACATATAACACCCCTTATAGATTAAACCACATGTATCAATCAGTCTCTTCATGTTGGACAAGATGCACTAATGATGGTAATCTAACCCACATGCTATGGGACTGTAAGAGCCTTCAGCCGTTTTGGCGGCTGTATACCCCTATGACCCCCTGGTAGCTATTCTTGGGGACCTAAACAGACTTCACAACTTCACACTGTATCAGAAAAATGTTATTTTATTATCCATTACAGCCACTAAAAATGCATTTTAAAAAATTTGAATACAGTAATATGCTTTATTGTCATTGTAAACAGCGTAACAACGAAATTGGTTTGGGATACCCTAACAATAGTGCAATACTATGACAATAAATGAGACAATAAATGTAAATGTAAATATAAAAGCAATAGTATATAAAAATGATAAAACACAGCATACTAAAACTATAAACTATCCCACCCACACATCATTCATTCACAACATCTTATTGTTCAAGAGCCTGATGGCACAAGCGTAAAAAGTAATAATAATAATGGATTACATTTGTGCTTTTCTATACCTGATACACAAAGCACTTACAGTACTACTAGTAACTACTGACGGAAGCGTGGCAGCCAAACGACCACCACCATGATCATTCATACACATTCACACAAGGCAAGTTGGGTAAGGTGTCTTATCCAAGGACACGACGACAGAGACTGTGTGGGATTCGAACCGCCAACCCTCTGGTTATTGGATGACCTGCTCTACCCCACTCTACGCCACTGCTAGGGCTGGGTATCGTTTGCATTTTCATCGATTCCGATTCCTATTTCGATTCCGATTCTTTTCGATTATCGATTCCGATACCAATATTAATTAGAAAGTAAATAAATATAGTATGTTTTTGTATAACGTTACTAGGGCTGCCTCCAAATAGTCGACCAAGCAAAAATCACTGACTGACCAAAATTTAATTGGTCGCAGGAAAACAACAACAACATTAAGGAGCTGTGTCTTGTCAAAATTAAGTCAAAATCAATATGACTGAACAGTATAAAGGCTAGGGGTGGGACGATATGGGTAGCTCACGATTCGATACTGTGGCGATATTTGGCCCACGATATAATGATAATATCACGATACACGATATCTGCGATATTCGATATATTGCAAGAAAGTTCATCAACGATATATCACGATATATGTGAATGAAAAAAAAAACATAAAAAGGAAAAAGTCTCATGCATTTATTCCAAAACTTTGTACAATGTACAAATGAATAAACACTGTACAGCTGGAGACATTAAAGTGCATGAACATTAATAACATGTCTTATGTAAACCAAGACAGTGCTTTATGATACTGAAAAGTCAGTAGCAACTTGTTTTATGTAATTTTCCATTCATGGTATTTAAAAATCATTTTCTGTAACATTATAAGACAGCGCCGCCCCCATTTTATACAAGTGCAAGTTACAACAACATATTTCAATTGGATTTAGGTCTGAAACATGATTTATTATTTTAAAAAAAAATTGAAAAAAAAAATTTTTTTTGAAATTTTTTTTTTTTGAAAAAAAAATCGATATTTAAATATTGAATATCGATATCGTATCGCGGTATAACGTATCGCGATTATATTGCCATATCGATTTTTTTGCCCACCCCTAATAAAGGCTATAGAGGGCTTTTAATTTGAAGGGCCAGATACAGGAAGTTGTGACACTCACTCGCTGTCAGTTTTTTGTTGTTGTTGTTGTTGTGGTTACACGGCACGGCAGAGGCCTGTACTGCGAAGCCAGTTTAGTGGGTTAGCGAGGTATGTTGAGTGTAAAGCCAGCCTCTCCTGTACTGCGAAGGTGGCTGTCTTTTAACGAGGCTAGATCACCATGGTAACTTACGTATGCTTAGCTCATAACCTGGTCCCGACCAGGTTATGTTCAGAGTTTAATCATAAAACCGGCTATAAAAGCGCCGCTGTTTCACTATTTTAACTCATTTACAGCTGGCGGCACCTTTACTTTGAAAGTCCAGTGGAGCTGGATCAGAGCGGAGCGTTTGTACGGAGGGAGAGATCAGCTGATCACTGCTGCTGACTTTCTCTCTGAGCGTCTCCGCTGAGTCTCCGCCTACAGTTGTTCTCCTCACCCGTTGAGCTGAGCGTCAGGAGCTCATTATATATTAGACTATAGCCTATATTTTACTTTTATATACAGTCAGTCACCACTGATAGAAGTTGTTCCCTAACTGCCGCCCCTAAAAGTTTGTGTGTTGCCTCTAGACCCTGTACCTCTTGCCAGAGGGCAGCAGGGTAAAGAGGCTGTGACCGGGGTGAGATGGATCACCGAGGATCCTCTTGGCTCTGTTGAGACAATTCTCTGAGCCTGTTTTATGACTCCCTGCGGGGCTTTCCTGTCCTTTACAGTGCGGCCGGCGTACCACACTGTAATGCCGTATGTCAGTACTCTCTCCACTGTAGAGCAGTAGAAGGTTTGCATCAGGTTTGCCTCCAGGTGAAACTTCCTGAGCATTCTCAAGAAGTGCGGTCTCTGCTGAGCTTTGCTGACCGTCGCTGTTGTGTTGGTGTTGGGTTTATTGATGGATTTGATTTCATTCTTCCAATTGTCAATCTCTCTCTCTCTCTCTCTCTCTCTCTCTCTTTCTCACTATGTCCTGTAGAGAAGAAGAAGCAGAAGTTTTAGGGAGGTGATGAGTCACAAACTCTTCAGTCAGTGATGTCATATCCCGACAGGTTCACCTGTTTACAAACATTTTCTCTTCACTGCTGCACTTTGCATTTTATTTTACTCCCATAATCATCAGCTGTGGAAACAGCAACCGATCAAACTCACATCACAATCGTCAGTCGAAAGTCTGGATTCTCTGCAAGGTCACGAAGCTGCTGCAGAGCTGAATCCTGCAGGTTGTTTCCATGCAGGTCCAGGTGTCTCAGGTGGGAGGGGTTGGACTTCAGAGCTGAGACCAGAGAAGAACAGCTGATCTCTGACAAACTGCAGCTCCCCAATCTGAATAAGGAATAAAAGAAGAAGATAAAGTGATTGATAATTGATCAGATGTGTCATGATCAATGATCAGTGTCTAAAATGAGTAGAGGGACTTTGTCCTTCTGTAGGAAGAACTACAACACTGACTACAACACTGTGATTCAGGACTGAACTGGATCAAAGTTTAACGGTCCAGTCCTGATCCAGGACTAAGGTCTTTCTTGTGTGTTGTGTGAGTTGTACCAGTGAGGACTGAAGTGAAATGAGCTGAAAGTGAAGAATCACTACCAGTGTGAGAGAAGAATAGAAACATGAGACAACAACTATTTCAAACGTCCTTCATTCATTAAATCAAAGTCAATGATTCAAGTTCTGAGTGAAGATCAATCAGGTTCAGTTGTGGATCAAAAATCTCAGATCTACAACAGTAACAGTCAGTGAACTCACTGTAGAATCTCCAGTCTACAGTCTGGACTCTCCAGAAAACCACTCAGATCCTTCACTCCTGAATCCTGCAGCTTGTTGTAGCCCAGGTCCAGGTGTCTCAGGTGGGAGGGGTTGGACTTCAGAGCTGAGACCAGAGAAGGACAGCTGATCTCTGATAAACTGCAGTCCACCAATCTGAATAAAGAGTAAAAACAGTGAATTGAGGACAAAGCTCCTTGTTGACAGCGTTCAGTGTTTCATTATCTGTTCAGAGCTGAAAAAGCTTCAGAAAGAACAAGTTTAGAAAGTGAAAGTCCAACATGTGAAGCAACAGGAAGCAGGTTAAACAGTCACATAGAGAGAACAGCTCATTAATATTCATGAGAAGCTGCTGCTGCTTCAACACAGTCGCAGTGACTCTGCCTCTTCACCTGTCAGCTCCACCTGTGGCTCCATCTAAACAAACTTATGTTGTGCAGCCACATTGATCAGAGATTTACTGATGATGCTGAAGTTTTCAGACAACTAACAAGGGCCGCGTTTCCCAGATTTGTTAAGAAGCTCTTAGCGCTAAGATCTTCTTTGGAGCGCTCTTAAGAGCGCTGTGAAAGAAGAACGTGTTTCCCAGAGTCGCTCTTAGCTTAAGAAGATCTTTCACTAAGAAGGAAATGTAAGATCGACCTGACCCACTCTTTTGAGTCGTCTTAGCGACTTTTTAGCACTTTTTCAAGGCAAATCAATATCACACTAAGCAAGATTTAAACAGTGCACATCGTATGTTTAAAACATATTAAATATGTGCCGAAATAAAAAATAGAGATAAAAAATAAAATAAGAACAATAACCTAAATATGAGGAATAACGTGTGCTCTGCACATCAGGCACACAAATAAAATTAATCATCATGACTATCATTTATCATAATTTTTACGCACACATCCACGTCCCATATCTGCATGAACATCAAAAACACAGCCGTTCTTAAATCAACCCCTAGTGTCGCTGTTGCATCGTGTTTTTATGCAGTGGGCAGCTTCTTGGTGTGGTGGGGGCATCGCAAGCAAGGGTCAGTGTCACGGAGTGTGGCAGCCGTGACACCGATCCTCCCGTGCCATTTTATGCTGGCACTAAAAAGACTTTCACTCATTAACACTCCACTGCCTAAATATATATGTAGCCTATATACATATGTATAGCATTGATCATTCAGTGATGATGAGAAAAGAAAAACGTGTTGACCACCAAAATAATTTTCTATTGGGTGGATTTGAACCCAGACCACAGCAATGCTTCAACTTGCAGTGGGGATACTCTATGAAGTGAGCTATTTGCTACCTTGTGTTTTCATCCTTTCCAGAGTTGTCTGGCTGTAAACCAGCCAGCCCCTGTGCACATTTTTATTTTTATTTTCACACACATCAATCACATGGTCACGCAGCCGTCTGGCCGCATCTTTACGCGGCTGTGCCGTGTCACCTACGGCCAGTCTGTCGCTGCCCGAGACCAACGCGGCAACAACAGCGGAGAAGTTTCTAATCAGGCCTGCCGACACCTGTGTTAACCCCATGTTTGACAAGTGGAAATCCCGTTTTCGGTTTATTCATCGCCCGTCGGTGCAGCTGTGCTTGTCACTGTGTGTGATTTATGTGCGTAATAGGTGGCGTGTGATATAATAATCGATTTGCCTGGCATCGATTGATTCAGTTTCAGTACTGTGGTGGTGGACAGCTCCCGTTAAGAGCTTCTTAAGAAGCTTCTTTGGCGTGATCTTAAGAAGGCAGTTAAAGGGATAGTTCACCCAAAATTCAAATTTCACTCATTATCTACTCACCCTCATGTCAACTAAGAGCTGTGAGAATTTTCAGAGTCCTCCGTGCCTTCTCTGAGTTACGGGTGGGGTCCGCGCAGCAGTATTTGTCCATATAATGGTTGTCAATGGACACCAACTTTCTTTGTCCAAAAAGACACACCAAAAAACATCCAAATACCTCCATAGTGCTCGTCTGTAATGTCCCTCTTGTCTTGAAGCCCCGACATGAGAAATTTTTCCGCCGGTCAGTGCAAATCACGCGAGATTGGCACTGACACAGGAAGAGCAGTGAACTGAGACACTGGGAGCTTCCGCTACAAACAAGCTTAAAATATAGACTTATTTATTTTTTTTCGGAACAATTTCTCATGTCGGGGCTTCAATACAAGAGGGACATTACAGACGAGCAGTATGGAGGTATTTGGATGTTTTTTGGTGTGTCTTTTTGGACGAAGAAAGTTGGTGTCCATTGACAACCATTATATGGACAAATACTGCTGCACGGACCCCCCCGTAACTCAGAGAAGGAACGGAGGACTCTGAAAATTCTCACAGCTCTTAGTTGACATGAGGGTGAGTAGATAATGAGTGAAATTTGAATTTTGGGTGAACTATCCCTTTAAGAACGCATCTGGGAAACACCCGTATCTTAGCGCTCCTTCTTAGCCGAACCCTTCTTAAGAGCCTTCTTAAGTCCTTAAGAAAGATCGAATCTGGGAAACGCGGCCCTTAGCGCTAAGATCTTCTTAGGAGCGCTCTTAAGAACGCTGTGAAAGAAGAACGTGTTTCCCAGAGTCGTTCTTAGCTTAAGAAGATCTTTCACTAAGAAGGAAATGTAAGATCGAGCTGACCCACTCTTACGAGTCGTCTTAGCGACCAACGCTCACTTTTTCAAGGCAAATCAATATCACACTAAGCAAGATATTTAAACAGTGCACATTGTATGTTTAAAACATATTAAATCATGTGCCGAAATAAAAAATAAAGAGATAAAAAATAAAATAAGAACAATAATAAACTAAATATGAGGAATAACATGTGCTCTGCACATCAGGCACACAAATAAAATTAATCATCATGACTATCATTTATCATAACTTTTTACGCACACATCCACGTCCCATATCTGCATGAACATCAAAAACAACCGTTCTTAAATCAACCTCTAGTGTCGCTGTTGCATCGTGTTTTTACGCAGTGGGGAGCTTCTTGGTGTGGTGGGGGCATCACAAGCAAGGGTCAGTGTCACGGAGTGTGGCAGCCGTGACACCGATCCTCCCGTGCCATTTTATGCTGGCACTAAAAAGACTGTCACGCATTAACACTCCACTGCCTAAATATATATGTAGCCTGTATACATATGTATTGCATTGATCATTCAATGATGATGAGAAAAGAAAAACGTGTTGACGACCAAAATAATTTTTTAGTGGGTGATTTGAACCCAAACCACAGCAATGCTTCAACTTGCAGTGGGGATACTCTATCAAGTGAGCTATTTGCTACCTTGTGTTTTCAACTTTTCTAGAGTTGACCCTCGGCACGTTTTTATTTTTTATTTATCAATCACATGGTCACGCAGCCGCCTCGGCGGCATCATTACGCGGCTGTGCCGTGTCATCTACGGCCAGTCCGTCACTGCCCGTGACCAACGCGGCAACAACAGCGGAGAAGTTTCTAATCAGGCCCGTGGACACCGGGACCTGTGTTAACCCCATGTTTGGCAAGTGGAAATCCCGTTTTCGGTTTATTCATCGCCCGTCGGTGCAGCTGTGCTTGTCACTGTGTGTGATTTATGCGCATATTAGGTGGCGTGTGATATAATAATCAATTTGCCTGGCATCGATTGATTCAGTTTCAGTACTGTGGTGGTGGACAGCTCCCGTTAAGAGCTTCTTAGGAAGCTTCTTTGGCGCGATCTTAAGGTTCTCCTAAGAAGGCAGTTAAGAACGCATCTGGGAACCCGTGTCTTAGCACTCCTTCTTAGCCGAACCCTTCTTAACTCATTGAGTGCCGCGCTCCTTTCCAAAGTTTTAGTCAAGTGTACCGGCAATTTAGACCATTTTTGACTTTTTATGTAGAGCCACAGTGTATTCTATATTATTGCCACCAACACATACTGTGGCTCAATTGAAAGGTTTACCTTAATGCTTCAAGTGGCCACAAACCGTTTGTTTCTACGTGCCTCTGTTCCTGAGAAAAGTCAAGCTAAACATGGCTGGGTTTCACCAAAATCCCTCCTTTTTTTCTAGAAAAGGAGATAGAGCGTCTTTTATGAAAGGTGCGCTGTTTGTGTCTGTCGCTCTTCTGACACTCGCATTTCTGGATCAAAGGGCTCGTATAAGATAAATATATACAACAGTTGTTGTTCTATTCACAAAACCACCATCGGGGGCGGGGGGGGCGCCACTAAACAACAATAACACAGACGCACCGTGCCGTGTCACAGCTTCTCCCCGCGGAACGTGAGGGTCTGTCGGCCACCGCGGCTCGGGAAGACCGGTCCCGCCGGTGGTCGCGGTCCTTCTGTGGTTCGGGTCGGTGATGCCGGTCTGCTTTGGTCCAGAGACCATCAGATTTTACCGCGGGAGGACTTTGGGGAGGACACGGTGTTGCTCCAGCTGAAGACCGGGCGGACTGTCGGCTGAGAGCTTCCTGGTTCAGCTCCGAGCAGCTGGAGCAGCTGGAGCAGCAGCGCGGGTGAGAGCAGAGCAGCTGCGCTGCATCTGCATGCAGAACTCCGTTTGCAGAAGCCGAGTTATGATAAAAACTTCCAGATCATGAGCTGTCATGTGACTTTGATCGTCATCTATTTCAGTTCTCCTCGTCGTAGAGTCCCCAAATTTACATATAATGTGTATTAAAGTGTCTATTTTCATAATTTAAAAAAAAGCAAAAAACGTAAAATTACGTTTTCGGCACTCAACGCATGGGAACGAAAAACGAGAAATTACGTGGTTGGCACTCAATGAGTTAAGAGCCTTCTTAAGTCCTTAAGAAAGATCGAATCTGGGAAACGCGGCCAAGAAAGGCTAAACTCTGTTGCCATGAGCCGGTGCATATTCTCATTTTTCCAGGTCATAGTATTTCAAAGGAGGTTAAATCGAAAGCAACTGGACTTAGTTATTTGTCTAAGAAGACGTTTCACCTCTCATCCAAGAGGCTTCATCAGTTCATGTAGCATCTGACCAGGCTGGGACTGGTCCAACTATCTGGTGTGGAGACTCACTATTTAACCTCTTGTGTGGGCGTTCACAAGGGGTGATGATGTCACTGGTTCCCTTTTGTGCTCCAAGTGCCAACGACAGTCGTTTAAATGACTGTCTTTGATGGAAAGTTGGTTTCGACTTCGTTAGTGCCTTATGTTGTTGTAACAACAGTCGTTGGAGGCACTTGCCACTTGTGAACAGTTGTTGTTCTTTGAGGCTAGATTGTTGAATCTCCTGGGAAGGGATGAAAGGGCAGCATTGTAATTTGGAGATAGGTGGTGTCTGAGACCACCTCCCCTGTTGAGGGATGGTTTCTCTATTTTTACATAGATGGCTTCTTTGACTCCTCTTTCAAACCATCTGTCCTCTCTGTCCAGGATTTGGACATTGCTGTCCCCAAAGGAGTGGGCTTTCTCCTTGAGATGTAAATGGACAGCAGAGTCCAGGCCTGAGGAGTTTGCTCTCCTGTGTTGGGCCATGCGTTTATGCAGTGGTTGTTTTGTTTCTCCAATGTAGAGGTCTTCGCATTCCTCGTTGCATTGGACTGCATACACCAGATTGCTTTTGTGGATGTGTGGTGTTTTGTCCTTGGGATGTACCAGTCTCTGTCTGAGTGTGTTGCTGGGTTTGAAATACACAGGGATACGGTGTTTGTTAAAGATCCTCCTGAGTTTTTCTGATACTCCAGACACATATGGAATGACTATGTTGTTTCTCTTGTTTTGTCTTTCTTTCTCAACCACTTTGCTGGTTTTCTTTCTGGAAGCAGCTGCAGTTTTCACAAAGGTCCAGCTAGGGTAACCACAAGTTGTGAGGGCGCCTCTCAGGTGCTTGTGTTCTGCCCCTTGGGCCTGTGAGCTGGTGGGCACGTTATCAGCTCTGTGTTGCAAGGTTCTGATAACACCAAGCTTATGTTCCAGAGGGTGGTGAGAGTCGAAAAGTAGATATTGGTCTGTATGTGTGGGTTCTCTGTATACCCCAATGTGGAGGCTCCTGTCCTTTTTCATATGGACGTCACAATCTAAGAAAGGCAGACTATTGTCCTTGACATCCTCTCTGGTGAACTTGATGTTTTTGTCCACTCAGTTAATGTGTTCGGTAAAAGCTTGTACCTCTTTGGTTTTGATTTTTTTTTTTTTTAAAGTATATTTTTGGGGGGGCTTTTTTGCCTTTATCTGATAGCACAGTGAGATGGACAGGAAAGGGGGAGGCAGAGAGAGAGGGGGAATGACATGCAGGAAAGGTCTGCCCGACGCGGGATTCGAACCGGGGACGCCTGCGTTGAGGACTGTAGCCTCTACATGGGGCGGCCGCTTCAACCACTGCGTCACGCACCGCCCCAGCTAGTTCATGACCAATATTAACAAAGAATTTGTTAAATTGTTCAGCTATCTCAAATGGACTGTTAAGAGAATTTACACCATCAAGGAAGACGGAAGGCAGCTCTGAAGCAGTTCTTTCTTTTTGCAACAACTGATTTATCACTTTCCATGTGGTTTTAATATCATTTGAGCAGTTCTTAAATTTTTCACTGTAGTATTTCTTTTTTACAAATCTAATGGAATGAACATATTTATTTCTATAGGCTTTGTAAGCACTATGGGTAAGAGGAGTAGGATTAGGGACTGTTCGTTATTTATCATCAGTGCCACCGGAGGGACTCACAGGACTTTTTTTTTTTTTTTACATGACCCCCCTGTTGGAGTCAGTAAATTTTAACATGACCCTGCATTAAGCCTTATCAAAAGATACATGACCCCCCCCCCCCCCCCCCCCCCTCAGCCATCGACACGTGACATCGCATCACGTAGCGCGTGACACTACATTATTTCATTTTGACAACTAGTGCAACACCTTCTCATCACAATGCCATTTATCAGCTGTTATTAAAACCCAACTCATCAATAACAGAATCGCGATTTTGGACCAGCTCACATTACACAACAAGCCATTAACAATTAATCCACACTCAAACCGAAGCAACAATAATGTGAACCGTACTCAACAACAACGTATTATTACAAGGTTTACGACAGATATGACAGACAACTGTGTGTGTGTGTGTGCGTGTGTGTGTAAGAAAGAGAGGGAAAGAGAGAGAGAAAGTACGTAAAACCAGCTAACTGTTAGCTACCGTAGCTCAGGCGTCGGTCTCCCGTCAGGTAAAAGCTGCCATTTATTCCTCAAATGTAGTTCATGAAGTTGAGCCTCTCCGGTACAGTTATCCATCACTGCAGTTGAATTAGCCGCTAAACTGCTGGACTCTAAAACCGAGGGGGCGTCTGTTTGTTTACAATTCACAAAAGCAACGTGAACGTACGTGCTGCTCAGACTATGTAGAGTTACGCAATGAGGCAGGCAGGCAGCGTAGCCTCTGTACGGTACTGAAGTTAAACTCACTCACCCATAAAATACGTGCTAAGCCGCGGGCAAAATCCTTATTGAGTTCTTGGCGAAGCGGTTAGCATCGTCGCCTGCGGTGCGGGAGACCCGGGTTCGAAACCAACTCAGGGCAGATCAGGGCAACATAAAATAACGTTGTGATTCGGGGGCTGTTGCTCTCATTGTCATCAGTGCTTGCAGCTTTGAAATGTCCCGTTTTTGTTTTGTTTTTGTTTTCTGCGGGCATTGCAGTGTCCTCCAGACAAAATGTTGAATGACCCCCCCTCACTGACCTTTTTTTTTTAGTGGACCCACCCCTCAACAAAGAATATTATGACATGACCCCCCCCCCATTTTCCTCCGGTGGCCCATTCCATAAATAACGAACGGTCCCTTAGAAACATATTTTCTGTACAGTTTGTTCTTTTTCCTTAAAAGTTTCAGCAAATCATTTGTAAACCAAGGCTTGTTGAAGTCTTGGCTCTTCTTAGTAAAATTACCAACTGGAAAACAATCATTGAAACAACCATTAATGACTTTAATAAAATGTTGATATGCATAGTCAGCATGATTTTCCTCATAAAGATCATTCCATGAGGTTCTGGCAAGCATATCTTTGAATTTAGAAATATTTCCTTTACTCATAATTCTTTTTTGCATTATTTTTTTAATAGGTTTAGGTCTATTTAATTAAAGAATACTGGAATATGGGGAAATGATCTGACAAGTCTGAGTACAAGACACCAGATTTCATTCCTTCACTTAACGAATTTGTTATAATATTATCGATCAAAGTTGCCGAATTTTCTTTTACACGTGTAGATTTATGAATAAGCGGGAAAAAGTAATTAGAATAAAGAGTATTGAGAAAATCTCCAGTTTGAGTATGAGATTTATTTTAAAAGAGATTTATATTGAAATCTCCTAGAATATAGCAGAATTTATTTTCATTGTTTATCAGGTAAAGCAAACTGGACAAACTATCATTAAAATCATTGAAAACAGAGTCAGGAGGGCGATATATAGCACCAACAATAATATTCTTTCCACCAGGGACACCAGAGAGCTCTATAAAAACAGATTCCACCTCAGGCCCATCTAACTTCAGAGAGAAGTCTTCTCTAACTTTAAATGCATAGTCTTCATGAATAAATAGAGACACACCACCACCAGATCTATTTTCTCTTACGTAGTGAACTGCATTGTATTTAGGTAATTTAAACAAGTCTTTAGAGGCTTCTGTAAGCCAGGTTTCTGATAAAGCAATGATGGAAAAATCATGTTTGAGTAAACATAAATAATGAATGAATTTATCATAATTGCTAGAAAGACTTCTTATATTCAAGTGGAAAGTAGAAAATGTATCAGAAGGCATAGAAACACTTAAATCATTAAATTGTGATTCATTATAAAAGCTACAGAGGTTTGAAACATTAAATAATGAAAGAAATGTTGGTCTGGGTCTATATCTAAATTGTAAGTGTCAATTGCAGAGAGATCAAAGGGATTAAAGGTCTGACTTTCAAAGACAGATGTATTATAGTCCATAAAATGTATAAAACAACAAACAACAACAATAACAACAAAAGATGTATAGTTAAGTAATCAAAAATACTGCATGTGTGTCAAGTAGTTAGTGAGCCAAACTCTGAGTGTTGGCCTTCCTTTGTTGTGATGAGTTTTGAGTAGGTGAATGAACAATAAGTTTATCGTATCTCAAGTATGCAATATCACCTCTCTCTCGAGCTGCCTTCATTGCTGGAAGAAGTTCTTTTCTTTTTTGCCGAACAGCTTCTGGGAAATCCTCATTGATGAAGATGCCGGAACCCTTTTTAGCTTTATCCAGAACAGCAAGTTTGTCTTTCAGCCGCAGGAATCTCACCGCAATGGGCCGGGGCCTTTCAGATGACGAGGGCTTCCCAGTCCGATGAGCCCAATCCAACTCTATTTTTAGATGATCCAGTTGTAACTTTTCAGCGAATAGTTTTCTCACTTTTTCCTCAGAATCAGACATCTTTTCTTTCCCAGACTCTTTAATGCCATCCACCACAATATTGTGGTGTCTTGACTGGCCATCCAAATAGTCTGTCTTGTCTGAGATAGACATCAAACTTTTGCAAAATGTGTCCAGATCTGCTTTGGTTTCACTGCAATGCTTGGACCAGGTTTTACATGAGTCTTTAAAATCATCAAATTCCTTTTGAGTCATCTCTAGACTCACCTTGAAGTCGTAAACTTGCTTGGACAAATCATCAATCCTCTTGTTTGAAGAATCCACTATAATCTGTACACAAGTCTTGAAGCTTTTTTCCTGTTGTTCAAGCAGAGTTTTGTAGAAGTCTTTTTGTTGGTCCAACAATTCACGCACTTGAGCCATGGTCACATACTCCTCAGTGATGTTGTTTGAGGCTTTAGGTGGCATGATGTAGACTTCAGTCTTCAAGGCCTACTAGGCCCAAAACTCAGCAGAATGGTCAAAAACCTCCAGCAGATTAAAAATAAATAAAAAATGTCCACAATTTGCTCTGTAAAGTTAGGTAAGCTCTATATTAGTCCACTCAGCAATACAGAACTGTGTTCTATGCAGGATTCCTTAGATTTTTGATAGATAGAAACCAGCAAATGGTTCAGAGCAGCAGAGCAGCAGCAGCACATGAGCTTGCCGACCTCCAGCTGCGGTTTTCTCCACCTCTAACCTGGCTATCTTCTCTCTATGGGCCCTCTCCTTTTCCCTCTCCTGGGATTCTCGCAGCTGCATCTCCTTCTTCTCAGCCATTTCCCTCTCTTTCTGCTCTCTCTCTCTCTCTCCCTGTTCCCTCTCTCTCCGCTCTATCCAGACCTCCTCCAGCCCCAACTCCGCTATCAACCGAGCTGCAATTTGCGGCTTTTTCATGCCTTCTTCCAACGAGACATCTTCCTCCTCGGCTAACGCTATCAGCTGCTCTTTCTTTAGCCTTCTGAACTGTTCTCGGGTCAGGTCCACGCCTGCCAACACGCCACCAGCCGAGCGGAAAAACAACCACACCGGAAAATACACGGCTACCAATGAGCTACGCTAGCCCCGCTAACAAACACCGCTAAACCAGACAAGAAAAAAAAACCGACACACGGGTGAACGCACCCACCTATGCTGTCACTTCAATCCAGTTCACTGTCCTGAATTTAGCAAAGCATCCCCACCACTGTTAAAGCTATCGCTAACCACCGGCTCTGCCAATGAAAGGTCCAGACTCGCTCAGCTGTTCTGAGCCCAAGTGTATACCCCTCAGTTTCTATCTAACCTGGCTGTGTACACTCTTTGATGAACCGCACAAAACGACTCCGTCGCCTTTCCTGTTTCAAAAACAGAGCCAAAACTAAGCTAAACAGAATAATCCTGACCTACCACTAATGCTATCGCTAAATGCTAATACCATCCCAAATATACTAACTCACAAACGGTTTAGATCCTTGGACGAGCCCCCATAAATATGTCACGACCACGCGCCACCCTGGCAAGTTAAATTACACAATCAAGGCTCTAACAAGTCTAGGCTTCAGGGCGGACACAGGTGCACATATTTCTATTACTAAAACCCTGGAGTCTGGTGGGACTTCGCTGCCATATCGCCCAATGGTTTTGACTCACCGGTTGCTTCACGGTCATCACCTGTAGCTTGGCCGGCGAATCCCTCTTAGCAGACCGGCGTCCTGCTGCGATGGCACCGGGCCGGCACCAGCTCGGCGTCCTGCGTGCATCGACCTCTGTCCGTCGTCACGCGGTCGTGGCTTTGTCAGTTCATTTGTGTTTAGACGAGACAATAACTAAACAATAATTCAATCTTGAGGTGAAACGTGTCCTTTCTCATCGTCAAGTTCCCTTGACTACTCAGCGGGGCTGCAGCCTCGTCTCCACACGGCTCCCACCTTGGCGTCTTCCCAGCATCCCTTGCTCCTTGCGCTCACGTCAGACTTAAGCGGACAGGTAGCCAGGCAACCAATCAAAACATTACACAATATGGCAGTACCCCTTCTCAAACCTACGAAAGTGACCGTAACACCATGAGAAAGAAATATGACCTCTACCTGTTTAAAACATCACATTTCATGCCGAGAAATCAGCAGTTTATCGTAAAACAGCAACAGAAGAATGTATTTTGTGTGACGACGCTCTACGGACTACAAATCTGGTGTCCCACAAGAAATACGTCACCAACTGACACGGGAAAGGGCGCCATTTTGTATGTGACGTCACCTACGCGACCTGTAGTCTTTCTGGTTACAGATTCTTCTGAATTTTATTTTACAATAGGTTTACAACAAACTGCTGATTTCTCGGCATGAAACGTGATGTTTTAAACAGGTAGAGGACATATTTTTTTCTCATGGCACAATTCAAATTAAGGACCCATGGCGCCGTTACTTCCTGCTTCCGCTTCGGCACTCTATAAAGTCTGGAACAACGTGCATCTTTTCTGCATTTTTTCCCCTTTTTTCCTTTTTGACACCGGTTCTCATCGGCAAGTGTTACATTAAAATGAGTAGGCGACTTGGCATCCTGGAAACCTGCCTGATTTTGGAGATATGCAGTGTTTGTTTGCCATTACTTTCATTATTTCCGCTACGATCACGCACGTGAGTGGGCGTGAGTAAATCATGCTTTGTGGAGTTTTGGCAGTAATTTAAATCAAAGTCAATGATTCAGGTTCTGAGTGAAGATCAATCAGGTTCAGTTGTGGATCAAAGATCTCAGATCTACAACAGTTAACAGTCAGTGAACTGACCTCAGCGTCTCCAGTCTACATTCTGGACTCTCCAGAAAACCTCTCAGATCCTTCAGGTCTGAATCCTGCAGCTTGTTCTCACTCAGGTCCAAGACTCTCAGGTGGAAGGGGTTGGACTTCAGAGCTGAGCCCAGAGAAGAACAGCTGCTCTCTGACAACCTGCAGTCCCTAAATCTGGATAAAGAATAAAAGCAGTGAGTTGAGGACAAAGCTCCTTGTTGACAGCGTTCAGTGTCTCATCATCTGTTCAGAGCTGAAGAAGATTCAGAAAGAACAAGCTTAGAAAGTGAAAGTCAAACAGCTGAACCAACAGGAAGCAGGTTAAACCACAGCTCATTAATATTCATGAGAAGCTGCTGCTGTTCCAGACTTTATTCATTAGATTCACATGACGTCACTGTGTTTCTGCGCCGCCATATTTGTGTCCGAATCAGGGCAATCTGGGCACAGATCACAGCATATCACGTTACCAGAACAAGTGGAGTAGTAGAAGGAAATCAGCAAGAGACCGAAAATTGACGTTATTTGAAAGATGCCAGGATTATATTGTGCTGTTGACTGTGATAGCAGTCGCCAAAAAAAACCCCGGACTGCAGTTTTATTCCATCCCAAAAGACGTAAAATATAGGCGGAATAAATGGTTGACTGCAGGTAGTCTATCAGTGCAGCATGGGCTGTGACAAGTCTCACTGAAAGAGGGGATTCACTTTTTTTTTAATAACATGGATATATTGAATTCTGCATTTTGATTACTTTCTTATTAATTACTCACTGATTCTGCATTTAGGGTCTTTTATTTCTGTATAACAGACCGTTGCTAAGTAAAACGGGCCGTTGCTAGGGACGCCGCTTTGATCAGCGGAGCAGGGCAGAAGAACTATCAAGGATTTTTACCTTGTGTTTCATTTTTACCAGCTTCAGACTAATTGTGATGTTAGAAAGATGACTTGTAGCTTGTTAGAGGGAGAGTGGAGGCTCTCTGCCTCCCTCACCGCTGCTGGAATCAAACCTGCGATCAGAGCGGACAGAGCGGACGGGCCAGCGCAGTCTCACAGCTGTGACCAGCTGTGTCTGTGCCACCACGAGTCCGTGACACAAACGTGTCCCGTAACCGTAATCTCTTATGACAGACAGGACTACATAAATGCACATCGTAACATTTATATGATAATTCATCAATCTACTGATTGATTATCAAAAGCTCGTTGAAAACAACTACACACGAGTCGACCGAGAGGAGGGTGAGGAGCAAACAGCGGAGAAGTGACCGGATAAGGACTTTGATCAACATTACGTCTCAAATTAATTAATTAATTCATAAACTGTGAAATAAGTGGGATAATATAGAGTTAGTCTGTTGTTATAGAGATATAAACCCAGACTGGATGTATGAAACCCTGTCATTTTGTCAAGAAACTCTCATTTCCATCCTGCGGTTTGCATGCTGTCATATGAGGAGACCTGTCAAATCGGACACAAATATGGCGGCGGTCCCTTCGACGTGACGTCACTGCAACCCATGAATAGAGTGCCGAAGCGGAAGCAGGAAGTAACGGTGCCATGGGTCCTTAATTCGGAAAAACTCTCCATGCAAGTGAACGGGACTGAAAGTTTTATTTCGTGATCCGATTGAATTGCGCCATGAGAAAAAAATATGTCCTCTACCTGTTTAAAACATCACATTTCATGCCGAGAAATCAGCAGTTTATCGTAAAACGGTAATGGAAGAATGTATTTTGTGTGACGACGCTCTACGGACTACAAATCTGGTGTCCCACAAAAAATAAGTCACCAACTGACACGGGAAAGGGCGGCATTTGGTGTGTGACGTCACCTACGCGACCTGCAGTCACGGATTCTTCTGAATTTTATTTTACAATAGGTTTACAACAAACTGCTGATTTCTCGGCATGAAACGTGATGTTTTAAACAGATAGAGGTCATATTTTTTTCTCATGGCACAATTCAAACGGATTACGAAATAAAACTTGGACTCCCGTTCACTTGTATGGAGACTTTTTCCGAATTAAGGAACCATGGCGCCGTTACTTCCTGCTTCCGCTTCGGCACTCTATAAAGTCTGGAACAACTGCATCCTGACCGCGAACAGCACCTGCATGCAGGGCTCGACAGTGCGAGCCCCTCGTCGCAAATGCGAGTAAAAAACAGATCAGTGCGAATTGTGAAATGCAATTAGTAGCACGTGTGCGACTACCGAATTTTACCGTTCAATAAATGTTTTATTATGTGTTGCGAACGTTTGGAGGTTGTGGCCGGTTGTGTATGGAGCTAGAAAAGTCTCATAATGAATAAATGCATGCGTCATGTTTATACAAATCCCCAAATACATTTGTGAATCTTTTTTGTGCATTTATTAATTTCTGTGTGCATTTATTCATTATGAGACTGTTCTAGCTCCATAGGTTGTGCACTTGAACGCTACCTCAGCTGAAAAAAAGAGATCACGTGATTTATGGCCCGGTCGCACTACATGCGGAACCGAAGCACAGCGACCCAGCCAAGCGCCCGCGGAGGCGGAGCCGGGTGTGTAAAGCAAACTCGTTCATGCTCACAACCCAAAGCAGCGCCGTGTCCGCGAGCACTCGGTGTGACGGCGATGTGGTTTTTTTTTATTCCGTGCATGTCCGTGGAGCTGTGCACCGCGGTTCTCTACGTTGCTGTGCCAGGCAGCTGTTTCCCACGGAGCTCGGCCCTGTTTGAAAAGAAGCCCGTACTGTATGTGAAAAGACGTCACGTCCGCGATGTAGAATGTGTAGAAGAGAAACACACATTTCAGGACCACTGACTTGAATAATCGGGTCAGACAAATGTAAACACAGAAGGCTGAACATCACTGGACATGTCTGTTGGGATTATACAAAAAAGTAAAGTACGGTAGAGCTGTCAAGATGTATGCAGTGTACTGCAGGCTATCACTCATTTCCAATGTACAGGTGCATTAGAATATCATGGAAGAGTTTATTAAGGCCTACAGTATGTCACTAATTCAATTCAAAAATTGAAACTAACACAATATATATCCATCACACACACAGAATGAAACATTACATGTCTTATTCATTCAGTTTATTTTAATAGTAATATGGCTAACATTTAAGCAGAAGTAAGTGATATATTTGTGTTAATATAAGTCTTAAATAGTTATATCTTCCGACAGCAATCACTTACATAGAGTGTTTGGACTGAAACACGGGTCTGTCAGTCACTCTGCTCTGCTCTGAGCCGAGGAGAAAACATTTATCGTATCCTACAGTTTTTATCCAATGAGGAGAGAGAACGGCATGCAGGGCTGTGTGTGCAGCCAAGGGACGCCGTGAATGTGGTGACGTAGCGACGAGGACTGTTATGGTGCGTTCAAGGAAACTCGTATTTTTCCGACCGTGAAGTGGTACCAGTTCGATCTGGTACGAGTTCACCGGTCGGAAGTTACGAGTGGCCGTTATAGTGACTTTCACCGGTAAAACAGGTCGGAAAAACACGAGTGGGTTGCCTGAAACGCTACAAAGTCGTAAGTTGTGACTTGAAGCTGTAATTTACGATTTCAAAAGCCTGCCTGGAACGCAGCATTAGCGAAAACGACCGGACCACTTACTTCTGCTTTAAATGAAGACCTGAAATTCAGTATTCCCAAAAATGTAAATACTACTTTTTTTTTTTCTTTGAAGCATTTTTAATATAGAAATGTTGTCCATCTATATGCACTCAATACTTGGTTGGGGCTGTTTGATTTGAACTACTGGAAATTGACTTTTCCATGATATTATAATGTATTTAAATGCACATGTATTATGTTAATGGTGAGTGTCACCGCTCTAAGCTCTTTTTTGGTCCTGACCTGTTGGCATCCCTGTTAAAAAGCTATGAATTGAACTGTTTTGCTTATAAATACCTCCTCATTGACCTCATATCACTTTATTATTTAAAATTATTTGTGTGCTAGTAAATTATTTGTGTGCTACTAGATTTTTCAACTTAGTAGCACACGTGCTACCTGGGAAAATGAGTATGTAACTTCCGCTTCGGCACTCTATACATGTCCGTCCTCTTCCCTCGTCTCTGACCAGGCAGCATCTCAGTCCTCACAGCCACGATTTTGTGTAATTGTGTAAGAGTATTTTCCTGAACATGATTGTCTGTTAAGGCTACACAGCTGTAGGTAGGGATGAACATTATGTTTTTACTGATGACCGACGCCATGCTCTGAGTGTCTGTGGCTTGTGCCGGTCGCTACCTGATCCTCCATCCTGATGGTTTTTTTGCGGTTATAAAACCTACATTGCTAGCTAACACTGCTTTGACTACAATAGATCCATGGAGTAAACTTCAAGGTAACCATGACAACCGGTTCTTTTTGCAGTCCAGTTTGCACGCATCCGCAGTGTTGGTAAACAAATAATCCCTCTATAGTCTAGGTGAAATGTAAAGAGAAACAGTGACTGGACTAAAACCAGAGAAGAAGGAAACAGACGTCACCTTGACAACCCTCAGTGTGGATCAGTATAATATCAGCCTCATGTCTGCAGCTCAGTGTCAACATAACTTTTACATCACATTCATCTGAGCACAGAAATAAAACAGAGTCTGACCCCAGAGTCTCCAGTCTACAGTCTGGACTCTCCAGAAAACCACTCAGATCCTTCAGGTCTGAATCCAGCAGGTTGTTTCCACTCAGGTCCAGGTGTCTCAGGTGGGAGGGGTTGGACTTCAGAGCTGAGATCAGAGAAGAACAGCTGATCTCTGACAAACTGCAGCACTCCAATCTGAATAAAGAATAAAAGACGAAGATAAAATGATTGATGATTGATCAGATGTGTCCTGATCAATGATCAGTGTGTAATGAGGAGAGGGACTTTGTCCTTGTGTTGTTGTGGATCATCATCATGTGGCCTTCTACACACATCATCCACATGTCAACACAGATTCATCAGCTGCTGCTGACCTCAGGTCAGTCTGTCAATATACAATCAATATCTGATTAGACCTGTTGGACTAAACACTGACTACAACACTGTGACTCAGGACTGAACTGGATCACAGTTTAACGGTCCAGTCCTGATGCAGGACTAGGGGTGTAACGGTATGGGATTTTACAGTACGGCACGGTAACGGTATTAGTACAGTATACCGCGGTATTTCACGGTGACGGTATTAAAATTAAAGTACATGCTTTATGTAAAGTAATACAACTTATATTTGGTTTATACTTAAGTGTCAGCTAAATTCAGTCACTAAAGTCTCTTTCTCTACACATATGTCTGTGTACACTACACACACACACAGCCTCTATTATGCATCTCTCCGTGCATCTATCTATTATAATCCATCTTTCTCTCTCTCCTTCTTTCCTTCAATCTTTCTCTTTCTTTCGTCTTTTTTTTTTCTTTGGCATGACGTCACGTACTGATTAAGTTCGGCTTGTGGCTTCATGGAGCTAACGCTAACATGCCACACACACACACACACCATGGATCTTTTATAAGATAATGTAATACATCATGACACACACACACACGCCTTCGTGTTTTGGAACCTTTATTCATGTGTGTGTGTCTGTGTCTCTGTGTGTGGCCGTGTTAGCGTTAGCTCCGTGTTAGCACTAGCCCAATGTTAGCAGGGCTTAGCAAACACTGCTCTCCGACCACGAGCCAAACTCCCCCCCTCCCTCTCTCTCTCCCTCCCTCCCTCTCTCTCTCCCTCCCTCCAACAACGTGTTTCTATGGTTTCCTTCGGCTTCAACCAATCACGATCTAAAAGCCTGTTGTAAACAAAAGCATGTGTGCACAGTGACATGTGCCTCCCAGAACTGTGGGGGAGCTCCGGAGAGGGGAAAAAAACAGAAACCAACGAAGGAGCGAGCTATTTCCGGCCGACTTGCATGTGAACGTGAAGTGAAATGTCTTGAGTTCCCGACGTGTAAGTGGAGTTGCGCTGCAGCGCCGCATAATATTAAAATAATTAATTAATTACCGTCACCGTGAGCTTGGAATCTCACGGTGTCACCACCGTGGCTTTACACCACCGCGGTATACCGAAGTACGGTATACCTTTACACCCCTATGCAGGACTAAGGTCTTTCTTGTGTGTTGTATCAGTGAGGACTGAAGTGAAATGAGCTGAAAGTGAAGAATCACTATCAGTTTGAGAGAAGAACAGAAACATGAGACAACAACTATTTCAAACGTCCTTCATTCATTAAATCAAAGTCAAGGATTCTGAGTGAAGATCAATCAGGTTCAGTTGTGGATCAAAGATCTCAGATCTACAACAGTAACAGTCAGTGAACTCACATCAGAGTCTCCAGTCTACAGTCTGGACTCTCCAGAAAACCACTCAGATCCTTCAGGTCTGAATCCTGCAGGATGGTTCCACCCAGGTCCAGGTGTCTCAGGTGGGAGGGGTTGGACTTCAGAGCTGAGACCAGAGAAGAACAGCTGATCTCTGACAACCTGCAGAGCCTCAAGCTGAATAAAGAATAAAAGAAGGAGATAAAATGATTGATAATTGATCAGATGTGTCCTGATCAATGATCAGTGTCTAAAATGAGTAGAGGGACTTTGTCCTTCTGTAGGGGGGACTAGATAAGCTTTTGCTTCTCCCGTTTTCCCTTTCGGCCATGTTGCTGTATTACTTAAACTGATGTGTGATGAAGTCTGATTGAACTAACATGTCCGAAGAAGTACTAAACACTGTGACTCAGGACTGAACTGGATCAAAGTTTAACGGTCCAGTCCTGATCCAGGACTGAGGTCTGTCTTGTGTGTTGTATCAGTGAGGACTAAAGCGAAATGAGCTAAAAGTGAAGAATCACTACCAGTGTGAGAGAAGAACAGAAACATGAGACAACAACTCTTTCAAATGTCCTTCATTCATTAAATCAAAGTGAATGATTCAGGTTCAGAGTGAAGATCAATCAGGTTCAGTTGTGGATCAAAGATCTCAGATCTACAACAGTAACAGTCAGTGAACTGACCTTAGAGTCTCCAGTCTACAGTCTGGACTCTCCAGAAAACCACTCAGATCCTTCACTCCTGAATCCTGTAGGTCGTTGTCACCCAGGTCCAGTTCTCTCAGGTGGGAGGGGTTGGACTTCAGAGCTGAGCCCAAAGAAGAACAGCTGATCTCTGACAAACTGCAGCCCTCCAATCTAAATAAAGAATAAAAGCAGTGAGTTGAGGACAAAGTTCAAGTCATTTAACCATCACAATTACTCCCTTTTAAATAAACTTAATGTGTTGATTCTAGATTAATTATCTGATTTCATCTCAAGAAAAAAAAGCAATAAACTCTGTAATGGTAAATTTGAATATTCCTTTGTCTGATCACTTGAGACGTCTCCACACCCTGCTTTCCCCCAAGGTATCAGATCTCCTTTTGTTTACTACCCATTTGTGTATTTTAATGTCTAGACCTTGTAATTGCATTTCAAGTTTCAGAGACACCCAACCTCCCACTTTCTCATGATACACTCAAACCCTTTTGTATTTTAAATTGCGTTGATTAGACCTCTTAGGCCCCATCCACACGAAAACGCGGCTTCACTGAATCCGATCTTTTTCTTAATCGTTTTGAAAAAAATCTCCGTAAACACGGCATCGTTTTCAGAAATATCTGCGTCCACACTGATCCAGTGAAAACGACCCAAAACGCTGTAGTACATCCTCCAGGCGTGTGTGGAGCGGGTGGAGTGTGTGTGGCGCTGTAGCACTGCCACACACAAACACTTAAGACAGAGAAGAAGACGGGAAGTCCCCGCTGTAATTCAATAGAAGAAGAAGTCCCCCGCTGTATTCAAACATGGATTAAATGTTGACAGGGAGTCGTGTCAGAGTAAATATGATGATCAGTGATGATTAAACAGGCGCGATTCAGCCGCAGCAGCGACCCGACGTTAGTCGGCCGTTGTTATTGTTACGTTAAGTCCATAGACTGTCAGTGTGCAGCTGCTGCAGCGGTGTGTGTGTGTGTGTGTCTCAGGTTACAGGTAGAGCGGCGGAGGGCATGACATCGTTTCTGAAAAAATCTGTATTGGCCGTCCAGACGAAAACGCTGGGGCGGCGTTTTCAGATTTTCCCACTCTGGGACCCGTTTTAAAAAAAATACCGTTTTCACCCCTGAAAACGCCGGATTCGTGTGGACGCGAGGCCGATCCGATAAAGTATTTATCCGGATTCGAAAAAAACGGATTCGTCTGGACGGGTGCCGATACCTCTGAAAGACAAGAGTGTGAAAAGACATCCTGAGTAGGGGGCTGGCCCCTGCAGCAGACAAAGGGGTGTGGAATATACCTGAGGGGGCATTCCTCAGGTATAAATGTTTAGGTCTCCCCATTGTCTTGGTCTTTTCTTACCCATCACTGCTCGGATTAGAACTGACCTTTCCTTGCAAGGAAATAAAAACAATGTCGGCCGGCGAAGTCTCTATTTCATTATTCACCAACAGCAAACAGCTAAAATTTCCACGACAACTCAATCACAGCAAATTAATTAGTTGTGTTTAACTGATCAACAGTCCTACTGGAAACATGAGACAACAACTATTTCAAATGTCATTCATTAATTAAATCAAAGTGAATGATTCAAGTTCTGAGTGAAGATCAATCAGGTTCAGTTGTGGATCAAAGATCTCAGATCTACAACAGTAACAGTCAGTGAACTCACATCAGAGTCTCCAGTCTACAGTCTGGACTCTCCAGAAAACCACTCAGATCCTTCAGGTCTGAATCCTGCAGGTCGTTCTCACCCAGGTCCAGGTATCTCAGGTGGGAGGGGTTGGACTTCAGAGCTGAGCCCAGAGAAGAACAGCTGATCTCTGACATCCTGCAGAACCTCAAGCTGAATAAAGAATAAAAGAAGAAGATAAAATGATTGATAATTGATCAGATGTGTCCTGATCAATGATCAGTGTCTAAAATGAGTAGAGGGACTTCTGTTCTTCTTCCATCTGTAGGAAGTACTAAACACTGACTACAACACTGTGATTCAGGACTGAACTGGATCAAAGTTTAACGGTCCAGTCCTGATCCAGGACTAAGGTCTTTCTTGTGTGTTGTGTGAGTTGTACCAGTGAGGACTGAAGTGAAATGAGCTGAAAGTGAAGAATCACTACCAGTGTGAGAGAAGAATAGAAACATGAGACAACAACTATTTCAAACGTCCTTCATTCATTAAATCAAAGTCAATGATTCAGGTTCAGAGTGAAGATCAATCAGGTTCAGCACAGAAATAAAACAGAGTCTGACCTCAGAGTCTCCAGTCTACAGTCTGGACTCTCCAGAAAACCACTCAGATCCTTCAGGTCTGAATCCAGCAGGTTGTTGTGACTCAGGTCCAGGTGTCTCAGGTGGGAGGGGTTGGACTTCAGAGCTGAGCCCAGAGAAGAACAGCTGATCTCTGACAAACTGCAGTTCATCAATCTGAATAAAGAATAAAAGCAGTGAATTGAGGACAAAGCTCCTTGTTGTCAGCGTTCAGTGTTTCATCATTTGTCCAGAGCTGAAGAAGCTTCAGAAAGAACAAGTTTAGATTATAGCTGCTGCGCAGCGATGGGTCGGGTCCGGGCTACTTTTGGGCAAATTTAGGCAATTCTGAGCAACAAACAGGAGAATAGGAAGACAAGACAGTTGACCTTATAATGTTCAATATGCATCAGTTGAGGATTGAACCCACAACCTCGGGAACCAAAGACCGTTGTCTGTCGCACTGAGCTAATTGAAAAGTGGCAGTTCAACAGTGGCTTCACAAATTGAGTAAGCCATTCACTGTCGTGCAGGCAGATTTGAAACCACAGTAAAAAGAAAAATCAGTTTTTGAGGTAAAATAATGATATGTATTTGTTAAACATCTACTATGAGTCTAAGATGTTAGGAGCCTTCGCACATGGTCCAGTCCAAGCTATTTGGATTTTTAAATTTAGAGGCTTGCTGTGATGCCACCATTAGGACAATTGTCTTGTGTTTCGTGTTGAGGACAACTGACATTTTGATCTGTCATCATCATCATCACCCTTGCTGGGTCTCAAACTCACAACCTCTGACACCAAGAACCAGCTCCTAACTCGCTGAGCTAATTAGCTGGTAGTGAGACCTGCTGTGTAGCTTCATTTATCCACTCAGGTGAGTCAGTGCCCGGGCAGCTGTTGTCAAGGCAGATTTCGGAAATGGTCAAAATGTCAGAAATTCTGTTATCTAAACAAAAATCTGATTATACATGGGATCTGGCATGGGGTTGGACATTTCTGTAAGGTTTGGTGAGTTTTCACCCATGGGAAGTATGATTTCCTTGGAAGTAGAAAGAGGAAGATGACTCTGGACCTTTGTGCAAAATTTAGTGAGCTTTCGCCCGTGGTCCGGTCCAAGCTATTAGTTTTTTTTTAATTTTGCTGCCGCTAGGGTGCATCTAGATTTCTAGGCTAGTCAAATACAACATTAATCCTGAATGCCAAAAATTCAGCCACAATCCAGCTACGGTGGGTCACATGTTTTGGTTGTGCAGGGCTCTGAACAGCTTTTGGACAGGTGTTTAAGCTCAGATGTTTTTATTAAGGGTATATCTATATGTGTGAGTGTGCATCTTATTTTTTTTTTTTTCAAGCATGTGTTTATTAGTTTTGTTTGCATTTACACCAAATCAAACAAGACATTTTTACAGGCAAGGAACAGGGCAAACTTTTTCTCCAATTCTCTGTATTGTGTGTAGTCTTATCTGTCATAAACAAGAGATTAACTTTCCTGTTTAGGGGGTGTGTTTGTGTCGTGGAGTTGCGGTGCCACTGAGACGAGAGGAGAGCTGTGACACCGGGTCAGAGGCTCTGATCAGCAGGTTTGGTCAGTGTTGCCAACTTTGCGACTTTATCGCTAAATTTGGCGACTTTCCAAACCCTCTTGGCGACTTTTTTTGTGAAAAGCGACTAGCGACAAATCTAGCGACTTTTTCCGGTGCTGTTACAAACGTTTCTGGTTTGGACACTTGGACCTCAAAGCACATTATCACAGCTGTTTTCAACGAGCTGCGGTGCTGCCGCGAGCCGAGCACTCACCGGCAGCCAGCCTCACACAGTAGTGTCACGGAGCTGTCTCCGCTGCATTCAGAGACGCGCACTGCTCCACGCCGCCGCCGCGCCCCCTAGGGGTGTAAGAAAATATCGATACGGCACAATATCGCAATATTTTGAACGGCGATACTGTATCGATACACGGATGCCAAGTATCGATCTTTTATTATATAAATTGAGGTGGAAAAAAAGGTGAATTTAATGTTTTGGTACTATAGTTGTAGTTGCTTGTTCAGCCCAGTAGATGGTGTTGTTGGAGGCATCAGAGGAAGAGATCAGGAAAGCACCATCAGTGTTTAAATCAAACATAATGCACATGTTTTATTAAGTGTAGAATGTGCCACAGTGCGACCGACACCGACAGTTACTCATCCGTAGCAAAGCTTCCCGTTACAACAAACACCAGTGAAGTGTGCTGGATGAGCTCGGGTTTCAACGCTGTGAAGGACCAGAAGAGACCGTGGCTGCACCTGGAGCACCGCCGCCGAGGCGTCACCTCAGGCGGCATGTCAGATCACCTCAATGGGGCAAGCCAGGCGGCATCTGTGCCAGGCTACATGCTAATCCACATAAGCTAACAGTGCCTGCACTCATGCTACCAAACATCTCTCCCTCGTCAACAACATGGATTACTGCAGACGTGTGTATGTATACATGTATAGATGCCTTTCCAGCCTACGTCATCAAAGGATGCGTACGGATCATTGGCCCAGAAACACCGGAAGACAGAACGAGTAGCTGCAAAGATTAGTGTTTTTTTTAGTTAAATAGTTGTAAGTAAGTAACTTACTTACTTACTAAATAGTTGTATTTTATACACTAACATGCCTAGCTGTTGTGTGTACGGGTGTACCAATCAATATCAAAGATGTTCAATCAAACCCACATAGTTTGAAACAACGTTCAAAACACACACAGCCACTGTCACAACATATAAAGTCCACTAGCTTAATGCTAATTTATAATGTAAAACCTCATAGACTGGCTAAATTAGCATCGCCATTTCGCGGCAACCGACAGCCATAGCAGTAAAGCTGCTAAAACTGTTTTAATTCTGGCTTTAGTGCTGGTAACACATCACCGTTATATACACCGTTTAATCCTCTGTGGTCTGTGTGAGCCGCGACAGGAGACCATGGCAGCGGCTGTCACAAGGGCAGTAGCCCGGTCTACTGAGCTGATCTGCCAGGGACCGAGCTCCGTCCTCATCCCAGGGGATCCCGCATGCTTTGGAGGTTTACCCCTGGCTGGTTAAATTCTCTTTAGGAGATTAATGTTGGTCTCATTGATGAAATTTAACAACTGTGGCTGCCACATTCGTTTGTTTGAATGAAAAGTGAGCAGGGCTGCCTCTGGGCTACGTAGCCTACTGTAATCACCACATTTGCCTCAATAAATAAATGTTTTACAATGAACCGATCAGTCTAATACATTTTATTTTGTTAAGTCAACATGGTAACTGTACATGGCAAAGATTATTACCACTTTATGACTTAAAATTGGTCTGTATTTCTATGGGAGTCCTATCGCCACTCTGTTATATCAATCGCTCTGGTCGGCAGTCGTCGGGGCGGTGTGTTTCACTGTTTCCTTTCTCCCGACTGGCCGACAAGAGGCGACAGACTCGTCGGACAAAGGCCGTTGACGTCGGGTCGGGGCGGTGTGTGGGGGCCTTAAGTGACTGAGCTCAGGCTGTGTAAGACGGTGGGGTGGGGGGTCAGTGGCGTGGAGCGGTGCATATGCTGTGTGACACTGTGAGACTGACTGCCGGTGAGCGCTGTGGGACGGGGCCAAGGCTCATCCGGCCATTGGTCATCAGGCCACTTTGTGAGTCTTCCTCCCACTCTGTAATTCCATAAAGATCTGGAAGTTGCTTACCATTAGGTAGCATTAGTTTTTTGAAGTAATTTTCACAATCTTTTAAAGTTAATCCACTCGTATACATTGACAAACTGTCACTGAACTCCGACATTCTGCCTCAACAATGCGCACTCATCCTGATTACGTCATCATTGTTTACAAACTGGAAAGGGGTCTATAGTTGGTCGGTTGTTATGAAACCATACAACCTGTCAGGGTTTATTTCTCCATAACAACCTCCGAACTATACATTATCCCTTACTGCTTCAATACAAGTGACTCTTCTCTGCCAGCTCCACCTGTGAGGACAAAGTGGAGACAAACTCCAACAGGTCCAGTCAGTGAACTCACCTCAGAGTCTCCAGTCTACAGTTTGGACTCTCCAGTCCAGCACACAGAACCTTCACTGCTGAATCATTCAGGCTGTTGTAGCTCAGGTCCAGTTCTGTCAGGTGGGAGGGGCTGGACTTCAGGGCTGAGGACACAACTTCACAGTGGCTCTCTGAGAGTTGACAACCAGCAAGTCTGTGAAGAGAGAAAATAAAACGTGTCAGAATAAAATCAGCTTTAGACTGTAGTAAAAACACAGTTGATGTATCTGATGAAAGGATGTGATGAACATCTGAGGCTCAGTTCATCTTCTCTTTCTGAGTTTGACATGAAACATGGCTGGTGTGTTCAGACCAAAAAACCAAAAAAAACAAAAAATCGAAGCTTCGAAGCTTCGTTCGTTGCCATGGTAATCGATCTTTAAGTCCGTGATCGATTGTTTTTTTTTTCTTCCTTTTTTCCTTTTTGACACCAGTTCTCATCGGCAATTGATATTAAAATGAGTAGGCGACCTGGCATCCTGGAAACCTGCCTGATTTTGGAGATGCAGTGTTTGTTTGCCATTACTTTCATTATTTCCGCTACGATGGCCTCCATCATTTTATCTTCCACTTGTTGAACTGTTAATATCAACAGAAATTTTGACCAGGTTGTTGCTGTTTAAAGCAGAAGTAAGCGGAATGTTTGTGTTAATATAAGTCTTAAATAGTTATATCTTCTGACAGCAATCACTTCTATAGAGTGTTTGGTCTGAAACACGGGTCTGTCAGTCACTCTGCTCTGCTGTAAGCCGAGGAGAAAACTTTCCTTGTATCCTACAACCTTTATCCAATGAGGAGAGAGAACGGCATAAAGGGGCAGTCCTCTCTGTGTGTGTGTGCAGCCAAGGGATGCGCGTGCATGTGGTGGTGTAGGGACGAGGGCAGGGACTGCTAACTCCATCAGCTGACAGGAAGTTAGCCAAAACCACCGGATCGCTTACTTCTGCTTTAATCACCAACAACAGTTACAGTGTCATGCAAAAGTTTGATCACCAACTTTTGCATGACAATGTAACTGTTGTTGGTGATTAAACAGCAACAATCACAACCAGCTAAAGAATCAACATGTTGGAGCAAAGTCAAACTAAGAATAAATGAAAACTGTTTTATCTGAACTTGACTAAACTACCAATAACGATAATGATCATGTCTGGACTCACCGAGCCTTCTTGCAGTTCCTCACAGCTGGGATCAGTCTCAGTCGTCCTTGATCTGATGTGTTGTACTTCTTCGGGTCGAACTCGTCCAGAACCTGCTCTGACATCTGCAGCATGTAGGCCAGAGCTGAACACTGGAACTCAGAGAGTTCCTTCTCTGATCTGTTCTCTGACTCCAGGAACTGTTGGATCTGCTGATGAACTGACTGGTCCTTCATCTCCGTCAGACAGTGGAAGATGTAGATGCTTCTGTCAGGAGAGGTTTCATCACTGTTCATCTTCTTCAGGTTGTCGATAACTTTGGTTTCTGGACTATTGTCTGTCCGACCCAGCAGACCTCCTAACAGCCTCTGGTTGGACTCCAGAGAGAGGCCATGAAGGAAGCGAACAAACAGGTCCAGGTGACCGTTTCTACTGCAGAAGGATTTCTCCATGGCTTTCTTCAGAAAGACATCCAGGGTTAAAGCAATACGTCGTTTTCCTTGGAACTTCTTTTGGAGCTTTTTGTTCCTTTCAACTGTTTCCATGAAGATATCTGGGGTTGAACCTCTGTCACTGTCTGCTTCTTCATCTTCATCTTCATTGTCATCATCATCTTCGTCTTCATCTTCATATGCATATGAATGTGCATATTCATGTGCAAATGAATGTGAAGATGAATATGTGTAGGCACATGCATAGGCATAGGCATATGCATATGAATCTTCATATTCATCTTCATATTCATATGGATATTCATCTTCTCCTTTTGAAAACAAAATACTGCCAGAATTTCCAATTTTTGTTTCCAAGAACACACCGAGGACCTCTGTGTTCCTGTTGGTGAAACAGTGGAACATGTAGACTGCAGCCAGAAACTCCTGAACACTCAGGTGAACAAAGCAGTAGACTGTTTTCTGGAAGAGCACGCTCTCTCTTTTGAAGATCTCAGTACAGAGTCCTGAGTTCACCAAGGCCTCTGTGACATCCAGACCACACTGCTCCAGGTCTTCTTGGTAGAACATGATGTTTCCTTTCTCCAGCTGTTCAAACGCCAGCCTCCCCAGCTTCAGAAGAACTTCCCTGTCGGCCTCCATCAGCTCCTGTGGACTCGTCTCATGTCCTTCACCGTACTTGTTCTTCTTCCTCTTTGTCTGGACCAGCAGGAAGTGTGAGAACAGGTCAGTCGTGGTCTTGGGCAGCTCTCCTCTCTGGTCTGTGGTCAACATGTGCTCCAGAACTGTAGCACTGATCCAGCAGAAGACCGGGACTTGACACATGATGTGGAGGGTCCTGGACATCTTGATGTGTGAGATGATTCTTCTGGACAGATCTTCATCACTGGACCTCCTCCTGAAGTACTCCTCCATCTGGACGTCAGTGAAGCCTCGGACCTCTGTTACCCTGTCGACACATGTAGGAGGGATCTGATTGGCTGCTGCAGGTCTGGAGGTGATCCAAACCAGAGCCGAGGGAAGCAGATTCCCCTGGATGAGGTTTGTCAGCAGCACGTTGACTGATGACGTCTGTGTGACGTCAGACACAACCTCCCTGTTGTTGAAGTCCAGTGACAGTCGGCTTTCATCCAGGCCGTCAAAGATGAAGAGAAGTTTACAGACAGCCAGCTGCTCTGCTGTGACCTTCTCTAATGTTGGATGGAAAACATGGAGCAGACTGAGAAGACTCAACTGCTGATCTCTGATCAGGTTCAGCTCCCTGAACGAAAGCAGAACCAGCAGGTCGACATCTTGGTTCTCCAAGCCCTCGGCCCAGTCCAGAGTGAACTTCTGCACCGAGAAGGTTTTTCCAACGCCAGCGACGCCGTTGGTCAGAACAACTCTGATGGGTCTCTGTTGGACAGGTGAGACCGTAGAGATGTCTTCTCTCTGTTGGACAGGTGAGACTGTAGAGACGTCCTCTCTCTGTTGGACAGATGAGACCGTAGAGACGTCCTCTCTCTGTTGGACAGGTGAGACCATAAAGACGTCCTCTCTCTGTTGGACAAGTGAGACTTTAGAGACGTCCTCTCTCCGTTGGACAGGTGAGACCGTAGAGACGTCCTCTCTCTGTTGGACAGGTGAGACCGTAGAGACGTGTCTCTGTTGGACAGGTGAGACCGTAGAGACGTCCTCTCTCTGTTGGACAGGTGAGACCGTAGAGACGTGTCTCTGTTGGACAGGTGAGACCGTAGAGACATCCTCTCTCTGTTGGACAGGTGAGACCGTAGAGACGTCCTCTCTCTGTTGGACAGGTGAGACCGTAGAGACGTCCTCTCTCTGTTGGACAGGTGAGACCGTAGAGACGCCCTCTCTCTGTTGGACAAGTGAGACTTTAGAGACGTCCTCTCTCTGTTGGACAGGTGAAACTGTAGAGACGTCCTCTCTCTGTTGGACAAGTGAGACCGTAGAGACGTCCTCTCTCTGTTGGACAGGTGAGACCGTAGAGACGTTTTCTCTCTGTTGGACAGGTGAGACCGTAGAGACGTCCTCTCTCTGTTGGACAGGTGAGACCATGGAGACGTCCTCTCTCTGTTGGACAGGTGAGACCGTAGAGACGTCCTCTCTCCGTTGGACAGGTGAGACCGTAGAGACGTCCTCTCTCTGTTGGACAGGTGAGACCGTAGAGACGTCCTCTCTCTGTTGGACAGGTGAGATCGTAGAGACGTCCTCTCTCTGTTGGACAGGTAAGTCTTTAAAGATGTCGTTGCACTTGATTGGAGTGTCCTGGAGGATCTTCTTCTTCTTGGACGTTGTCTCCAGCTGTCTCACCTCATGTTGGGTATTAACCTCTTCACTCTGTCCCTCTGTGATGTAGAGCTCAGTGTAGATGCTGTTGAGGAGGGTTTCACCTCCTGTTCCACTTCCTGTTCCCTCAGTTCCTTCAGTCACTCGTTCACATCTGCTCCTCAGATGGATCTTATGTTGATCTAAAACCTCCTGCAGACCACGATCTGCTGAGAGAGAAGAGACAGAGTCAGACTGAAGACAGAGAGTCTGACAATCTGATTTTCATCAGCTACAGAAAAACTACAGACAACTGTTACGGTCACTTTCGTAGGTTGAGAAGGGGGGGCTGCCATCCCAGCAAACACGGACGGACCCGGACCTGTTCGAGAGAGCCCGATTGGGTCGTTATGACGTCAAATCACAACTAGTCCGATCAGGCCCAGAATATGACCCTATCACAACCAATTACTTGCGCACGGATCGAGAGTGGGGTCGTGATCGAGTCATATAATGACCAGTTAGAGACTATATCACCATATCTCTAAATATATTAGGCTAGTGTATTTATTTATTCATGTGATGTGGTAAAAAACGTATTTGCGACATACAGTCAAAGATAAACCGTCTTTTGATATTTGATACAGTCTATGATTGATTGCGACCGAGTTTTTTTTTTCAATCAAACTTTATTAACATAAACAAACATGACATTATACAAGCGGAAACAACAGTGAAGTACAGGGAGTGCGTAATAATAAAAAGAATCACACAAAAGGAGCACACAACCAAGTCTTCTTGGTGAAAATCATGGATGTATGGTGAAAATACAAAAAAAGGTGAAGTGGGCGTCATCTGACCTACGACCCAGCACGTGATGCAATTCTCCAACACGCACACACGGTGCTGCACGGTGCTGCACGGTGAACGTCGAGCAACAGGATTCAGCAACTCAGCGCGAGTAAACCAGCTCTGTAAGTAACCTTTTCATGATTTCGGAGTTTGATTGAAGTAAAAATAATACTGTTGAAAGTGGTAGCCGAATTAAGAAGAGTACACACACACTCAAAAAAAACTAGGCCACAAAGGCCTGCTAGCAGCATTTGACCGCACTCAGTCCAACACAGCGAGGCTGAGAAAATAGTCATGTAAGTTCCTTGACTATACTGTTTTTTATGTTGAAATAAGCCAAATAGCAGATAAGAAAATACACACCATAATAACTAACTATTTCGTTATTTTCTCGCCGAATTACGAAAACTAGGTCGTTGACTAGGTGGCGAAGGCCTGCCGCTAGATGCTAACAGCATTAGCGCTTGTTGCAGTTCAAACTGGGCCCCTCCTCTCGGGCTCAACTGTGTGGCCTCCTGCCCCTGACAGCAGCAGTTCATGAGTCATTTTAATGAACTGATTCTAACTTATTCTGTACAGTCAAAAGAACTGCTGTGTGTCTCAAGCGACGGCATGTAAGTTTCACATGATGGCCTCTCACAATTACAGACACTGGCTTAATTTGAAATTGTTTTTTGCATAAGGTACAATATGTGAATATGTGTATTGTTTGTTGTTCAACTGTGAATTGTGCTTTGTCAAATAAAGCAACGTTTGAGTAATGTAAGTAGTATGTAAGAATTAGCATGGAGGTTTCTGTAGAAGGGTAAACCTTTTCAGTGTACCATAACAGTAGTACTTTATTTCAGTGATCGCAAAGGCAAGATGGGTGTAGCTACATGCAAAAGTTATACTTTTCATTTAACTCTAATGTCCCATGCAAAAAAAATGTATACTTGCTGAAAATATAATGTAATTAATTACTTTTCACATTGTGCTTATACTATAGTGAGGAGATCCCCAAGGAAAAGCCAGCAGCCAACCACTTCCTTGACCTCACCAAGGAAGAAGGCGGCTGTTGGCTTGCCAGGGGGCACATCACCAGGGAAGAGGGGGAGCCAGAGGCCAACGAAAAGCACCGGCCTTCCCAGTGTCCCAAGAAAGTAAGTATAGCCATGCATATACAATGAGTTGAATTGTATAAAAATGTAATGTTTTTGAGGTGATTTGATTGCATCAATAACGAGATCCCCTCCCATCTGTTGTCTGTTACATCCTTATATTGTACTCATGTGCTCAACTAAAATATTGAATTGCCATACTTCCTCAAATAGTAGCCGGGGCCTTTATTTACACAACTGCTCAGTATATATGGCCTTTTTTTCCTAAATACCTCAGTTTGTTTTTACACATCAGTGACTAATCTCATCGTTCAGTAGCTCATCTTAATTTTTCTCACTTGTTCTGAGTTTTATATTGTTTTGTCTTTCTTCTATTTCAGATTGCTCACAAACAGCCTGATGGCTAGCATGAACATGAGGGGGAGGGGGATTAAGATGGCCTTCCGGCCTACGGCTCTACAGGCTGTTGTCTTGGGTAATTACAATATTGTTTGTTATTAATGTTTTTACTTTACTAGAATTAAAGTTTTCAAACTCTGACATTGTTATTGATTTTGTATTACAGATGCCATCAAACACTGGGACAAGTCAGCTGTTGTCATCAGCTGTGAAAAAACATGCCCCAGGAAGGTCTGGTGGAGGGGGGTACGACAAAAGGAACCCGGCAAACAACGTGGCTTTTGATACCCCTTAAATGGCGTCATTTGCAACCCTCTCCTCTCCCCATAACACTGGCGAAAGTTAAATAAAGTTTTATAATGTTGAAGTGAAGGTTTTTAAAATAAATGTTTAGTTTCATATTTTTACACAAGTGAGTATTTTTAATTGAATTTGTAAAATGTTGTTTGTTTCATTAGTGTTGTTGTGTTCAAGGTTGTTTCTGTTAATTTGTTTAACAATAGATAGTTCAGTTTGAATGTTTTGTGTCTTCAATATTGTTTATATTTTTCAAAAATATTGTAGCTACTGAAATTAATTAAATGCTACATTTTGTAAAAGATGATTGGTCATCACGTAGCCTATTGCATATTGCCTTAACTTGGACAATGATAGTGTAAAATTAAAAATTTGATTTGGCACTTTTCTCTCGCTCTGGATGTTTTAATATGACGCGAACGTTATTGCTTTACAGCAACGTTTAGTAATAGGCCAGATCACAGCTGATTAGGGGGCATTTGGACGTCACTTCCAGGACGTGGTCACCAGGACGTCCTCTCGACGACATAAATTTGACCGGTAAGTGGTCCGTCAGGGTCATTAAAAAGCCGTCGAGGTGACGTCCTGTTGAAGACGTCCTGGAAATGACGTCTAAAACATCGCCGATTTGGCCTAGTCCGGAACGTCACCGAATGACGTCAGCTCGACATTAACTGGACGTCATTTGGCTTGCTGGGATATTGTGTAATGTTTTGATTGGTTGCCTGGCTACCTGTCCGCTTAAGTCTGACGTGAGCGGAAGGAGCAAGGGATGCTGGGAAGACGCCGAAGGGAGGGCCGCGTGGAGACGAGGCTGCAGCCCCGCTGAGTAGTCAAGGGAACTTGACGATGAGAAAGGACACGTTTCACCTCAAGATTGAATTATTGTTTAGTTATTGTCTCGTCTAAACACAAATGAACTGACAAAGCCACGACCGCGTGACGACGGACAGAGGTCGATGCACGCAGGACGCCGAGCTGGTGCCGGCCCGGTGCCATCGCAGCAGGACGCCGGTCTGCTAAGAGGGATTCGCCGGCCAAGCTACAGGTGATGACCGTGAAGCAACCGGTGAGTCAAAACCATTGGGCGATATGGCAGCGAAGTCCCACCAGACTCCAGGGTTTTAGTAATAGAAATATGTGCACCTGTGTCCGCCCTGAAGCCTAGACTTGTTAGAGCCTTGATTGTGTAATTTAACTTGCCAGGGTGGCGCGTGGTCGCGACACAACAAAGAAAAGGTTTGATTGTTGTGGTGTTGATCATCATCTTAAATGTCAGTGCTGTGTGATGGAACAATGACTCTGGAGAAAACAAGGTTTCACTAATGACCACATCAGCAGACAGATGTTCAAACTCACTTTGTACACAGCTGCTCTGATTGGCTGTCTGCAGCTCACCTCTACTTCTGGTTATTTGTCCACCGTGGGGACAGGAGGGGGGTCCTGAAGAAGCAGACTGGTCCCAGTCTGAGGTGAAGCACTGTCTGCAGAACCAGTGTCCACAGCTGGAGGAGACTGCATCCTTCAGGACGTCCTGACAGAGACCACAGCAGGAGAGCTCCTCGTCCACAGAGACACCACTCCTCTTCCTCCTGTCAAGACATGTCTGTGTCACTAACATCATGTCACTGTCACTTATCTATATCTGTTCTCTGATTAACTGATGAAGAGTGTGTTAGCGTGTGTGCGTGCATGCACAGAGTTTCTGTGTCTGTTTCCTTAACATGAGTCTAATGACTGAATCATCTTCAGCTCAGTTTACAGTAGAAACCGTCTCTTACTGTGACTCTGAGGGTCCAGGTTCAGGACTGAAGGTTGGAGGAAGCTCTTTGGACCAGTCACTCTTCATAGACAGACAGATGGATCCTGGAGACTCTGCTCTCAATCTGTGGTCATGACATCTGCAAACATGTTTTCCAAATCAAAAACAACATTGAGGAATGCACATATTCTGTTCATTTTGTGGATGCTAATTGAATCTGTAAGTCATCATCACTCCTTCTAAAAATAATCTCTGGAATTACATTGTTGTTGTTGTTGTTGTGGTGTCAGATCTGTTGCAGTAAACATTATCATGGTTGCTGACTTTATCAGCAACTAAAATATAAGTTTTAGTTTTTATAAGTTTGTCAGTGTAAACAGCACTGAAACATGGGATAATATTACATTTTCCATAATTACTATGTCATTATTTCAATATCTGTATTCATGTTCTACTTGGACCTATCCTGTTTTCCCTGTATCTTCTTCCTCATGGCTCAGTTTTAAGGAAATATGGCATTTCTTTCCATTTTTATGCTGATGATTCACAGATCTACTTGCCTCTTAAAAACAATGGAAGCCCTTTTAATTTGCTTTTAAACTGTTTTAATGGCATCAAAGCCTGGTTGGCCTTAAATTTTTTTAATTTTAATGAAAGTAAAACAGACGTCATCATTTTTAAACCTAGTGGCAGCCCAAGGAACTTTACAATGGACCTAGGTCCCTTTGGACCCTTTGTCACCCCAGTGGCAACAAATTTAGGAGTAAAAATGGATAGTGATTTAAAACTAGATTCTCAGATCAATTCTGTAGTAAAAGCCGGGTTTTATCAACTAAGAATGCTTTCAAAGGTCAAACCGTTTTTATCGTTTTTAGACTTTGATAAAGTTGTTCACGCTTTTATTACCTGAAGACTGGACTATTGCAATGGTTTATATCTGGGTGTTAGTCAGTCCTCACTCTCCCGCCTACAGCTGGTCCAAAAGGCTGCAGCCAGACTTTTGACTGGTACACGTAAATTTGACCATATAACCCCAGTCCTTGCATCGCTGCACTGGCTCCCAGTTCATTTTAGAGTTGATTTTAAGATTTTAATGTTTGTTTTTAAAGCTCTTAATGGGCTCGCCCCTTTTTATCCGACTGACCTTTTAAAGCCCTATGTCCCCTCTCGGTCCCTCAGGTCCACAAACCAACTGCTCCTGGAGGTCCCTCAGACCAGACTCAGGGGCAGAGGGGACCGTGCGTTTTCTGTTGCTGGCCCCAAACTTTGGAACTCCCTCCCCCCTCACGTGAAACAAGCCCCTAGCCTAGCTGTTTTTAAAACACGTCTTAAAACGCACTTTTACTCCCTGGCTTTTAACACAGTCTGAAATCCTAATATTTTAGCAACTATGGTCTTATTATTTATTGGTTTTGCTGTTTTTATCTGTTGTGCTTTTTTACTGAATGTTGATTTTGTTCACTGTTTTCTGTGTAAAGCACTTTGGTCAACTTGGTTGTTTTTAAATGTGCTCTATAAATAAATTGGATTCTACCTAGGGCTGGGCGATATATCGATATAAAAAATATATCGATATAAAAAATATATTGATATATTTTTTAATGGGATATGGAATTTGACCATATCGCATATATCGATATAGTTCAAATTTGCGCTGTGATCCTTGCTCCATTCAGTCTGCTGATCTGGAGCTCCCTGCACTGCTCGCCGCGCTCCACTCCGCCCCTCCTCTAACTATTTTATTCATGCTTATCAGACCTCTGCTTCACCAGCTGATCGAGAGGAACGCACCGAGTCCACGTCGACCTCGTTGCCGTTAACGAGCCGAGCCGCGGCTCTCGAGGCTCAGTCAGCTGCTGTAGCACAGCTGTTAGCTGTTATTAGCCATTAGCACGTCGTCCCCTGCAGCAGCGTCAGAGCTCCAGACCTCTGTGAGCCGCGGTGCTTTCACCAGATTCAGCTCGTAACGTTCGCGTTTACCCCATGGATCTATGATAATATAATACATCCATGGTTTACACACGTTTGTTTTCACTCTGGTCCAAACCTTTTTTTTTTTTTTTTACAGTCTATGGTCCAAACCATGGATCCGTGAGTGTCACGTGACGTTTCCATGATGACTGACCGGAAAAAGACGTGGGGCACGTCACGTGACTCCAGATTTAAAAAAAAAAACTCTGAGAAATAACGCTACACTTTAACAGATACACAAGGCAGTTGTTGTTTTTTAGTTTTTAGTGCAGACAATTGATATTCTTTATTTAAATAGTTTTTTTATGATTGGTTGAACAACATTTCAAGAGTGCCTTTCTATAAGACTCTGCTATAGCTGGTGTTTATGTTACAGAAATGTCTTATAATAAATTATAGCCTACATGATAATGACAATATTTTCAAATTTCCAGCCAACTTTTAACATTGATATTAGAAGAGGCCTTATGGAATCACGCCTTCTAAAATCCATTACTCCATTACTTTGATTTCAAAAAAGGTACTCTTGTCAGGCAGTAGCCTATTTATGTTTACATTTTGTTATTTGAGCAGCTGAACATTTATTCATGAACCAGATGAAGAAACCTGTTTATTATTTATTCATTTGATTTTGCAACTGTTCAGTGAAATAGCCGGTTTCAATAAAAGTACCTGTGACTTGTCATATTTGGCTTTAACTTTGACTTAACATTTGCTCTCACTTTGCGGAAAAATATCGGGATATATATCGTATATCGATATTCAGACTAAATATATTGGGATTAGGGCTGGGCGATAAAACGATAACGATATATATCGCGATATAACTTTACTCAATAGCAATATGAAACATGGTCGATAGAGAGTCGATAGGTTTCATTCATTCATATTTTGAAACAGCCAATGAAAACGAGAGTTGCGCCGCGCTGAACCAATGGCTGAGCCAACCAGATTGACACAGCACAGGAAGACTGTACACAGCACAACAACACGTGGTAATGTTTGGGCTGCTGCAGCCTGGCGTCAGCAGCAGGACATCGCCAGTAAAAAGAGAGAGGATGAGTGTTGCCTAGAAAGAAAAAAGGAGAACTAGGACGAGTGACCGCGAAAAGACGTGGTACGTCATGTTTACATTAACCCAGATTGATGGAACTCTAATACAGTACCGTAAACAACACTAAACTTTAACCACGGAGACACCAGGCAGTCGGAGCGGGTCGAGCTCCGGCCGCCGTCACACATCAAAGGGAGCGCAGTCACGGCGTGGCCGCTCTGCTGCTGCTGCTCTGCTGCTGCTGCTGCTGCTGCTCACACCAGAGCGACACTGTTCAGCTGTGCCTACCTAAACACTGGCCACTTGCGAAGCAAAGCAAACGCTAACCGCGGCGATTTCTCTTCCTTTTTCTTTTTCAGCCGGGTTTAGGCTGAGAATGATCGCTAACTAGACGGACCACGTCAGGTCCGGGTTTTAATTTTCACGTCCGTTTATAGTCTGTAGCAGCAGCAGAGAGATGGAGCAGCTCCTGTAAGGGGAGTGTGGCTCTGATTTAACTCCTGTCTGATGTAATGTTAAAGAACGCCTGAACAGCGGAGTGATAAAAGTCCCAGTGCTGTTATACTGTATATCAGCACTCATGTATGTCTCTTGTCCAATCAAATTATTTGGTTGAAACTAACTGTATATAATACCAGTTTTATTTATCTGAAACTGTTATTAGGCTACTCATTGCTTTTATATGTTAATCATTACATCTGAAATGTTCAATTTTTGACAAAAAATAAATATTTAAATCAGAAATAACCTTCTGATATCTTCAAATCTCACTTGTGAGTATGATGGAACATTTAGGCTTGACAAAAACAGTGACTTGAGTCCTATCGTGATATATATCGATATCGACTGATATGAAAACAATTATCGTGATAGGATTTTTTCTCATATCGCCCAGCCCTAATTGGGATATGACTTTTGGTCCATATCGCCCAGCCCTAATTCTACCATGTAAAAATAAGCTCATTGGCTTCTACTGAGAACTTGAATCTGTGAAAACCAGTTGATGCAGCACAACACACTGGACTCTGACCCAGAGACAGTTTGGACATTCACAGGTTTGTAGCAGCTCTCTTACTGTGACTCTGAGGGTCCAGGTTCAGGACCGAGGTCTGGAGGACGATGTTTGGACAAGTTACTCTTCAAAGACAAAGACACAGACTCTGCTCCATCTTCCTCTTCCTCCACATTAACACTCATATCGGACTTCAGTGAGTCTGACTGTGAGAAAACACACACAGACACATGTTAAAACAAGTCGAGTTGACTGCAGCTATTTGCACACCCATCCCACACCCTCAAACCCAACTCAAATTCCAATATTAAGTGTTGTAAGGTATCTCACACACACACACACACACACACACACACACACACACACACACACACACACACACACACACACACACACACACACACACACACACACACACAATGCTATCTTTGTGACGACACTCATTGACATAATGTATTCCCTCGCCCCTTACCCTAACCTTAACCATTACTCTTAATTTAATATAAGGGTGATTCAACTAGAGAGAAAAGATATTCAAAACTGACCTAACACAGTCTCATAAGTTTAAATAGTTTCTCTAGTTTTAAGATCTGTAAGAGGACAAACTTAGATTACAAGACAAATTGTTAATTTTTTTTAAAAAACATTTTTTCTGATCTGCGATGAACAAATGTCATTTCCACAACATCTCAATATACAACTGTTATTTACGTAATTATAAATAACTTATACCACTCTAAAATTATCTGAGACCCTTTTGTAACTATTTTTTACACTTTTCTCCCCCTCCCTTTCTCCCTCCCCCTCCCTCTCTCTCTACTCTCCCCTTCTCCCTCCCTGCAGCCATTCGCTGTGCGTATTGTTACTTATATTTAATTGCCATGCTCATCATTTCTGTTTTTTTCCTCATCCATATATATTTTTATGGTCATCCTGTAGATTATCTCCTTTCCAACCCATGGCCTGTTGCATCTCTTTCACTGCTCTGAAACCCTGTCTGTTTTATGTTTGTATTTGTGTGGCATGACGAATTTTGGTTTAAAATTAAGAATTGTCTCATAGTTTTATTGATCAAAATGTAAGAATACAATGTACAATAACAATGCAATACAATAAAGTAATATATAGGCTAGTAAATAATCATAAGTTGGGGTAAATTGTGCCATGCCCTTTGGCACAAATTACCCCAAGGCCACCATTTTGAAAAAAATGAATCCCCCAGCTGTTTTGAACTAGCATCATACTAACTGTACAGACTCATGGTGTAGCTTACTAAAGCACCAAAACACGTGTGAACTGTTTTCAAAGTTGTCTATAACTGTTCAAATACAGCAATCAAAAAACATTGATCATCAAATTTTACTTTGGAGGGCAAAAAAATTGTTTTTTGAACGTAAGTGTGCATATCTTTCAAGCCATGTATCTCCCTTCTTTAAAAGATGAGTTAAATCAGTGGTTCTCAAAGTACGGTCCAGGGAGTGACCCCAAGGGGTCCTTGAGCAGGTTCAAGGGGGTCCCCAACTTTTTCTCAAATTTTCATCACTTTTCCCCCCAGAAATATTACATTTTTTTCCAGAAATTTCTTTAAGTTTTTCCAAGAATTCATGCCATTGGCAGTAATTTGAACATGCACTGACTAAAAAATGTAATGTTATTCAGTCTCAGAACAAATATTTGTGTAGTTCTGGTGTTTGTTTCAAAATTTTGTCCAATGGGGGTCCGTGGTCTAATTTGTGTCAGTTTGTGAGTCCTAAAAAAGTCTGAGAACCACTGAGTTAAATGGATGTCTCTTCAAAAATATGTGGTCACAGGACCCAGTTCTTCTATGATTTTCTAGCTAACAGGGGTGGAACTACTTGCCCCTTGGCACCAATACCCCACCCTAAGGTGGAAATGGCGGTGATGGAAATGAGTCATTTCTACAGTATTTTGTGAAAAAATGCAGAGTCTAACCGTCTTAACCCAAAGTCTTCTCAAACAGCCCATGGAAAAAGTGAGGAAAAAATGCAGAGTCTAGTCTTAACCTAAAGTCTTAACCTATACAGTCTAGTCTTAACCCTCAAACAGATGGGAAAAGTGAGGACAGCTGTCCTCACAACGTAGTTAAGTAGAACCCCCCCCCCACACACACACACACTGCTCCTTTACCGCTGTTCTTTTTCTCGCAGTGTCACAAAACTTACTCACACACTCCCAATCTTCAATAATGACCATATAAATGATAAAGTCGTGTTTACACTCACCTGCCTGCCTTTGACTGCAGTCTCCCCCTTTCTGCTCCGACTGCTTTGTTGTCGTGACTTAGCTACGGGTTCAAAAGCAGCTGCCTGGAACGCACCCCATAACATTATTCTCACTTTCAGTCTCGTACGTGGACAAGTCATGTCCCAATCAGGGGCGGGGTTAGGGGATGGCTACTTGGGCTCAAGCCCCGGATGTTTTTGCCAAAGCCCCGAATGTTTTACAGTAGGGGCAAAAAAAACAACCTCAACGCGGTTTATGTCAGTCTCCCTCCGCTGACCGCACCTGAAGTGTAGCCTCATGGACGTCGGGGGAGAGACGCACACTTATCAGTGATTAGCCTATGTGATTTGAAGTTACTTTTACCGCATTTAATCAATCAATCAATGGTTTGTATTCAATCATTAGGCTACACGAACAAAAAAAAGGCCGGCCCTAAATATGAGCCGGGTCAAAAAACAAAACAAAAAAAACTTGTGTTGACTGTCTGTGAAGACTGACAGGAGTGAAGCTGGCCTCGTCCTCTGCTTCAGAGAGGGACAGCTTTCCACTGTCGGACCTGGCCTCTGCTCTGTGTCCGACTCCGGAGCCCGCTCGGGACAGAGAATGGATGTATTATAATAGATTCATGGACGAAGACGGACCGCAGCGCGCCGCACGCTGTAAAAAATGCGACTTGAATGGGATTGAAGCGATACAGCGTAACGGAGACAGAGACACAGGTCCGACAGCGCAGCGAGGAGAAAAGCACGTGAAGAAGATGAAGATGAGCTAATGAACGATGAGCTTGGTCGCTATGTGTAAAAATAAAAGGAGGGATTTAGAAATAAAGGCTTCCCTCAGATAAAAGCCTGCCCCCCATAAAGGCTGTTGGTCATAGCCTACGTCACACTGAGCTGTCAGATGCAGCCTGACTCCACTATGCCAGATGCCAGGCTGCTGTATGGAGCCAGACAGGCTGCATATCACATCAAAAGCAGAGATCTATGCGTTATATGAGATACACTACTCACAAAAAGTTAGGGATGTTTGGCTTTTGGATTAAATTTCAGAATGCACCTAAAATGCACTATAACCTTTACAAGTGAACTTAATTTAACCCTCTCTAAACTTTTGAATGCACGTGCAGTTGTTCAATGTTTCAGTCCTTATTGAATAACATGCTGTTCTCTAACAAGGTGATGATTAACCACAAACGTCTGATTTAGTGGTTCAGTTGTCATTGAACCACTAAATGTTTTGGTTCAATGACAATTTGTAGACAGTCCTCTTCTCTCTCCCTCTCCTCTCCACCATGAGACATCATGAGACCAAGAAAACACAAAGTTATTGAGGCATTGAGATTTTTGTTGTGCTATAGCCACCACTGCTTTTGTTTGAGAAAAAGAAACGACCTGCATCCTTCTACTTAAAAGGCCTCATGATAGAATATCACTGTAGCATGAACTTTTTTATAGGGATATTTTTATCAAATATCCCTAACTTTTTGTGAGTTGTATAAATGTAAGTCAGACAAATTGAGTTTAAATTCAGATTCTTTCCTTTTTTTTAAAGCGTAATGCTGTGGGTAGGGAGGCTGATGTCAATCAGGATTACATGCAGTGCCATATCATTTTTATTTGAGTAGGCCTAGCTTATGATTAGCTTATGATCATGTTTTATATTTTCTTTTTTTTATGATGTAACACCTGTTTGTGGACCCTTCAGGACAATGCTTTTGTCTACCTAAAGTTGATATGTTGAAATTTCCAGTAGGCCTATCACAGTCAGCAACAAAGACAAAAAAAAGGCAGATCTTTGTCTTTCCTCCCTCTGGGCTAAGCCTCGGATCTCCCATGAACCTAGATCTGCCCCTGGCCCCCCTTACTGTTTGCTCTGGCAATCGAACCACTAGCGGTGGCCCTCCGTTCAAACCCAAATAATAGTGGGATTTGAACTGGAAAAACAGAACACAAGCTGTCACTTTAATGCTGACGACCTATTAATTAATCTATATATCCAACCCTATAGATCTGTGCCATAAATGTGTGAAATATTAAAGGAGTAGCCTATAGTAAACTGTCTGGGTATAAGTTCAATTTTGGGAATAGTGAAGTCATGCCTTTAGGATCCTGTACTCCTACAGGTCTCCCTGACTTAGTTACAAGATTTAAATGGAAACCAGAAGGCTTTCTATACCTTGGTGTATTGTGACTTGGATGTCAACTACAGCAATCAAGAATTGGAAACAATCCTTAGGAACTCACAAACCCTTTTAACTTCAACTAAACACAATTTAATGTCTTGCATCGCACATATAACACCCCTCATAGATTACACCATATGTATCAATCAGTCTCTTCATGTTGCCCAAGATGCACTAATAATGGTAATCTAACCCACATGCTATAGGACTGGACTTCAGCCGTTTTGGCGAGGTATCCATGACCCTCTGGTAGCTATTCTTGGGGACCTAAACAGACTTCACAACTTCACACTGTATCAAAAATTTTTATTTTATTATCCATAACAGCCGCTAAAAATGCATTTTAACAAATTGGAAATCCACAACACCACAATCATTGAAACAATGGTGGAATGAAATTAAGAGTACAATAATATGCTTTATTGTCATTATAAACAGCGTAACAACGAAATTGGTTTGGCATACCCTAACAATAGTGCAATAGTATGACAATAAATGAGACAATAAATGTAAATATAAAAGCAATAGTATATATATAAAAAAAAATACAGTATAAACCATCCCACCCACACATCATTCAGAATGACATCTTAGTGTTCAAGAGCCTGATGGCCTAAGGGTAAAAAGTGTTCCTGAGCCTGTTGCGTTTGCCTAAGACCCTGTACCTCTGGCCAGAGGGCAGCAGGGTATGCTATAGTGCGTAACTTCTATCGCCCCCTAGAGGATTTCTGCATTATTACAACGATACGGTCGGCACCTCAATATGGCGTATGGCCCGGTGTAACCCGCCCCTCCCCTCCCCACCGCTACCGTTTGTCACTCTCTTTCTTCGCCAACAAGAAGAACGGGAAGGCTTTTTCTTTTTAGTAAGATTCACTTCTGAACTTCATGGTCACTTCTTCGGGTTCTCCGCCATGTTGCTTCTAGCAGCGCTCTCCTCCCCCCTCCCTTCTCGTTGTCAGGTAAAACCCAGTAGAACGCGTAAGTTACGACTTCAAGTCACGACTTACGAATTTGTAGCATTCCCAGGCAACCCGTAACTCGTGTTTTTCCGACCTGTTTTACCTGTGAAAGTCACTATAACGGCCACTCGTAACTTCCGACCTGTGAACTCGTAACAGATCAAACTCGTACGACTTCACAGGTTGGAAAAACGGGTTGGAGTTACGGGTTGCCTGGAACGCACCAGTAATTCCTGTGCGCGAGCGCGGGAATGTCGCTAAAGACACCAAATACAAAAAAAACAAATACTGAAAAATACCGCGAGGTGTTAGAGGAGGAGAGTGGCTCGGGTGAAACGGATATTTACAGACACGTAGAAGTTACGCACTGCAGCTTTAAAGAGGCTGTGACCGGGGTGAGATGGATCACCGAGGATCCTCTTGGCTCTGTTGAGACAATTCTCTGAGCCCGTTTTATGACTCCCTGCAGGGCTTTCCTGTCCTTTAAGCCAGGAACACACCGACCCGACAGTCGGGCGTTGGGTCGCGTCGAGGAGAGTTGGACGGCGTCAAAACTAATAACAAGCTAATGTTGTCCGCGTCTGTTTGGTGTGTTCATCTGCGTCAGGGAGGCGTGGAAGCTGTAGGGTCTCGTTGGGCCCGATTCGACATGCTCAGTCGGAGAGCGTCGGGCATCAAGAGAGTAGACTCATCGGGTACTCTCATGCGATAGCGATTCTGATTGGCGGTGCCCTAGAAAATCAACGCGTGTGTGGGAGGGGCGGAAGTGACCATAGTAAACAAACGGTGCGGTCTCTCCTTACTTTTTCCCTCCTGCGATGTCTTCGGGCAATAACGAGCCGAGAGCAGACAACGTGACCATCAGCTCAGCCGGAGCGATCATTCTGCTGCCAAGCTTTGTTTTCTAAAACGTCCAAAACGCCTTCTCAAAACTAATAACAAGCTAATGTTGTGTGCACTTTGTTTTTGCTTCCTTTCTCCCGACTGTGTCTGACGAGAGGTAACGTAGTCGTCGGACAAAAGGCCGTCGGGGTCGGGTCGCGTCGGAGCGGTGTGTGGGGGTCTTTACAGTGCGGCCGGCGTACCACACTGTAATGCCATATGTCAGTACACTCTCCACTGTAGAGCAGTAGAAAGTTTGCATCAGGTGACGATTCCTTAGCATTCTCAAGAAGTGCAGTCTCTGCTGAGCTTTGCTGACCATCGCTGTTGTGTTGGTGTGCCATGTCAGGTTGTCAGCCACATATACACCACAAGGAACCTGAAAGAGGAAACTCTCTCCACACAGACACCGTTATCTGCAGTGGGGCGTGGTCTGCTCTCCTCTTCCTCCAGTCCATCACCATCTCCTTGGTTATTCATTGAACACCATGTGACCTCCTCCCTGTAAGCTCTCTCACCCCCGCTGGAGATGAGGCCCACCGCTGTAGTGTTGTCGGCAAACTTGACGATGATGTTTGAGTGGTGGAGGGGGGAGCAGTCATGTGTGTACAGTGTGAACAGGAAGGGACTCCGCACACAGCGCTGGGGAGAGCCTGTGCTGAGCGTTCGAGTGGAGGATATGACCACTTCTATCATATTGTAGCTACTCCAGTAAAAATGATGTATAGTATGAGGGGAAAACCAGAGCATTTTTTCAATACATGGGGATCTCTGATGAAAACAAGTCCACAAATTGAAGCTTCCATTGGCTGAATGTGACTGTAGGTATAATGCTAACTAATAACTAATAACTGCTTTCAACTGATCCTCAGGACCAATGTATCCTTACTCTGTGCTGTAAAAACAGCTACCAAACAATGATTAATACATTTAGGTCGTGATCAGTCCTCTGTCTCTGTCTCTGTCTTTGTCTCTGTCTTTCTCTCTCTCACCATGTCCTGTAGAGAAGAAGAAACAGTTTTAGAAGACGTTTTAGGGAGGTGATGAGTCACAAACTCTTCAGTCAGTGATGTCATATATGATGTCATATCCTGACAGGTTCACCTGTTTACAAACATTTTCTCTTCACTGCTGCACTTTACATTTTATTTTACACCCATAATCATCAGCTGTGGAAACAGTAACAGATCAAACTCAGCTCACAGTCGTCAGTTGAAAGTCTGGATTCTCTGCAAGGTCACGAAGCTGCTGCAGAGCTGAATCCCCCAGGTTGTTTCCACGCAGGAACAGGTGTCTCAGGTGGGAGGGGTTGGACTTCAGAGCTGAGACCACAGAAGAACAGCTGATCTCTGACAAACTGCAGAGCCTCAAGCTGAAAAAAGAATAAAATAAAATCAGATGTGTCCTGATCAGTGTGTAAATGAGTAGAGGGACTTTGTCTGTTCTTGTGGATCATCATCATGTGGCCTTCTACACACATCATCCACATGTCAGCACAGATTCATCAGTTGCTGCTGACCTCAGGTCAGTCTGTCAATATACAATCAATATCTGATCAGACCTGTTGGACTAAACACTGACTACAACACTGTGACTCAGGACTGAACTGGATCAAAGTTTAACGGTCCAGTCCTGATCCAGGACTAAGGTCTTTCTTGTGTGTTGTATCAGTGAGGACTAAAGTGAAATGAGCTGAAAGTGAAGAATTACTATCAGTATTTGAGAAGAACAGAAACATGAGACAACAACTATTTCAAACATCATTCATTCATTAAATCAAAGTCAATGATTCAGGTTCTGAGTGAAGATCAATCAGGTTCAGTTGTGGATCAAAGATCTCAGATCTACAACAGTAACAGTCAGTGAACTCACATCAGAGTCTCCAGTCTACAGTCTGGACTCTCCAGAAAACCACTCAGATCCTTCAGGTCTGAATCCTGCAGGTTGTTGCTATACAGGTCCAGTTTTCTCAGGTGGGAGGGGTTGGACTTCAGAACTGAGCCCAGAGAAGAACAGCTGATGTCTGACAAACTGCAGCCCACCAATCTGAATGAAAAATAAAAGCAGTGAGTTGAGGACAAAGCTCCTTGTTGACAGCGTTCAGTGTCTCATCATCTGTTCAGAGCTGAAGAAGCTTCAGAAAGAACAAGTTTAGAAAGTCAAAGTCCAACAGCTGAAGCAACAGGAAGCAGGTTAAACAGTCAGAGAGAGAAAACAGCTCATTAATATTCATGAGAAGCTGCTGCTGCTTCAACATAGATGCAGTGACTCCGCCTCTTCACCTGTCAGCTCCACCTGTGGCTCCATCGATACAAACTTATGTTGTTCAGCCACATTGATAAGAGATTTACTAGTCTCGCTGGCCAGACCCTACTCCAGAGAAGAAGGGTCTGGCTGGTCCGCCTATGATTCTGCGATCGGAGAAAAAAAACGCTCCGGGCGTTTGGAATTCTTTCAACCAGTCACAGTGCTTATTGCTAGATGGGGTACATGAGCTGACGTCCTGATGTTAGCTTAGCTACTGCCGTTAGCTTAGCTACTGCCCAAACTGAATAAATACCACACATAGCAACATAAAACACACACACACAGAAATAGTAATGTTTCTTCAATCATTTCAGATTTGTCTAAACGGTGATAGGGCGTGAAAAATATGATATATAGCTAAACTCTCGTTCGTTACTACTGTTCTCATTCAAATTACGCGCTGGTTTTCTACCCAGAAGTTCTTTCTACAAGGAGATTCGGTCTATAATATCAGCCTCATGTCTGCAGTTCAGTGTCAACACAACTTTTACATCACATTCATCTGAGCACAGAAATAAAACAGAGTCTGACCTCAGATTCTCCAGTCTACAGTCTGGACTCTCCAGAAAACCACTCAGACCCTTCACTCCTGAACCCTGCAGCTTGGTGTTTCCACTCAGGTCCAGGTCTCTCAGGTGGGAGGGGTTGGACTTCAGAGCTGAGGCCAGAGAAGACCAGCCGGTCTCTGACAAACTGCAGCTCATCAACCTGAATAAAGAATAAAAGAAAAAGATAAAATGATTGATAATTGATCAGGTGTGTCCTGATCAATGATCAGTGTCTAAAATGAGTAGAGGGACTTTGTCCTTCTGTAGGAAGTACTAAACACGGACTACAACACTGAGATTCAGTACTGAACTGGATCAAAGTTTAACGGTCCAGTCCTGATCCAGGACTAAGGTCTTTCTTGTGAGTTGTGTGTGTTGTATCAGTGAGGACTAAAGTGAAATGAGCTGAAAGTGAAGAATTACTATCAGTATTTGAGAAGAACAGAAACATGAGACAACAACTATTTCAAACATCCTTCATTCATTAAATCAAAGTCAATGAAGAGAAACAGTGAATGGACTAAAACCAGCGAAGAAGGAAACAGACGTCACCATGACGACCCTCAGTGTGGATCAGTATAATATCAGCCTCATGTCTGCAGCTCAGTGTCAACACAACTTTCACATCACATTCATCTGAACACAGAAATAAAACAGAGTCTGACCCCAGAGTCTCCAGTCTACAGTCTGGACTCTCCAGAAAACCACTCAGATCCTTCATTGCTGAATCCTGCAGGTAGTTGATGCTCAGGTCCAGTTCTCTCAGGTGGGAGGGGTTGGACTTCAGAGCTGAGATCAGAGAAGAACAGCTGATCTCTGACAACCTGCAGTTCTGTAATCTGAACAAAGAATAAAAGCAGTGAGTTGAGGACAAAGCTCCTTGTTGACAGCGTTCAGTGCTTCATCATCTCTTCAGAGCTGAAGAAGCTTCAGAAAGAACAAGTTTAGAAAATGAACAAACATTTGAGGCTGAACTCTGTTGCCATGACAACAAACATATGAAGCAGCTGATGACGCTCAGAGACAGAAAAACCTGCTGACTGCCTTCACAGATTTAACCCGCTCAAACTTCTTCAAAATGCTGAAACAACAGGAAGCAGGTTAAAACCGTCACATACTAATCCTGAATGCCAAAGATTCAGCCACAATCCAGCTATGGTGGGTCACATGTTTTGGTTTTGCAGGGCTCTGAACAGCTTCTGGACAGATGTTTTTGAAGCTCAAATACGTGGTGTCAATGTAGACCCTGATCCTGTGATTGCCATCTTTACAACAACAACCTCAGAAGAACAATCTTATAGTCATGTAGCAGACCACTTTTTGGTTTTATGTATTGCTGTTACTCATTTTGTCCACAAGAGGGCAGCCTTGTACTGCTAAAATGGTTAAATAAGTTAAAATCTTTAAAAACTAATAGTTAAGTTACTTTAAATACATTGTGACATGATTTCGTTACATAAATATATTTCGTGATTGGAGTGCATTATGGTAAAATGTCATTCATCTGGTTTTTATATGCATATTGTCCGTTTTGAAGGTTATATTTGTAATGAGCTTTTATTTTGAAGAGATCGCTAACCTACTATGTCACTTCCTGGCTATGTTGTGTCTTCCGGTAAAAACAAGGTGATACGGAACGAGTTAACGGCAAAGTAATAAGTTAAGGTAAACAAAGGAGAAAGAGGCAATGAAAGAGTTGCGGTAAATGAACAATAAAGGACTGGAAATAGCAACCCCCCGAGGAGGCACAAGGTTAGCAATTTGTAGTGTTTACGGTACTTGTGTTGATGATTTGTATCAGAAAGCTAAAGCTATGCTAACTGTTTTGCACATAATGAAAACATAAATGTAACTGGTGTATCTTTGTGTCTTATCAGTTCTCACGTTGGTATTCAACGAGTTGGTTACGGAATGGTTTATGGAAATAAATGTTGAAAACCACCAGTCGAGTCCTAAATCTTTCGGAGGGTATGCTACAGTGAGAACTTCACCCAGCGAGGCACCAGGGATAACTTCGCTCATCAAGGCTCCGGTGACTTCGCCCAGCAAGGGACCAGTGACTTTACCACATGCATCGCCACTCCGTCTGTGAACTCCACGGTCAAGCAGCACAGCACGGAGCTACGCTACAGCATCGTATGGTAAAGTGATGGCTCAAGGGACGGTAAAGACTATAAATACAGTAAAAATGGATGTCTTAAAGGAACAGATAAATAAACTACAAGCAGAAATTGAAGAAAATAGAGGATTGCTAAATCAAAAGGATGAAGAATGCTTGTCATGGCAGGAATTAAAGGAGCTAACTGAAACCAAAAATAAACAACTAGTTGAGCTTCAACATGAAATGAATGAAACGGAGGAAATAAAAACACCACGTCATTCAGAACGCAAAAGTGTACCCACAGAGAGGTTTCTTGCCTATCAAAGGGAGGAACAAAGTAAAAAAGAAAGGAGACTGCTTAGCCTTTATGAACAATGGAAAATTCAAATCAGATCAACGAAAGAAAACCTAAAGCAAAACACAACAGATATGGAACTGGCTAAAATGGCAGACACTGTTGAAAACGGAAAAGATGACATCATGAAAATTTACCACGAAATAAGACAGGGTACCACCCCATCCGCTGATTTAAGACGCAAAATAGATGCTTGTGAGGCAGTCACTAAAGACATTATGAAAATAATAAATGAACGCTTATCCGGAATAGACGATGTCTTTGATGCAGAGCGTGAAAAACGCAAACTCCGTGAGCTCCACGCTCATAACTACGCCCACTCCATTTATGGGACTGCTTCTCAGTCAGCTAATAGTCACTTCTCTGAAGCATCAGTCATGGCTGCAAAAAGGGCTGAAGCAGTCGCAGAGCTCGCTGCAAAAGAGGCTCAATGCAAATTAATGGAGGAAGAAAGAAAGCAGAAGGAAAAAATAAGGATGATGGAATCTGAATTAGAGCGTTTGCAAGCAGAAAGGGACAGAGAAGTAGCATGTGTGAGGCTGGAAAGCTACGACAGAGAAATCAGACAGGAAACTGACAATCAGCCCTTACAGCAAATGAACAGTCTGCCTACACAGCAACAAGACAGTAGATACAACAGGCAGAGCCCTGCCATCCCCTCTGTGTATCACCAAAACCCTTCCATAGTCCCACCAAATTCCTCCACTGACATCTCCTCTTTAGCCCAAGCGATACAAGACAGCATAACCATCAACAGACTCCCCATGCCAATGCCCACAGTGTTTGGAGGAGACCCCATCCACTACATTGAATGGAGAGCTTCATTCATGTCACTGATAGATAGAAAAAGCATCTCATCAGCCGACAAACTTTATTATCTAAAGAAATATGTCAGTGGCCCTGCTCACAAATGTATTGAAGGCACCTTTTTCCGAGACGATGACGAAGCATACAGAGATGCATGGAATAAGCTCAACCAACGCTACGGGCAGCCATTTGTCATTCAAAGGGCTTTCAGAGACAAGCTGTCAAAATGGCCAAAAGTGCAAACCAAAGACGCTGAAGGGTTAAGGGCCTTCTCTGATTTCCTAAATGCCTGTCTCCAAGCCATGCCTCACGTGAGAGGTTTAGAAATCTTGAATGATTGTGAAGAGAATCAAAAGCTGACACAGAAAGTCCCAGATTGGCTAGCAGCACGGTGGAATCGTCAAGTCTCAATAGCTCTCATGGAAGGAAGAGACTTCCCCACTTTTGAAAACTTCGCCAGATTTGTGTCAGTGGAAGCGGAGATAGCATGTAACCCAATCACTTCCCTGCATGCTTTACACTCATCCAGCTCATCCTACGTCAAAAGAAACACAAATGAAACAAAGGGAAACAAAGTAAGTGTCTTCAGCACTCAAACAAATGCAAACACTGAAAACATAAGGCCAAATTATGTAAAAGAAAAGCCTCCCTGCATGTGGTGCAAAGATGACAAGCATCAACTGTCCAAGTGCTCAAAATTCAAAGAAAAATCCCTCGAGGAAAGACGAACATTCATAAAAGACAATAAACTGTGCTATGGATGTGTCAAACCAGGTCACAGCGCCAAGGAATGTCGTCACCGTCACACCTGTGATCTGTGCAAGGGAAGACATCCCACCTGTCTACATGATGAAAATTACAAACGGTATGAGGAGAAAGACAGATCTGTAAGCATGGAAAGAAGGAAAATTACAGCAAATGTGAACACAGCTTCAAACTGTTCAAATGAAATTGTGACAGCTAGCCCACTCTGTGTCACTAAAGAGGGTCAGTCATACAGCACCTCCATGATTGTCCCTGTGTGGATCTCCTCTGCCACCCAGCCGTCCAAAGAACAGCTCGTCTATGCACTGCTGGACACCCAGAGCGACAGCACCTTCATAGAGAGAGAAGTAAGTGATGAATTACAACCGAACACTTTCCCTGTACAACTGAAACTCACTACTATGCTAGGAGAGAGCATGATAATGAGAAGTGAAAGAGTAGAAGGACTTCGTGTCAGAGGCTACAATTCAGGCATTTACATTGATCTCCCTCCTTCATACACAAAAGACTGTATCCCCATGAACCGTGATAACATACCTACCCATCAAACAGCAAAACAATGGCCTCACCTAGCAGCAATCACAGATCAGATACCCCCTCTCCTCAGCTGTGATGTCGGACTCCTCATTGGGTATAACTGTCCAAGAGCTATAAAACCCAGACAACTGATTGATGGAGCAGACAATGAGCCCTACGCCGTCCTCACAGACTTGGGGTGGAGCATTGTGGGCTGCTCTACACCTGGCTTTAATGAAAGACAGTCCAGCCTGTGTCACAGAGTCACGGTAAAGGAACTTCCTCCAGTAACGCCGATGGATGTGATAAGCGTCCTGGAGTCAGACTTTAAGGACACGAAAGGAGATGACAAAACTGTCTCACAAGAGGACCTCATGTTCCTGAGCACACTCAAGGATGGTATAAAGAAAAATGCCCAGGGACATTACGAGATGCCTCTTCCATTCAGAAAACGGCCCTCCTTACCTGACAACAAAAGGCTCGCTGAAATCAGGCTCAGTCATCTTCAACGCAAGTTCAGCAGGGATGAAAAATACAAAAGAGACTACACAACATACATGAAGGAAATCATAGAAAGAGGTGACGTGGAAGAAGTGCCCACAGATGGAACTGAAGGTGAGCGGTGGTATATTCCACATCATGGCATATATCACCCTCAGAAGCCTGACAAATTGCGTGTTGTGTTCGACTGCTCTGCAAAATACTGTGGCACAAGCTTAAATGAACACCTGCTCCCAGGACCAGACATGATCAATAACCTGACAGGTATTCTTATAAGGTTCAGACGGCATCCCATTGCTCTTCTATGTGACATAGAGAAAATGTTTCACCAATTTCATGTCCAAGAGGAAGACCGCAACTACCTCCGGTTCCTCTGGTGGAAGGATGGAGATACAACAACACAACCTCAGGAGTACCGCATGAAAGTACACCTCTTCGGTGCGGTGTCATCCCCTGGGTGTGCGAACTATGGACTTAAGTATTTAGCCAAAGAACACAGCCACACACACCCAGTAGGAGCACAATTTGTTGCAAAAGACTTTTATGTAGACGACGGAGTGACAAGTACAGACAATGTGAAAAGAGCCATTCAGTTGGCACAGGAGGCAAGGGAGATATGCAGCAAAGGTGGTCTCCGTCTCCACAAATTTGTGTCAAATAACCATGCTGTATTGCAGAGCCTGCCCCCATCAGAGTGTGCAACAGAGACAAACACAAAGGACTTAACATTCAATGACACACTGGAACGAGCTTTAGGAATTCAATGGAGCATAAAAGAGGACAGCTTCAGATTCAACAACACCTTAAAGGACCAACCAGCCACACGGAGAGGCATATTATCTACTGTCGCTTCCATATATGATCCTCTCGGCTTTCTCGCACCATATGTCCTCCACGGAAAGAGAATCCTCCAAGAGATGTGCAACCAGGGCACTGGTTGGGATGAACCCCTGCCAGAGAGGTTAAAGCCACGGTGGGAGAGTTGGCAACGTGATTTCACCAACCTACAGAAAATAAACATCAATCGCTGTTACTTACCTGCTGACTTTGGAGAAGTTGTAGAGACTGAATTACACCACTTCTCAGATGCGAGCACAAGCGGATACGGGCAATGCTCTTATCTGAGAGTCAAGAATAAGAAAGGAGAGATTCACTGCTCACTGGTGATAGGAAAGGCCCGTGTTTCTCCAACAAAAGTGACCACAATACCACGGCTCGAATTAACTGCAGCAGTGGTTTCAGTCTCCATCAGTAACATGCTCCGAGAAGAATTGAGAATTGTTGATGGAAAAGAATACTTTTGGACTGATTCAAAGGTGGTGTTAGGCTACATAAATAACGATGCACGGCGATTTCACACTTTTGTAGCCAACCGGGTCCAGAAGATCCGCCACTGTACAGACCCACAGCAATGGCGCTACGTCCCTACGGATGAGAATCCAGCAGATGGAGCATCCCGAGGTAAAACTGTAAATGAACTACTTGCATCTGACTGGTTCACCGGCCCTATGTTTCTCTGGGAGAAGGAGTTACCTATGGAAAATGATGCAGTGCCAGACCTGTCCATAGGGGATCCAGAAGTCAAAAAGGCACAAGCCCTGCAAACAAAAACTACAGAAATAATGAGTCTTGTCGACCGCCTGTCCAAGTTCTCATCATGGTCCCGAGCTACCAGAGCTGTAGCCCGCCTGCTTCGACGAGTCAAAAAGATCACATCACATGCTCTTTCAACAGTGAGTGAAAGAGAAAGTGCTGAGCATGTCATAATCCAGGATCTGCAAAGACAAGCATATGAAGAGGAAATCAAATCATTGAGCAAAGGTAATCAACTACAGCGTGGCAACAAATTACACCACCTTGATGCTTTCCTCGACACAGACGGTCTCCTCAAGGTGGGAGGACGACTCCGCCACTCGTCACTCACTGACTCCTTCAAGCATCCAATTGTCATTCCTAAAGAGCACCATGTGACAAAGTTAATAATAGCTCACAACCATGAAAAGACAAAACATCAAGGAAAAGGATTCACAGTAAATGAAATCAGAGCCAGTGGATATTGGATTCCTGGAATGAGCAGAGCAGTAACATCTTACATCCATCAGTGTGTGATCTGTCGTAAACTCAGGAGAGCTGCAGAGGGTCAAAGAATGAGTGACTTACCTGTTGAACGCGTCGAACCCTCCCCTCCTTTCACACACTGTGGTATGGATTGCTTTGGCCCTTTCATGACGACACAGGGAAGAAAACAGCATAAACGATACGGCCTGCTCTTTACTTGTTTTTGCTCACGAGCCATTCACATCGAGATGTTAGAGGATATGTCCACGGACACCTTCATCAACGCCCTGCGATGTTTCATTGCTCTCCGTGGTGCAGTCCGTCAAATTCAGTGTGATCAGGGCACCAATTTTGTTGGTGCCAAGAATGAATTCAAGACAGCTTTACAAGAACTTGACACACAGAGATTGAACACATTCCTGTCACAGAAACAGTGTGATTTCATCATGAATGCACCTCACTCCAGTCACGCTGGGGGCGTGTGGGAGCGCCAGATAAAGACTGTCAGAAGTGTTCTGAGCTCTACCCTGTCTCTTTCTCAAGGCAGACTCAACGATGCTTCATTAAGGACTGTACTGTACGAAGCCATGGCCATAGTCAACAGCCGACCCCTCACTGTTGATAACTTGAACTGCCCTGACAGCCTTGAACCTCTCACCCCCAATCATCTCCTCAACATGAAATCCAGCACAGCACTTCCTCCACCAGGCACATTCCCTAAAGAGGACCTGTATGGAGCAAAGAGATGGCGTCGTGTACAGTTTTTATTGGAACAGTTTTGGAGTAGATGGAAACGAGAATATCTCCACAATATCACCACAAGGCAGCGGTGGCACACGCCAAAAAGAAATCTAATGGTGGGTGATATAGTGATGGACAAAGATGAACTGTTACCCAGAGGTGAATGGAGACTTGCAAGAGTCATAGAGACAGTCAGTGGCAAGGATGGACTTGTAAGAAGAGTGAAAATCTCAGTAGGAGATAAGAATCTGAGCAAGAAGGGTGAGCGTCTTGCCAAACCTTCAATATTGGAACGCCCAGTGCAGAAGTTAGTTCTGCTTTTTGAAGCTTCTTAAGTTGTGGCTACACAAAGACAATGACACTCTTATTGAGAAAATTATTCTTAGTTCACACTCACAGTATTCAATGTGGAACGCAAATAATTTTGGTGGGAGTGTAGCAGACCACTTTTTGGTTTTATGTATTGCTGTTACTCATTTTGTCCACAAGAGGGCAGCCTTGTACTGCTAAAATGGTTAAATAAGTTAAAATCTTTAAAAACTAATAGTTAAGTTACTTTAAATACATTGTGACATGATTTCGTTACATAAATATATTTCGTGATTGGAGTGCATTATGGTAAAATGTCATTCATCTGGTTTTTATATGCATATTGTCCGTTTTGAAGGTTATATTTGTAATGAGCTTTTATTTTGAAGAGATCGCTAACCTACTATGTCACTTCCTGGCTATGTTGTGTCTTCCGGTAAAAACAAGGTGATACGGAACGAGTTAACGGCAAAGTAATAAGTTAAGGTAAACAAAGGAGAAAGAGGCAATGAAAGAGTTGCGGTAAATGAACAATAAAGGACTGGAAATAGCAACCCCCCGAGGAGGCACAAGGTTAGCAATTTGTAGTGTTTACGGTACTTGTGTTGATGATTTGTATCAGAAAGCTAAAGCTATGCTAACTGTTTTGCACATAATGAAAACATAAATGTAACTGGTGTATCTTTGTGTCTTATCAGTTCTCACGTTGGTATTCAACGAGTTGGTTACGGAATGGTTTATGGAAATAAATGTTGAAAACCACCAGTCGAGTCCTAAATCTTTCGGAGGGTATGCTACAAGTCAAATGCCATAGCTTTTTAATGCTGATGGCCAATGGCAGTTTTTTTCTGTTTGTGAGTGTGTTTGTGGGCATACATGCGTTCCGATCCACAGTTTACTTGGACAGAGCCCCTTACTACCTACTCCCTGCACAGGGAATCTGTTGTAGGGAACTTCATAGGTAGTGTTGCACCGATACCGATACTAGTATCGGTAGGGGGCCCGATACGGCACTAAAATGCTGGCATCGGTATCGACGAGTAAAACAAATGACGCACTGATGCCATTTACTGATAACTAATATGAACGCTGCGCCTTGTGTCTTCTCTCGCCCAACACTCAGTGCTGTGTGATCACACGTGTTCAGCGCATGCCAAGCCAAGTAAGGATGTAAACAATTAAATTAATTGCAGTTAATCAATCCTTTTCAAGGAGTTTTTTTGTGAAATGTAAACAAGCAAAGCCGACATAAAGTAGCGGGATCTCTAAATGTATCTAAATGTGTGAGCACCGCACTGAGCAGCGCACTGAGCACACAAGGGAGAGAGGAGGTGAAAAGAGACAACAACACTGTTACCTGTTGTATACTCAGGCTGTACCATCGCTAACACACAGAGACCAGTGTGTAACGAGTCAAAAAGCCGCCGTCACTGAGCTGCCAAACCGACGCGGATCCGCCGTGCTGAGACACCGGGTCGATTTGAGCTGCGTTCAGGCTGCAGTGACGGCGGCTTTTTGACTCCTTACACACTGGTCTGTGTGTGTTAGCGATGGTGCAGGCTGAGGCCAGTATACAGCAGGTAACAGTGTTGCTGTCTCTTTTCACCTCCTCTCTCTCCTCTCTCCCTTGTGCGCTGCTCAGTGCGGTGCTCAGTGCGGTGCTCAGTGCGCTGCGCACACATTTAAATAGAGATCCCGCTACGTTATGTCGGTGCGGTCGCTACCGGAGCTTAATTAAATTTTTTTAAAAAGCGCTCGTTGCGGTGCAGCTGAGAGCAGCGGAGTTTCCTCTGCTGCAGCTGATCAGCTGACATGTGGTCAAGACGAAGCTACAGAGTAGACCTGTCACTGTCACAGGTGTCTCTCATCTCATCTCATTATTATAGGACTTCAACCTCAGAGCTCTGTCTTCAGACCTGTCCCTGAACATCACACATGGACAACATGGAGCCGCCTGTGTGATTGGTTACTGAGTTTATTAATGTTTACATCAGGCTGTGTTCAACCAATCAGTTTATGCTACTGTGATTTATGTATATACCAGGGGTGGAAAGAGTACCAAAAAAATCTACTCAAGTAAAGTACTGTTACCTCGATGAAATTTTACTCAAGTAAAAGTAAAAGTACTGGTGTAAAAATCTACTCAAGTAAAAGTAAAAAGTAGTTCATTTAAAATTTACTCAAAGTAAAAGTTACTTAGTTACTTTTTTTTTTTGGGGGGGGGGGGGGGGGGGGGGGTAATAATGGCCAGAGATTGGCCTAACATTCTCTGTCTCTGTGTTTCAAATTTGTCCCTTCTCCATCGATACACTGGTCTCCATCATCTTTTAGCTCCTGTGGCACCAACTTGATTCTGACATTCTGACACAGTTGTCCAGAGCCAATCAGATGGACAGTTACAGTTACTGGCACTAAGGTTGTCACGATCATGATCATGATACAAAAATGTTCAACTCAATATCGATATTAAGGAAAATATTCGATACTCAATACCATTTTCAATACGGATAAAAAAAGAAAAGAAAAATCTCTCTCTCCCTCTTTGACTCACACCTGTTTTTTTTTTACTGTCTTTCCTGTCTGCTCTCAAGGGGGGGGTATTTTACTGTAGGTTTTCTCTCTCTCTCGGTCCGGCCTTCAGCCCCGGTGTGTCTGGCAGGGTCAGCGGTCCCGTTACCGAACACAGCCGGACATGTTCATGAGTTCATTAAAAAAAAACAAAAAAAGCCCGGACGCCCCGGACAGGACGTGAGAAGTGGACAAAAGAGGACGTTTGGTCACTGTAAACGTAGCCGAATAGATGGACATGCCTGATAACGTTGTCTTTAATCATTAACGTCAGCTTTTAACCGCTAGCTGTGGCTAATGGCTAATATTAAGACGACAACATAGCGACGAGCCCTGTTATGCACAAACTCACGTAGCGGTGAGGGGGGAGAGAGGTGTAGCTACCTGCTGCTGTGTGCGTCTGTGAAGGGACAGAGAGAGAGAGAGAGGCGGCAGCGGCGTAGCTACTTTTGACACTTTTTTTACTTTGTAACGGAAGCTATTTAAAATGTAACTAAGTAAATTTCTTCCAACAATATGTACTCAAGTAAAAGTAAAAGTACTGATTTTAAAAATTACTCAAAAAAGTACAAGTACACAAAAAAGCTACTTAATTACAGTAACTTGAGTAAATGTAACTCGTTACTTTCCACCCCTGGTATATACAGTAATCATCATAGTGTAGTGGCAGGAAAGACCATTTCATGTATCAAATCTATTGTGTTGGTCAAGTCAGAGGAAAAATGTTTGGGGTGTTTTTACTGTTCCTAAATGTAAAAATGGGTTACATTGGACCCTCAACATTATTTAAAGGTTAAATAACGTGGTACTTAAACATTTTTACCAGGTAGGCAATAAAAAAGTTCTACTGGATTATAGTATTAGAAGAAAAAAAGCTCTTATATATTTTTTTTCCCAAACTGTGTGGTATCGGTACGGTATCGGTATCGGTATCGGCCGATACTGCACAGCCGGGTATCGGAATCGGTATCGGGGGCCAAAAAATGGTATCGGTGCAACACTATTCATAGGTTGACTATGTAGAATTACCAGAACAACAACAGAAAAAGAATTCCAGCAGTCGATTGCCAGACTGTTGCTAGGTAAAACGGGCCGTTGCTAGGGACTCCGCTCTGATCAGAGGACAGACAGGAGGAGAACTATGCAGGATATTTATCTTATGTTTCATTTTTACCGTCATTAACAGCATAATAAATGACTTGCAGCTTGTTACAGGGAGAGTGGAGGCTCTCTGCCTTCCACACCGCTGCTGAAACCAAACCTGCGCTCAGAGCCTCCGCTGTCACTGCTCTCGTCAAGTTGAAAAAAAAAAAAAAAAAAAAAAGAGCTCGGTTGCACCAGGAGTCCGCGACAGTAAACGTGTTTAGGACAGATAAGACTACACAAATACATCCATCCTAACATGTACTGTATATGATAATCCATTGATCCACCGATTTATTATTAAAAAGGCTTGGTTGGAAACAAACACATACGACCGTGAGGAGGCAGGAAAACAACGGAGAATTGAGCCACGTGTCGGCTACGGGCAGGTGCGAATGTAAACAGAACGTTGACAGAAAGTCACTGTCAAGCCCGTCAAAATGTTTTAAAAATATTAATTCAGACTAAAAAAAAATGTTTTATGGAAAAGCAATACTTTCATTCTGTACCCCTCAAAACGCCCAGTGGATGTATTATTTTTTTTTAAATATAGCTTTTAATAAAGATTCTACATATTCAACCTTTAAAGGATATAACTCCAATCGGAACACCCTGCAATGTCACGGCTGTTTCCGGCTGAGTTTAAAAATAAAGTTTTTAAAGTTTCAAAATGTTTCACGCCACTATCACCGTTTAGACAAATCTGAAATGATTGAACATTACTATTTCTGTGTGCACGAGTAAAGCAGTTTTGTGTTGCTATGTGTGGTATTTATTCAGTTTTGGCGCATCACGATGTGTAGAAAGCATCAGTGGCTGCAGCTGACAGCGAAGAAGGAAACAGACGTCACCATGACGACCCTCAGTGTGGATCAGTATAATATCAGCCTCATGTCTGCAGCTCAGTGTCAACACAACTTTCACATCACATTCATCTGAACACAGAAATAAAACAGAGTCTGACCCCAGAGTTTCCAGTCTACAGTCTGGACTCTCCAGAAAACCACTCAGATCCTTCATTGCTGAATCCTGCAGGTTGTTGTTGTAGCTCAGGACCAGGTGTCTCAGGCGTCTCAGGTGGGAGGGGTTGGACTTCAGAGCTGAGACCAGAGAAGAACAGCTGATCTTTGACAACTTGCAGTTCTCTAATCTGAATAAAGAATAAAAGCAGTGAGTTGAGGACAAAGTTCAGTTCAGTGTTTCATAATCTGTTCACATACTGACTAGATGCCACCTTCTGCTTCTCAGTGTACATCAATAGCGCCGCCATCTTGGTACGGGTTTTCTGACCATAGACATATACGTCTGACAAGCAGTCAGACCCTGTCAGACCCTTGTAGAACAAATTTCAGTGTATTTATGCAAATGGGTGTGACTGAGTATGTAATATTCAGTGAGTTATGGCGATTTTAATGGTTGATAGACCTCTGCCTCTGTTGACTAATGCAGGAAGTAGACATGGCTTCCCCCGTACCAAGTTGGCGACGTTGACATATTCCACTCAATAGAGCTGCCTGGAAACGCAACATCTAGTCAGTATATCTATGATTTGTTCAGAGCAGAAGAAGAAGCTTCAGAAAGAACAAGTTGAACAACAACAAAGAACAGAAAATGAACAAACATTTGAGGCTGAACTCTGTTGCCATGACAACAAACATATGAAGCAGCTGATGACGCTCAGAGACAGAAAAACCTGCTGACTGACTTCACAGATTTAACCTGCTCAAACTTCTTCAAAATGCTGAAACAACAGGAAGCAGGTTAAAACCGTCACATACTAATCCTGAATGCCAAAGATTCAGCCACAATCCAGCTATGGTGGGTCACATGTTTTGGTTGTGCAGGGCTCTGAACAGCTTCTGGACAGATGTTTTTGAAGCTCAAATACGTGGTGTCAATGTAGACCCTGATCCTGTGATTGTTTGACAGTGACAGTGACAGTTTTTTTCTGTTTGTGAGTGTGTTTGTGGGCATACATGTGTTCCAATCCACAGTTTACTTGGACAGAGCCCCTTACTCCCTACTCCCTGTGGGCATAGCCTACATACATATACATGTGAGTGTGTGTGCGTGAGTATATGAGATGCAGATGTTTTTATTAAGGGTATATCTATGTGTGAGTGTGCATCTTAATTAATTTTCCTCTGCTTGTGAGGGGTGGCTGGGTGTGGCTGATTTGCTGCTAAATGTTCATTGTTCTGTAACCTGAAAAAAAGCTATAAATAAAATGCTTTAAAAAAGCAAAACAGTCACAAAGAGAGAACAGCTAGTTATTATTCATTAGAACACGTCTCTCTTGAATACTTGATTCTGATTGGTCAATCACCAATATTCTGCGGTGTTTATTTCTCGATAGACCACCTCGGGGGGGGGGGCGTTGCTAGGGACTCTATAGCAACGGCCAACTGGAGGAGCAATCACTCATCAATCAGTGAATCCAAACATTACCAGCTTACACACGGTCTAACAACCGACCAACTATACATGATCCCGCTTATTACACGGTTTACGACTGATATAATTCATTTGAAACATAATGTTGATCAAAATATGACTTTCATCAATTTATAATTGCATCATTTAGCGAATCTGGACTGGTCACGTCCGCTATTTTGCTGAGCCTCCTCCCGGTCGTGCATTTGAAGCCTTTGATAATCAATCAGTGGATCGATGGATTACCATACACGTGTTACGGTGTGTGTATTGTGTGTAGTCGTATCTGTCGTAAACAAGAGATTAACTGTTTATGGGGTGCATTCGTGTCGCGGAGTCGCGGTGCCACCGAGACGAGAGGAGAGCTGACACCGGGTCAGAGGCTCTGATCAGCAGGTTTGGTTTATGTAGAACAGGCTAATTTTACATGAATAAAATCTCTTTTAATCATTATTTTGTTACATTATTGAATGATTTAGTTGTAGGCCGTGTTCTAAGCGGGATAATGTATAGTTGGTCGGTTGTTAGGAAACCCCTCCGATTCGCGTCGGGATTCCATACAACCTGTCAGGGTTTATTTCTCCATAACAAACTCCGAACTATACATTATCCCTTACTGAGAACATGCTGCTGCTTCAACACAGACGTAGTGACTCTTCTCTACCAGCTCCACCTGTGAGGACAAAGTGGAGACAAACTCCAACAGGTCAAGTCAGTGAACTCACTTCAGAGTCTCCAGTCGACAGTTTGGACTCTCCAGTCCAGCACACAGAGCCTTCACTGATGAATCATCCAGGTCGTTGTAGCTCAGGTCCAGTTCTGTCAGGTGGGAGGGGCTGGACTTCAGAGCTGAGGCCACAACTTCACAGTGGCTCTCTGAGAGTTGACTAAGAACAAGACTGTGAAGAGAGAAAATAAAACTTGTCAGAATAAAATCAGCTTTAGACTGTAAGAAAAACACAATTGATGTATTTGATGACAGGATGTGATGAACATCTGAGGTTCAGCTCATCTTCTCTTTCTGAGTTTGACATGAAACATGGGTGGTGTGTTCAGACCGAAAACCAAAAAATAATAGTTTTTTCCTTGCAAAGTGTGACATCAATGATGGACGTGTCATATTCTAGGCTGTGAAGACGAGCAGGAACAGGGAGAAGGCCGTGACTGACAACATGCAGAAAAGGAATTTGCAGTGGTAAGCTGAGGTAACTAAGGGCGTATTCACACCAGGCTCGTTTGGTCCGCTTGAAATTGACTTTTCCTCTGGTGCGGACTTTTTGGGGAGGTGTGAATACAAACTACTGGACTCTGGTGCAGATCAAACAAGTGAACCGAGACCACCTCTGCAGCTGGGACTCGGTTCACTTGTTTGGTCCGCACCAGAGTCCCAAACGAACCTTTCCCGAACCAAATGCAAAATCCAAGCGCCTTTTTGGATTCAACAGGCTTCCGTTGTTGTCAGAAAATGTGGAAATGATCAACAATGAGCCGTGGGTCAACATGGAGCACAGATAGACACGCTGCCTCCTTGATATCTGGTCAGTGGAAAACATTTATCAGATGCTGGAGAGGACGCACCCGTCGCCGATAAGGATGCGCATTCTTAATATTTTTTTAACTGATAACAGAAAGTCGTTATCCGATTAATAACCGTTAACAGAAATAAATGTGACTAGGCTTATGCCGATCGGCAATGTGGCATCCTCAGAGAATGATTATGTTTTTTGCTGTGCCATCCTTTTTTTCTTTTTTTTAGCGCACCATCCTTCAGACGCAGACGTCTGTGTGTTTGTTGTCTGACCATCCTTCACGGGGACGGCTGCTTAACGGCCACATAGCCTCCACGTGATGAATAAGCACAGGACAGGTGCAACTGGAAATACTACTAAATTGAAAGGGCAGCAAGAAACGCATTCATGACCTCCATTGTGTACTTTTCGTATAAGATCCCGCTGATAATTTTTATCCAATGATTGAGCGACTGTGGGACACACGTGCTTTTCTTTATAAAGTTGATCCGCTTGTGAAAAAATGCAATGTGACTAAAAAACCGCACCAAGTAAAAAAAATTTAAGTCCGCACCAAACCAAGTGAACTATCGGACTTTCCTGTTGTGAATACGCCCTAAATGTTTGGTGGCGATTTGGACATCGACACAACTTCAAGAAAAACTAGAAAGCAGCTGCTTCAATCAGTTTCTGGTTGGAATAGAAAAGTCAAAATAAAATTATAGCTGCTGTGCAGCGATGGGTCGGGTCCGGGCTATCTTTTGGAAAATTTAGGCAAATTCTGAGCAACAAACAGGAGAATAGGAAGACAAGCCAGTTGACCTTATAATGTTCATTTTGCACCAGTTGAGGATTGAACCCACAACTTCTAGAACCAAAGACCGTTGTCTATCGAGCTAATTGACAAGTGACAGTGCTGTTGTAACCGGGGTGACAAATCCCTCACTCACGGGGTATCTACTTCTCAACTCTCGCGGTATTATGCCCAAATCTCGCGGGATGGTCACCTGGTTCACCTGGGCCAATCATCGTTGAAGTTGGCGGTGACATCACGGGGTCACGTGGGTCGGCGCGACCAACCAAGTTTTAGTATTGAGCCGCTGCAGTTCAGTCCAAGGGGGCAGTTGTCGGTCTGAGAAGTGAAGTCACTTCCGCGTTCAAAAAACTGCAATCCCCTGGGCTTCCTCTGGGGGCTGGTGTCAGAAAGCAGCATTCTCCATAGACGCCCATGTTAAAATCGCTGACTTTACATCCTCAATAAACATGATCAAAGCCTGGTGTCAGAACGTTTTTTCGTCTCAATCGATAGTTTCTACCCCCGCACACACTCTGAGGGGGGGAGATTTTTTTTTAACTCTACAGTTTTACTGTTATTAGGTTAAAACTCTGGCCAATTAGGGCGCGGAAACGTTGAGTGACAGGTCCGAGCAGCTCCGTGGACAGCTGCTTCGAGGCCAGTGGTCGGGTTCTCGGCCGGCCAATCCAACATGGCGCTGTTCAGGCCGCCATATTTGAGTCACAAAAACGACTCCCCAAAACCAATGGGTGACGTCACGGACGCTACGTCCATTCTTTTTACAGTCTATGGTTCAGTCTCAGAGAGAGAGCAGCGGGGAAGCTGCATGAGAGACGAGCTACAGTTTGGTTCAAACTATGTTTCGCTTGTTTATTTTTAATCATGAGCAACGCCCTCTGATGCATGAATTTATGGTTAATTCATTAACTATAATTAGGGGTGGGCGATATGGCAAAAATATCATATCATGATTTTTTTTAAAATAAAGTCACGATTTCGATTTTATCACGATCTTAAATCGAAAAAAGAAAAGCAGACAGTTTAGGCCAAATAACCTTTCTGAACAGATTTTAATCTAAATAGTTGCAGTTTTGCCAACATTTGCAAACAACGTTCATACTAAAAGATAAACAACAACACTCTGATAAAGTGCAATCTTGCAACATAAAAGGTAGCTTTCAATAAACATGAAAGTAAAATATCAATTACACATTACAGACATTACTGTTTGTTTGGGGGGGGGGGGGGGGGGTCGCCGTAATTTGAACACTGTACAATTAGCGCGATATACTACTGTAGCGCATTTACTGTTTATTAGCGGCCAAGCGCGACCTATCCATGCTCCAGCAGTGTGTGTGTCTGTGTGTGTACGTGCGGTGCGCGGGCACGCACGTGAGAGAGGCGGCAGGTGGAGAGTCTGACTGACAGAGATGAGAGATAGTGAAACGCTGTTTTTAAAAGAAAAAAGAGCGACTAACCCCTCCGTTTGGCTTTCAGCCATGGTTCTCCATGCTGCTACCGCTACACACACAAACAAGGAGGCGGGTAAGAAAGCGTGTCACTGCCTGTAATTCGCTATGATTGGTCATTCAGGTTGACGACGTAATACGTCTGGTGCGTCGGTGCATCATCATAGAATGTGCCCTATCCTACGATCTCTGCACTTTGGCAGATCGTCTACACGCTCTGATCACTTCACGATCTAATATCGTCATATCGCCCACCCCTAACTATAATTTAATTTTATGCTTTGCTAAACATTTTTACATATTTTTTTTTACACATTTTAACGTTGTATACAACGTTATACAACGTTAAATAGGTCTATTGTGTATAGGCCTGAATAAGAGGACAAACGACTCTCACAACTCTGAAGCTTACACCTAAGACAATTCTTTGTTTCAAAACATCCCCAACAAGAAGGACATTATTATCATTAGTTACCATACTTCTTTAAGGATGCAGGACTGGTATTACCATGCCATTATACTAGAATTAATATGTTTTCGGCAACAAGAACTGAAATATCTGTCTCTTCATCTCCAAACACGTCTTTTGAAATAATCCTCAGTAATATGCTCAGTTCATCAAACCTATGCTTTATGAGAGGTGGCAAAGCATCCAGGGCACACTGGCACACAGCATTGCATGCAGATGTATTTGGTCTTGAGTGTGGCCAGGTTAACAGTGCACATCTTCCACAGCTCTCTCATCCTACCTCTGCTATCTGGCCCTACAAATTACAGTTAATCTGCACAGAAGTGTATATTTTTAAATGAGTAGCCTATAAATCGAGCAAAGGAATGTATTTTTATATTTATAACATAATTTACAACCAGAACAGTCACAAGAAAAGGTAAAGCAATTACATGACTTGTGTTGGACTTGATGCATGACGTCCACTTCAGTGGACACATGGTTAATTATAATTTACTACTTATTTGAAATACATTTTTCAAAAATAAAATAATAATTATATTACTTAGATGTTACTGTATATCATCATTTTTTTTTATATCTAGGGTTCTTCTGGAAAAGACGTTTGACAGGATCATAGACTGTAAAAAGAATGGACGTAGCGTCCGTGACGTCACCCATTGGTTTGGGGGAGTCTGTTTTGTGCCGCTACTACGGGGGTTTGAACTGCGCCATGTTGGATTTGACTTGCCATATTTGGAGCGGTGCAGCCGTTAGCCGGCCGAGAACCCGCCCACTGGCCTCGTAGCAGCGGTCTCCAGACCTGTCACTCAACGTTTCCGCGCCCTAATTGGCCAGAACTTTTAACCTAATAACAGTAAAACGGTAGAGTTTAAAAAAAATTCACCCTCCTCAGAGTGTGTGCGGGGGTAGAAACTATCGATTGAGACCAAAAAACGTAATGGTACCAGGCTTTTAACATGTTTATTGAGGACATAAAGTCGGCGATTTTAACATGGGGGTCTATGGGGAATGCTCCCTTCTGACACCAGCCCCCAGAGGAAGCCGGGGGGATTGCAGTTTTTTGAACGCGGAAGTGAGCTTCACTTCTCAGACCGACAACTGCCCCCTTGGACAGGATATGCCAGGAGCCGCCAACCTAGGTGGCTGTCTGGCGGCCATCTTGGATCCAGATAAAATTTACTTGCAGTTACAACGACTGACCACTGAATTAACCTCAATGGAGTGGTGCAGCAGAGAGCCCTCTATGGGCTGATAGGCAATTTAACCATATAAACCTTTGCATTTAGGATGGAATGACTTTCAAACAGCCGTCCACTGTAGTGACCACTATGCACCAGAGGGTTAAATAATGTGTGTAGACTTGTAGGAGCCCCTTACTGTGTTGCAACTGCCGCGCCGAGACCGCGACGGCCGAACGTAGTACGCAGTGGACGACCGGTGAGTCAAATTGTTTGTAGCCGCTAGCATTAGCATTAGCCGCTAGCATTAGCCGCGGCCGCCTTTCACTTTAATGAAGGTGGCTAGCGCTGTATAGCAAACAGGCCTGGGTCTTTGTAATGAGAAGCCAAGGGTTCTTTTGAGAATGAATGTAAAGTATATTGCTGTAATGGGTTTAAAGAGTATTGATGATGTATCATGTCTGTTAGTATTGATAATGAATCATGTTGCTAAATGTTCTAACTGCTGGTTATGATGTATGATTGATACAGATGCTATTTTTTTTTCTATTTCTATTTCTATTTGGTAAATCATGACTTTGAGAATATTAACTATAGTGCAATTAGTACTTTGTTGAATTATGTGCACACTGTATGGATGAATGTATTGATAAACCATGGTGAATGATGTAAGGAACTTTGGTCCTGTTCTCTTGACCAGGGTCTTATAGATGGCGAGCTAAAGGAGCCACGGACTGACAGATTGTCGAATGAGTCGCATCCCTCCTGCCAGGCTGGTAGGGGGCTCTTTGTAGCCCAGTAAAAAGACTCTCACCCCACTCGCTCAGCCCCTGCCCACCACACACACACACCTTCCCCCACACACTTTCCCACTCATTTCCCCTGGACTCAATTCCCCAACCCAGACGTGGGTTTACATGAACTGTGGGGGGGCAGCTGGGATCATCTTTTTGTGTTCATAACGAACCAAGCATTTGGGTTTTTTTTCTTTATTGCTGACTTTGATATCTGTTTATGAATCTGATTCTGAATCTCGATTATCTGAATGTGCATATGCAAATGATTGAAAGAAAGTTAACTTACCTTAATTAATTGTCTGTTTTTAGCAGATCTGTCGGTTCACTGTATATAATAGCACTTTTATTGTTGTGGGTTTTTCATTGCACTATTTTGCTAAAAAAATACATGGTATCATTAACCAGCAACTTCAGTCTCTGTCTGCTCCCTCCTTTAGTCTTACGTCAGCCTTCTGATCACTAGCCTATTGTTGTATTTTACTGTTACACATTAGCTTTAGCATTATGTTTGTGTGACATAGGCGCTACACTGTGGTGGCTTCACAAATTGACTAAGCCATTCACTGTTGTGCTGGCAGATTTGAAACCACTGTAAAAAGAAAAGTCAGTTTTTGAGGTAAGATTCTATTCTATCTATTTTGTATAGAGATGGTGTCGATCGATCGGCAACTGATCAGATCGGGCCGATATGATAAAAAAACGATCGATCGGGAAATCCAATCAAAGGTTAAAATCACCGATACGATCGGATTATCCACCTTTTCCTGGACGTCAAAAACGTAAGCCGGTTTTGACCATAGATGACGTTCAGAAACTTGTGGATACATACAGCAGGGTTTCCCTGCCGCATCCACGCATGCAGACAGTAAAATAAGGCTGCCTGTGTCACAATTGCATGTGTGTAATAGCCTATGGATCATGTAAAGCATGCAGGAGAGGGAGCGAGCGTCTCTCTCCCTCTCTCTCTGTCTGCGTGTGTGTGACTGGCAGCATAGACAGCTGCATCACGATTAAGCCCAATAGCGGCATTTGCTGGGATTAAAGTTCTCCGTCGCAACAACGGATTTCGACCAGTATGTGGGTGTGTGTGTGTGTGTGAGACACCGCAACGCGAAGTGTCGCGATCCTCCGCAGCCGGCTCGCGCCGTGCAGCAATCGTTTCGGCGTCTGGTCTATTTTGTGCGTGAGTGAGAGAGAGCCCGGTCGCTCTCGACACCGGCGGACCACGGACCGAATCCCGCGGCTGGATTCCAAAATTAAACAAAATGCTCCTTACGCTGTCAAAACAGGCTCGTTACTTGTTTCAACCTTATTGACATAGGCTATAGATCGCGCAAATAAGCGATAGAAAACGATTATAGGAGCCACACACGTTTATTTGTCTGTCTTTTGGGGTTTTCGTCAGGTCTCCACGGGTGGCAGTATAGAGTTTTCTTTATCAGCACGGGGCAGGAAGTCAGGTGACGCATGGGGTGGAGGATCATGCGGTTTTTACCGCTCGCCAGGCTCACTCCTTTGTTTTCCAGCCACAGCACTTTATTAGTTTCTTTTGCATTATTTAAGTCATATTTTGTTGTAACCTTTTTGTTTATTAAACGGGAACCTCACCCAACCTGGACCAGCGCATTGGACAGTGTTTATTGAGCGCGTCAAAAACAGTCTCCCACTCCCATGCAGAGTGACTACAAGAGGGCAGGATAGTCGCTATAACGATCTTTTTTCCCTTAGGTGTGTGACTCAGTGTCACTCCCAGTAAGATGCTGTAGCTACTTGGTGTCTGCTCATCAAAATCCTCTACTGAAGGAAAGTCCAACAATGTGCAGACAGAGCAGGAATATGAAAACTCCTGACTGAAAAAAACGTTATGAGTAGCAGGGCCGGTCCTAGAGTCTGGGGGGCCCAGAGCAAAGAAGCCCCCTTTTACATTTAAGTTCATTTCAGAGCCTGTACTTTCTTACTACTTGAGTAAAGGAGTTGAATCAGTACTTCTATTTTTACCAGAGTATTTTTGCATGAGTGGATGAATTAATGGGGAAAAAAGTGTTATCATCAACTCTCACCTTGGGTCTTGAACCCACATCCTCTGACACCAAGAACCAGCTTCTAACTCACTGAGCTAATTGTCTAGAAGTGAAACTTGGTATGTGACTTCTCAAATAGACTCAGGGGGTCAAAGCCAGGCAGCATTTGTCATGGCAGATTTCAAAAATGGTCAAAATGTCACAAATTGTGTTTCTAAACAAAAATCTGTTAATACATAAATTGCATCTTGACAGCATGGAAATGTTGGTGATTTGTTTTTAATAATAAGTGTTTTGCTTCATAAGAGAAAATTTAATGTTTAAAAATGTCAGTCTTACATTGACCGCAGTTGTTCCCATGAGAGCAGAATTCATAATGTTCTAGAAAATTCAGTTTTCGAGATAAAATTATGATATTTGCCAAACTTCATCAACCATAACTCCAAAATATTGTCAATTTTTTTCAGGAAGATTGAAAATGTATTTAGCAAGAATTGGATGGTATATGTTTACAGTCAAACGTTTTCATGCACTGTAGACTCAATTTTTGATAAATCAAAAATCCGAGAAACAAGTTTTGTGGAGGACAGTCTGAAAATGAAAAACTGTGATGGACGTCAGCAGCAAAGTTTCAGCAGTATTGGGGCTACATTGTGGTGAAGTTTCAAAACTGTACCGTTGGTTTGGTAGGAATTTTTAAAGTTTTAAAATTTAAACGCTTATTTGGAGTTGAGTAAATGTGGCATGGGACTGGACCTTTGTGCAAAGTTTGGTGAGTTTTCGCCCATGGGAAGTATGATTTCCTCGGAAGAAGAAAGAATAATTCCTAGGAATATACAGGAATACTTCTTTAGGGTCCGGGCTGCTTAGAGAAGAAGAAGAATTCCTAGGAACACAATAGGGTCCAGGCTGCTTAACTATAATACCTGGTCAAAATGTGAACAGTTAAGCAAGTGGAAGATAAAATGATCTATTTGTCACGTGTACCAGGTATGTACAACGCAGAGGGAGAGGGGGGAAGAAATGTCACAGAGTGATAGTCCTCTGCCCAAATTATTGGAAGACAATAATATATTGGAAGACTAGTAAGCCCCCTCCCCCTTTAAGTTGTTTGTGTACTATTCTTTTCAGCCACTTTTCCTTAGTTTGTAATTTTGCTTTTGTCCAGGTCTGGTCACAACTAAAAACTAGATAAAGTAGCATTTCCTGATGGAAATGCGTGTGAATGCTGAAAGCAGCTGAACGCTGTTGCAGAATTAGCAAATAGTGCAAGCAGTGACTGATCACCACGCAAATGTTTGACCGAGGTAGGAATCGAACCCACAACCTCATGGTCAGTAGACTTTCACTTTGCCTCTAGGCCACAGTGTACACACAGTTGCAAGACTGTTGTCTGTTGATGAGCTGCACTCTGTCTCACTCTGAAGTTAATGAGCCCAAAGCTGCACCTGTTGGAAACACACTGCGTCAACACCAAGAAAGCTTGAGAGTCAAGCTTGAATGACTTAGAATTAAAATTTCTGTGAATTTCAGGCTGAGAGCAGCAGTTTCAACATGAAGCAAGTTATCAGAAGTCAACAGAGGACGACTGGGAAAATAATTCACTATAATTGTTGTTGAGGCAAGATTTGAACCAGCAACCTTCAGATCTTCAGCCTAGCAAGCTAACCACTAGGCTACAGAGACAGTACCTTTAATAAGAGGATCACTGGCTTCTGCTTAAAAAAAGGAAAGGAAAGGAAAGTAAGGAAAGTGCAGAAATTAGCCACACCAAGTAAGAAGAGGACTTTTTTGTGACCTGTGACTATTTTTTGGTGAATTAAAGCAGAAGTAAGTGGTCCGGTCGTTTTCGCTAATGCTGCGTTCCAGGCAGGCTTTTGAAATCGTAAATTACAGCTTCAAGTCACAACTTACGACTTTGTAGCGTTTCAGGCAACCCACTCGTGTTTTTCCGACCTGTTTTACCGGTGAAAGTCACTATAACGGCCACTCGTAACTTCCGACCGGTGAACTCGTACCAGATCGAACTGGTACCACTTCACGGTCGGAAAAATACGAGTTTCCTTGAACGCACCATAACAGTCCTCGTCCCTACGTCGCCACATTCACGGCGTCCCTTGGCTGCACACACAGCCCTGCATGCCGTTCTCTCTCCTCATTGGATAAAAACTGTAGGATACGATAAATGTTTTCTCTTCGGCTCAGAGCAGAGCAGAGGGACTGAGAGACCCGTGTTTCAGTCCAAACACTCTATGTAAGTGATTGCTGTCGGAAGATATAACTATTTAAGACTTATATTAACACAAATATATCACTTACTTCTGCTTTAAAACGAATTAAAAAGCACTTAACAGCAAGTTACAAAGTTGAGCTCCTTCTCCTGCTGCTGTGAAAAAAATGCATTGGGCTGAATGAGAACAGAGAGCTCCCTGGCTGCATTTGAAAAATATTTTAAATTATTATTTAAGTCTCTTTGCATTTTTGAGTTTAATTTGTGGCCGTGCTGACAGTTTAGCCAGATAAACTCTAGAATGTTTTTTTGCCTCTCTCCACTCTGGCTGACAATGTCACCACTCTAGCTCTGCTCGTTAGACGCAACACACACCCATTATAAAGCTGGATTTTGTCAAAAAACTTAATGATTTTAAAACTGCCAAATATCAGAAACTGTTGAAGATATCAATAAGCTGAGTCATAGAGGAACACTTAAAACGTTTGTCTACAGCTTAGAATTTGAATGAAGTCTCTAGCAGAAAGTATGGTGATGCTTTAGTGGCTGAAAGAAGTAAGAAGATTTGAAGAGTTTGAAGACTGTTCTAATGCATTCTCTATGGGGGAAAAAAAATAAGAAAAAGTTAAATATTTGAAAAAGTATAAAAAGTATGAAAAATTTGAATACATCCGATGAAGTCCAGAAAAAGCTGCACGTTTTGATATATGAATTGTTGAAATAGCACAAAGTATGAAGGACTAGAAGAAGTCCGTAAAAAGGCGGAAGGAAATGGCCGAACAGAATAACAATAGTGTGAATGCTGAAAGCATGATCATGTCTGGACTCACCGAGCCTTCCTGCAGTTCCTCACAGCTGGGATCAGTCTCAGTCGTCCTTGATCTGATGTGTTGAAATTCCTCAGGTTCAACTCATCAAGAACCTTCTCTGACATCTGCAGCATGTAGGCCAGAGCTGAGCACTGGATCTCAGAGAGTTTCTCCTTTGATTGGTTCTCTGACTTCAGGAACTGTTGGATCTCCTCATGAACTGACTGGTCCTTCATCTCCGTCAGACAGTGGAAGATGTTGATGCTTCTGTCAGGAGAGTTTTTATCACTGTTCATCTCCTTCAGGTTGTTGATGACTCTCTGGATGGTTTGTGGACTGATGTCTGTCTGACCCAGCAGACCCCCAAACAGCTTCTGGTTGAACTCCAGAGAGAAGCCATGAAGGAAGCGAACAAACAGGTCCAGGTGACCGTTTCTACTGTTGAGGGATTTCTCCATGGCTTTCTTCAGAAAGACATCCAGAGATAAAGGAATACGTTGTTTTCCTTGGAACTTCTTTTGGAGCTTTTTGTTCCTTTTAACTCTTTCCATGAAGAAACCTGAGGTTGAACCTTTGTCACCATCTTCTTCTTCTTCATCATCATCATCATCATCATCATCATCATCATCATCATCATCATCATCATCATCATCATCGTCTTCATCTTCATATGCATATGCATGTGCACATGCATGTGCAAATGAATGTGAAGATGAATATGCGAAGGCATATGCATAGGCATTGAGATATGCATATGAATCTTCACGTGAATCTTCATAGTCATATGGATATTCATCATCTTCCTTTGAAAACAAAATACTGCCAAAATTTTCAATTTTTCTTTCCAAGAACTCACTGAGGACCTTTGTGTTCCTGTTGGTGAAACAGTGGAACATGTAGACTGCAGCCAGAAACTCCTGAACACTCTGGTGAACAAAGCAGTAGACTGTTTTCTGGAAGATCACACTCTCTCTTTTGAAGATCTCAGTACAGAGTCCTGAGTTCACCAAGGCCTCTGTGACATCCAGACCACACTGCTCCACGTCTTCTTGGTAGAACATGATGTTTCCTTTCTCCAGCTGTTCAAACGCCAGCCTCCCCAGCTTCAGAAGAACTTCCCTGTCGGCCTCCATCAGCTCCTGTGGACTCGTCTCATGTCCCTCACTGTACTTGTTCTTCTTCCTCTTTGTCTGGACCAGCAGGAAGTGTGAGAACAGGTCAGTCGTGGTCTTGGGCAGCTCTCCTCTCTGGTCTGTGGTCAACATGTGCTCCAGAACTGTAGCACTGATCCAGCAGAAGACCGGGACTTGACACATGATGTGGAGGGTCCTGGACGTCTTGATGTGTGAGATGATTCTTCTGGACAGATCTTCATCACTGGACCTCCTCCTGAAGTACTCCTTTATCTGGGCGTCAGTGAAGCCTTGGACCTCTGTTACCCTGTCGACACATGTAGGAGGGATCTGATTGGCTGCTGCAGGTCTGGAGGTGATCCAGACCAGAGCCGAGGGAAGCAGATTCCCCTGGATGAGGTTTGTCAGCAGCACGTTGACTGATGACGTCTGTGTGACGTCAGACACAACCTCCCTGTTGTTGAAGTCCAGTGACAGTCGGCTTTCATCCAGGCCGTCAAAGATGAAGAGAAGTTTACAGACAGCCAGCTGCTCTGCTGTGACCTTCTGTAATGTTGGATGGAAAACATGGAGCAGTCTGAGAAGACTCAACCGCTGATCTCTGATCAGGTTCAGCTCCCTGAATGAAAGCAGAACCAGCAGACTGACATCTTGGTTCTCCAAGCCCTCGGCCCAGTCCAGAGTGAACTTCTGCACTGAGAAGGTTTTTCCAACGCCAGCGACGCCTTTGGTCAGAACCACTCTGATGGGTCTCTGTTGGACAGGTGAGACCGTAGAGACGTGCTCTCCCTGTTGGACAGGTGAGACTTTAGAGACGCCCTCTCTCTGTTGCACAGGTGAGACCGTAGAGACGTCCTCTCTCTGTTGCACAGGTGAGACCGTAGAGACGTCCTCTCTCTGTTGGACAGGTGAGACCGTAGAGACGTCCTCTCTCTGTTGGACAGGTGAGACCGTAGAGACGTCCTCTCTCTGTTGGACAGGTGAGACCGTAGAGACGTCCTCTCTCCGTTGGACAGGTGAGACCGTAGAGACGTCCTCTCTCCGTTGGACAGGTGAGACTTTAGAGACGTCCTCTCTCCGTTGGACAGGTGAGACCGTAGAGACGTCCTCTCTCCGTTGGACAGGTGAGACCGTAGAGACGTCCTCTCTCTGTTGGACAGGTGAGACCGTAGAGACGTCCACTCTCTGTTGGACAGGTGAGACCGTAGAGACGTCCTCTCTCTGTTGGACAGGTGAGACCGTAGAGACGTCCTCTCTCCGTTGGACAGGTGAGACTTTAGAGACGTCCTCTCTCCGTTGGACAGGTGAGACCGTAGAGACGTCCTCTCTCCGTTGGACAGGTGAGACTTTAGAGACGTCCTCTCTCTGTTGGACAGGTGAGACCGTAGAGACGTCCTCTCTCCGTTGGACAGGTGAGACCGTAGAGACGTCCTCTCTCTGTTGGACAGGTGAGACCGTAGAGACGTCCTCTCTCTGTTGGACAGGTGAGACCGTAGAGACGTCCTCTCTCTGTTGGACAGGTGAGACCGTAGAGACGTCCTGGACAGTTAAGTCTTTAAAGATGTCGTTGCACTTGATTGTAGTGTCATGGAGGGTCTTCTTCTTGGACGTTGTCTCCAGCTGTCTCACCTCATGTTGGGTATTAACCTCTTCACTCTGTCCCTCTGTGATGTAGAGCTCAGTGTAGACGCTGTTGAGGAGGGTTCCACTTCCTGTTTCATTAGTTCCTTCAATCACTCGTTCACATCTGCTCCTCAGACTGATCTTATGTTGATCTAAAACCTCCTGCAGACCACGATCTGCTGAGAGAGAAGAGACAGAGTTAGACTGAAGACAGAGAATATGACAGTTTGATCTGATTATTTTCATCAGCTACAGAAAAACTACAACAAAGAGAAGGTTTGATTGTTGTGGTGTTGATCATCATCTTAAATGTCAGTGCTGTGGGACGGGACAATGACTCTGGAGAAAACAACAGGTCCTGGTTTCACTAATGACCACATCAGCAGACAGATGTTCAAACTCACTTTGTACACAGCTGCTCTGATTGGCTGTCTGCAGCTCACCTCTACTTCTGGTTATTTGTCCACACTGGGGACAGGAGGGGGGTCCTGAAGAACCAGACCGGTCCCAGTCTGAGGTGAAGCACTGTCTGCAGAACCAGTGTCCATAGCTGGAGGAGACTGGATCCTTCAGGACGTCCTGACAGAGACCACAGCAGGACAGCTGCTGGTCCACAGAGACACCACTCCTCTTCCTCCTGTCAAGACATTTCTGTGTCACACACGTGTCACTGTCACTTATCTATATCTGTTCTCTGATTAACTGATGAAGAGTGTGTTAGCGTGTGTGCGTGCATGTACAGAGTTTCTGTGTCTGTTTCCTTAACATGAGTCTAATGACTGAATCATCTTCAGCTCAGTTTTCAGTAGAAACCGTCTCTTACTGTGACTCTGAGGGTCCAGGTTCAGGACTGAAGTTAATATAATATCCATAGGACCGGTCGCTCTTCATAGACAGACAGATGGATCCCGGAGACTCTGCTCTCAGCCTGTGGTTCTCACCTCTGCAAACGCAAACATGTTTTCCAAATCAAAAACAAAATTGAGGAATGCACATATTCTGTTCATTTTGTGGATGTTTATTTCATCTGTAAGTCATCACTGCTTTGACAAACTAACATTGGTGTTGTTAGGTTTAGTTCTCAGATCTGTTGCAGTAAATATTATCATGCTTGCTGACTTGAACATAGCGTGTTCAATGCAGTGTAAACAGCTCTTTACTCAAACATGGGATAATATAGTATTATAGTTCAATTTTCCATTTAACTATATGTTATTATTTCAATATCTGTATTTATGTTCTACCATGTTAAAAATAACCTCATTGGCTCCTACTGAAGATGTGAAACTGTTAAAACTCATGTAATTTCCTGTTCCAGTGATGTTGACTGCAGCAGGTCAACACCCTGAACTCTGACCCAGAGACAGTTTGGACATTCACAGGTTTGTAGCAGCTCTCTTACTGTGACTCTGAGGGTCCAGGTTCAGGACCGAGGTCTGGAGGACGATTTTTGGACCAGTTACTCTTCAAAGACAAAGACACAGACTCTGCTCCATCTTCCTCTTCCTCCACATTAACACTCATATCGGACTTCAGTGAGTCTGACTGTGAGAAAACACACACACAGACACATGTTAAAACAAGTCGTGTTGACTGCAGCTATTTGCACGCCCCTCCCACACCCCTATCTTCTCAAAAAAAGAAAAAAAACCCGACTCAACACACACAGACATTTTTACAGTCTGACACAGACTACTAGGAAACACTGCTGGTTGATCAGTTTCGTTTTTACCGTGCACCACTGGCATGCATGGCACGCGTTTGTCTCTCTCGCACGCGCGCGCTCTGAGAGACAAAGACGCGGAGATGAATTAACGAAACAATTTAGAAAAAAGAAGAAGCGTGGCGCTGCGCCACACATTGGTCTACGTATGGGAAACAATAGTGTTCGAGTAAAATGAATGTTTGTGTTTCATTCTATAAACTACTGATAACAATTTCTCCCAAAAATTAAAACTGGTCAAAATAACAGAAAAGATGCAGTGTTTCCAGACCTCAAATAATGCAAAGAAAACAAGTTGATATTCATTTTTAAACAGACCACTAATGTTGTAACTCAGGAAGAGTTCTGATTAATATCGATGGAAATTTCATTTTAATCCTGCAGCAGCAGTGATTGTTTACTAATTTACTGATATGACAGAACAACCAAGCATCTCCCTCCACTGACTACCAACAACACAGTCAGGATTGAGGATGCTGATGGATGGAGTACAAAAGCAACTGTCCTGCAAGAAGTTGCTCCACGATCGTACACGGTGAAAACTGATGATGGACAAATTCTCAGAAGCAGTCGTCGCAGTCTATTAAAGACTCCTCAAGGGACTGTTGGTGAGCTCAGTGTAACCTGTGGTGAATCTCAGGTAATCCCCACACCTGCTATGGACTGTAACACTGACTCTCACACACCTACTCCAAGCGAACCTGAGTTAAGAAGGTCCACAAGAGAAATCAGAAAGCCTGATAGACTGAACTTATAAACAAAGAAAATTCAATATGCATGTTAAAGATGTTGAACAAAATGTATATTGATTGATGTTGTGAATGTGTTCTAAATGGTCTAGTGTTGGCTTAGATATGAGTTATGCAATCTGATATAAACTGTTTATACTGCTTATGTGTTGCAGGGTTATGCTGAATGAGAAATGGTTAAAATAACTGACACAGCTAATGTGATGATTCATGTTAATGCATTTTACCTTAGAAAAAGGGGGATGTTATGATTGGATGTTATTACATGTTTGACCGCTAGGCGGCAGTACTGGTTTGTAGTCAGCTTACCGTACCATATAACAGAGTAGAGCAAGACTGCATGGAGCCACATGTATGTTATTGAGAACGTGAGACATTAAACTAAGTTACTTGCTATCAACACGGCCTCATCCTTGGAACACGAACATGACATGGTACCAGGAGTAAACTCGAATGAACGACATGGATTTAAAACCACCGGAAAGTTTGAAACTGACGGGGAATGTCGACGAGAACTGGCGCACCTTCAAACAGCAGTTTCACCTGTATGTTGCGGCTATGGGACTTGAGGCAAAGCCGGAAGCAAGAAAGGTAGCGCTGCTGCTAACAATAGCAGGGCCACAGGCCATAGAAGTATTTAACACGTTCGTGTTTGACAGTCCTGAAGACAATGAAAAGTTGGATGTAGTGCTTAGCAAGTTTGATACTCACTGTTCTCCGAAGAATAACGAGACGTACGAGAGGTACGTGTTTCGGTCTCGTACACAGCGGCAGCATGAGCCCTTCGATAGCTTCCTGACGGACTTGCGGCTAAAGGCGCAGTCCTGCAACTTCGCGACGCTGAAGGACTCCATGATCCGGGACCAGATCGTCTTCGGCGTGGAGGATAAAAAGGTCAGAGAGAGGCTACTACGGGAGATGGAGCTGACACTGGCAGGAGCCATTAAGATCTGCCAGGCCAGTGAGCTGTCCCAAAGGCATGTGAGGACGTTCAGCGAGATGTCTGCAGTCGCCTCGGCGCAGAGCGACAGCGCGGCAGCGGTTGGAGCAGTGTCGTATCAGCGGAGACGGCGCACACAGACCCGGCCTGCACAGCAGGAGGACGTGATGATAAACTGCAAGCGCTGCGGCTCACAGCACAAGCCTAGACAGTGTCCAGCGTTTGGTAAGCAATGCTCCACTTGCCAAGGCAAGAATCATTTTGCTAAACAATGCTTCTCCAAACAGAAAGAGGGGAAGAAAGAAAAAACTGTAAACTTAATAGACAAGCCTGATCTAAGTGACACGTTCTTTGTTGGAATGGTGAATTGTGAAAGTGAACAAATAAATAAGCCAGACAATGTAAATGATGTCACTACAGAAGATAAGTGGATAGCTCCTCTAATGATAAATGGGACTGTAGTCACCATGAGATTGGACACTGGTGCGAAAGCAAATCTCATAAGCATGTGTGATGTGAAGGCAATGAAAAATAAGCCACAAATAAAAAGAAAAGAATCTGGACTGAAAGACTACAATGGGCGGCCAATCAAATGTTTGGGCACATGCAGGTTGAATGTCACAGTTAAAGGAAAAGTGCACCACCTATTCTTCTTTGTTGTGAATGAGGGACGTGAATCACTTCTTGGTGACAGAGCCTGTGAAGAACTGGGGCTTGTGAAAAGAGTGTATCAACTGATATATACTCCAGGTAAACACCTAGTCCTTGCTGATGCCCTATCCAGAGCAACTACAGGCGACAGTGTGAGTGCGACAGACGAGGACATACAGTGTCAGTTGAACATGGTGTCGGCTACACTGCCTGTGTCTGACACAAAGTCAAGACAAATAGCGGAGGCTACAGCAAAGGATGCTGAGCTACAGCATGTCATGCAGAACATGGATGAGGGATGGCCAGCTGGTTCATGTCCACAATTTTACCATGTCAGAGATGAGCTTAGTACTGTGGATGGTCTGCTGTTGAAAAAGGGCAGGATTGTTATTCCACAGGCTTTGAGAATGGACATGTTGCACATGTAGCAAGGAGGAGGGTGAAAGGAAGCAGGTGATGACATCACTGGTAGGGAGGAGGAAGGGAGGTTAGAAATCAGACCACCTGTGAGAGTCTGGGAGGCGGGAAAATCAAACAAAGGAGAGACTGAAAGGAGGAAGGAGGTCTGAACCCAAGAAGTGAGAACATAAGGAAAGGAGGAAAAGAGTTTAAAGTAAAAGTGAAAAAAATACTTTAACTGAGGAAAGCTGAGGAATCTGTACGTGGACCCAGGACTCAGGAAAAGGAACTGAATCCCTGGAGCAGGCGGATTTGTCACTGCTCGGACTCAGGCGTGGCTTTCTCTCCGGGTCGGAGGACAACCGTGTACCCCTGTATCAGCAGATAAGTCCCCTTTACCCCAAACTCTCCTGGCTTCTCCCTGTCTGACCTGAGAATTACTCCTGTGCTCTCTCTCTCTCTCTCCCTCTCCCTCCCCTACCTGACCCACACATACCCCATCTCCTACCTGCCCGGAACTGGATTCTCTTCTCACCCTCCCTCCCCCACACACCTACATGCACACTCCTATGAACTGAACTGAACTGAACTGCATTCACTCCCACACTTCACTCCCTCACCTTCCCTGGAACGGACTGGCCCCCTGAAGACTCACATACAACCCCTGCCCCTCCCCACATACACCCCTACACTCATACATACACACTCTTGGACTTCAGTTAAGCAGAGACTTTATTTAAGGAAACAGTCTGCATATTTACGTTTAATTTAAGTTCTGTGAATTGACTGTTTTACCTCCTGATTTATCCTGCTTGATCTGATTAATTTGATTAATACGTTAAACTGTTTGATGATGATGATGATGATGTTGATGGCTGTCTGAGAGACAATAAGAATCTTTACTTTACCATCCTTAACCTCCTTGAGTTTGATGTGTTTGATTTGATGCTTCCTTTTGATTTGCTGATTGTGACGTGATTTATGTAGCAAGGAAGTGAGCTGCTGGGTTTTCTCTCCCTTATGAAGTAATCGTTTAACAGGAAAATCCTAATATAAAAGTGACAGTCGGGACTTACAATCCTGCTGTCTGGCGCCCAACCTTTTATTCTATTTAGGGAGAGGCTTCTACGCTACAGAAATGGCGCCCAACGTGGGGCCCGAGCCATAAGCTCCTGCTTTATATTGCGTTAAAGGAGTAAGACATTTTTTTGTTGTGCCTGTCTTTTGGGGTTCGTTTTGTGGGTTTTCAGGTGCAGCCATCCTGCACCTGCTATTTGCAATGTTGAAATGTTTTCTATGCTGTTTCGACTGCTATTGAAATTTGTTTAAGGTGATGAACAAAGCGGTTGTGCTGTATTCTGTGCCATAATTCGTATTTCATATATTGCAACCACAACCCCCCCCCCACACACCACACACACACCCACACACACCTTGCAGTATGGCTAAACAGAATTCTACGTTATCACCAAGTGTTTCCCTGGATATAGAAGCTCCAGATGTTCAAACCCCTTGTGCCACGCAATGTGCCCCCTCTGGATTCGGTGCCCACCTGCAGACTTACTTTCCGACCCCCAGACAAATTCTAGATGGAGCATTGGAAGCCACAGTCCCGCTTAAATCCTCTCCCCCCTCGGATAACTTACATGCAGTTGATCAATCTCTCGCTTGGGAAACTGAGCCTTCCTCACCTTATTCAGCAGCGTCTCCTCCTCAGTATGAACTTCCCCGGGCCATACACACCCCCGCTCGGGGTCTGAATCATCTCGCAGAACAAACACAGAAAGGCTGGAACAGGATGCACACGGAAATGAAGGAGCAACATGTGGCTATTAAGGAGCTAACAACATACTTAAAGGGAAGCCAAGATTCTTCAATGGGACAGATTAAAGATCTTGGGAATCAAATAAATACCAATCATCAACAACTTCGTACTATGATTGCATCACTTAAAGAAGGTACGGAAACTGAAATGGATAAGCTTGTAAAAGGAGTCAAACAGATTGTGGAAGAGGAAGTGAAAGCCTCTGAAAAATCTGTGTTGTCTGTGGTTCGCTTCATGGTGGAACAACTTCAACTGGAGGTCCAACAGGAGCTGAAAGGTTTCCACAAGAATACGCAAGAATGTGTTCGTAAGTTGGCACAATCAGTGGAGACAAGTAGCGTTGAGCTGGCCAGGATGGCGGCCAGCCTGAGGAAAACTGAGACTGAAAATAAGGAGCAGTTGGCACGGCTGGAACAGACCTCTTCTGGTCTGGAAGGACGGCTACAGTCATTCATGTCAGAGGTCAAATCTACCTCCTCTTCTGTAAGTTTTAAGGAGTCTTCTGACAAACCATCCCCAGCTATCGGTACAACACCACCTGTAATGAAAAGTGATCATATCCGTTTGACCTTTCCCACCTATGGAGGGCCGGAGGATGATCCGGATCCCCTTAATTATTTGTCTAAGTGCCATGACTTTCTTGCCTTGCATCCTTTAATCGATTCTGATGTTCTGGCCACTTTCAGAACTGTCCTCCATGGCACTGCTCGTGACTGGTGGGAAATCGCCAGAGTAGATGTCACTACTTGGAGCCAGTTTGAGACTGTCTTTTTGTCTGCCTTTCTTTCAGAAGACTATGAAGATGAGCTGGCTGAACGTGTCCGAACCAGCCGACAAAAAGAGAATGAATCCATCAGAGACTTTGCTTTTTCTTACCGAGCTCTCTGTAAAAGATGGAAGCCCTCTCTTACTGAGTCTGACATTGTCAAAAGGATCTTAAAAAACATAAAACCTCTTCTTGCTAGTCAGCTCAGGGGTCGAGTGGATTCTGTTGAAGAGCTAGTGCGTCTTGGTCATCAGTTTGAAAAAGACTTTGAGCAGCAACTTGAATACAATCGTAGAATGGGGACTAGAAATGTTCCTCCTTTTCACAAGCATGCTACCTTAGTGCAACCTACTGACAAACCGAGACCAGCTGTTTTGTGCTGGAGGTGTAAGGGAGACCATGCTCCTGGCTCTTGTCCACATTACCATTCACCTGGTGGCTCTGCTACCCCTTACCGGCAGCAGGGGCCGCCAAAGCACCAGCCCCGACCCCAAAAATCAAAAGGGTTGCCCGGAAATGGTTCGGTGTCAGTGGTGAAATCAAAGAACTCTCTCGCACCATCCTTTCAGCAAAAGCAAAATGGATCCTGTGCATCCATCCCTTTAACTCCAGGTGCCCCACCTGAGACCTCTAGTCCCCAACAGCTCGTTGTCCCAGTTTCCATTGGTGCATGGCGTGGAAAAGCCATCGTGGACACAGGGGCTAGCTATACTCTCCTTCACGAGTATCTCTGGGTGGAGTTAGCAGGCTCCAAGGCGAGCCTCCAACCCTGGACGGAAAGTCCACTGTACCTGGCGAATGGGGCGGCCGCCATTCCCATTGGATGGGGAAAACTGAGCATTGATCTTCAGGGAAGAGTGTGCACTCTACCTGTCGCTGTACTGGGACCAGAGGCTCTGGCCTATGGTATGGTGCTAGGCCTTGATTTCATTGCTAGTGTGGGGATGGTAATCACTGTAGCTGAAAGAGCTTACAGTTTTGTGTCTGACCCTTCTGTAACCTACCCGTTTCAGCCAGGTAGTGCTTACTTCCCACAGCACACCTCTTGGCTGACAAAAAACAAGCCAGGCCAGTCACTTTCCCTGATCAGCTCTGTTCCACCTCCCATCCTCACTCTGGAACCAGTGCGAATGGAAGTGCAAGATTACATCAACATCGCTGTGTCTGGTGCTCACTTAAAGGAGGAAGGAAAACAACAATTACGGCATCTTCTGGAATCTAACCCACAGGTTTGTAACCATACACCTGGGAGAACTGATGTTCTGCAACACACCATCTACACCACTAACTGTGTGCCAATCAAACAGAGACCTTACAGAATGCCGGCTGCTAAGCAAGCCATTGTGGAGGAACAGTTAAGGGAGATGATCGCTGCTGGAGTTGTTGAACCCTCCCATTCTGGATGGGCCTCTCCTGTAGTACTGCCTCCGAAGAAAGATGGTGGACACAGGTTTTGTGTTGATTTCCGGAGGGTCAATGCTGTCACAGAGACAGATGCCTAGCCTCTCCCTAAATAGAATAAAAGGTTGGGCGCCAGACAGCAGGATTGTAAGTCCCGACTGTCACTTTTATATTAGGATTTTCCTGTTAAACGATTACTTCATAAGGGAGAGAAAACCCAGCAGCTCACTTCCTTGCTACATAAATCACGTCACAATCAGCAAATCAAAAGGAAGCATCAAATCAAACACATCAAACTCAAGGAGGTTAAGGATGGTAAAGTAAAGATTCTTATTGTCTCTCAGACAGCCATCAACATCATCATCATCATCATCAAACAGTTTAACGTATTAATCAAATTAATCAGATCAAGCAGGATAAATCAGGAGGTAAAACAGTCAATTCACAGAACTTAAATTAAACGTAAATATGCAGACTGTTTCCTTAAATAAAGTCTCTGCTTAACTGAAGTCCAAGAGTGTGTATGTATGAGTGTAGGGGTGTATGTGGGGAGGGGCAGGGGTTGTATGTGAGTCTTCAGGGGGCCAGTCCGTTCCAGGGAAGGTGAGGGAGTGAAGTGTGGGAGTGAATGCAGTTCAGTTCAGTTCAGTTCATAGGAGTGTGCATGTAGGTGTGTGGGGGAGGGAGGGTGAGAAGAGAATCCAGTTCCGGGCAGGTAGGAGATGGGGTATGTGTGGGTCAGGTAGGGGAGGGAGAGGGAGAGAGAGAGAGAGAGCACAGGAGTAATTCTCAGGTCAGACAGGGAGAAGCCAGGAGAGTTTGGGGTAAAGGGGACTTATCTGCTGATACAGGGGTACACGGTTGTCCTCCGACCCGGAGAGAAAGCCACGCCTGAGTCCGAGCAGTGACAAATCCGCCTGCTCCAGGGATTCAGTTCCTTTTCCTGAGTCCTGGGTCCACGTACAGATTCCTCAGCTTTCCTCAGTTAAAGTATTTTTTTCACTTTTACTTTAAACTCTTTTCCTCCTTTCCTTATGTTCTCACTTCTTGGGTTCAGACCTCCTTCCTCCTTTCAGTCTCTCCTTTGTTTGATTTTCCCGCCTCCCAGACTCTCACAGGTGGTCTGATTTCTAACCTCCCTTCCTCCTCCCTACCAGTGATGTCATCACCTGCTTCCTTTCACCCTCCTCCTTGCTACACTCCTCCTCCCATCGACAAGACCACGTCTAGTGGTCGCACAGAGCGTCACTCCAAGAATCCGACGAAATCCTCCTCCTCTGAACTTTCCTGGAAGATGTCTAGTATCTTTTGTTTTTCCAGGCGCTCCAAGTCCTCCACACTCGGATAGAAAGGCTTCAGATTACAGACATGGACCGTCCTTACATCCCCACCCGTATCTTCCAGAACGACACGGTAGTTCAGGGGTCCTAATTGTTGGACCACCCTATAGGGGCCTTTCCATTTCTTCGCCAGCTTAGCCGTGAACTTTCGCTGAGCATGTTGTTGTTGAAGTTGTTTATTTATAGTAGGATAAGCCCCTTGAGTTGTAACAACTCGTTTACGAGGGGGTCCTACACAAAAAACATCAAGACATAACACAACTCAGCACAATACAATGAAAAGAAACAGGACAATACAATACAATACAATACAGACACTAAGACAAAACAAAAAAACAAACAAACAATCAAACCAAAAGAACAAACAAGACAGACATATACAAAAATTACTTAGACAAAATTGCAACCAGAGTTTGAACAAATATTAGATGAGAAAATAATAGATGAGAAAATAAAAATAAAAATATAAATATGGTGACAGAGTTAATGAAAGCAGGAGCAGGGTGTTTCAAGGTAGGTGGATAGGACTTGATTAAAACAGGTTAATGATTGCGATGATCTGATAACTACAGGTAGATGGTTCCAGTCGTTTGGACCTTTGAACATGAATGCTTTTGTACCTATTGATTTTCTATTGTGAGGCACTGCAAAGTAAGGATAAGTAGATTGCCTGGTTTGATAGTGAGATGTAAGTTGTACAAAATACTGTTTTAAATAGGGCGGGTAATCATAATAAATACATTTAAATATAAATTGAAACCAGTGTGTCTGTCGTCGAGTATGAAGAGAAGGGAAGTGAAGAGACTGGTACATTGAACAATGGTGAGTATGATAAGGACAGTCCAGTATAAATCTGCAGATTCTATTGTACACTTTGTTAAGAGGAGCTAAAACACATTTAGAAGAGGAAAAGTAAACAACATCACAATAGTCAAATATCGGAAGGATCAGTTGCACAACCAGTCTCTTTCTAACACGATTTGTGAAACATTTTCTGGATCTATATAACATGTTTATCCGACAATTCACTTTACGTACAATACTTTCAATATGTGTATTAAATGACAAGGTGGGATCCATCCATACACCGAGATATTTAAATTTGTCGACCTTCTGCAGAAGTGTGCCATCGTTACAAGATATAGACAGTGAGCTTGATATAGATTTCAATTTCAAGTTAGAACCAAAGATCATAGTGACAGATTTGTTTTTGTTAAGAAGTAATTTGTTGCATGAGAGCCAGTCTTCGAGTCTATTAAAGTCAGATTGAAGGATGGCCTGCACTTCCAGTGGGTCAGATTTTGATGTATAGATGACCGTGTCATCGGCATACAGTTGTACAGAGGAATTATTGAAGATTGATGCTAAATCATTTACATATATAGAAAAAAGAAGGGGTCCTAAGGTAGAACCTTGTGGCACTCCTCTTTCCTGGATCAGACAGTCAGAAAATTTGCCATCTAATACAACACATTGTTTTCTATTGTGGAGAAACGCACTAAACCACAAAATTGCATTCTTAGATAGACCTATATTGTACAGTTTATCTAATAACAAATACCGATCAACAAAATCAAACGCTTTGGTTAGGTCAATAAATATTGCACCTGTGACTTCTCCATTGCCTGCAGCAGTGAAGATGTCATTTGTTATTTTCAGCAATGCAGTGGTTGTTGAATGATTGGATCTGAAGCCTGATTGAGCGGGTGATAGAATATTATTAATCTTGAGATAATCTGTGAGTTGAGAATGGACCAGTTTTTCAAAGATTTTTGCAATTGAACAAATAATAGATATGGGTCTATAATTATTACAGTCAAGAACATCACCTGCTTTGTGGAGCGGTGTGATTCTTGCCAGTTTCCAGATGATAGGTAATTCATTTGTTGAAAATGATAGATTGAACAGATCCGCAAGAGGATACATAAGAACATTGACAGCTAATTTGATATATCTATTTTCTAGTCCATCAAGTCCAGCGCTACTATTACCATTGGATTCTTTAATAGCATTCAGTACTTCGGTTGGCGTGATTTTTCTAAATGAAAAAGATGAACTGACAGGAGGTGAAGTGCTGCCATACCATTCATTGGTGTTCGAGACAGGAAGAAGAGTAGAACAGACAGAAGAAAAATGCTGATTAAATGCTTGGGCAACGGATAAAGAATCATGCAAAATATTACCATCAATTCTTAGTTTGTTAATTATATACTTTTCTTTATCATTTGTAATCGATTTCATCTTCCGCCAAAATTGTTTTGAATTTTTGAATTCAGAGTTCAAACATTCATTATAATAATTAGACTTGGCATTACGAGTTATAATTTTACTCTGATTTCTAAGTTGTCTGTACACTTCCCAGTCATCATTATTTCTCGTTCTCCGATAAACAGACCATGCTTTGTCTCTCTGCCTGAAGAGACTGATAAGTTCTGGGGTAATCCAGGGAAGATGTTGGCCTCTGACCTTGATCATCTTCCACGGAGCATGTTTATCAAGCACTTCGTTATATTCAGTGAAAAAATAGTCCCAGGCATCCTGAACGTTGGGTATCAACTGAAAACGGTCCCAATTTATATTAATTAAATCGTTACAAAATAATTCTGGATCCATTTTCCTATGTTGCCTGATCTTGATCAGCTTTGGTGGTGATTTGGGGAGCTTAATTTTCCATATACAGTAAATGATCGAGTGATCGCTAAAGCAGTCCGACATAACTCCAGATTTAATAATCCTGTCAGGATGTGAGACCAATATCCAGTCTAGTAGAGAGTTTGTTTTTTTGGTGACCCTTGTTGGTTCATTTATTAGCTGGGTAAGATTTATGCCAATGAATTTTCTTTTAATTGTGTCGGATGACTTATCTAGCCAATTTCTATTGAAATCACCCAGTAAAATTAGTTCATTCGTGGCAGATATGGATGTAACAGTTGAAATCAAATTTTTGAAAGAGTCCACTGGAGAAGAGGGTGGTCTGTATATGCTGCCTATGTGTAAACTCTTGTTAGTATGTAAAATAATTTTCACAAAAACCGACTCAAAACCCTGTGGAGCAACAGAGGGAGTAATAAGTTCAGATACAATGTCAGCAGAAACATAAATAGCCACCCCTCCATGCCTAGTGAGTCTATCTGCCCTATATAATACATAATTTGTTATGCTGATTTCATTATCAGAGATGTCACTATTCAGAAATGTTTCCGAAAGTGTAATGATACTTGGTTTGTGCAAATAAACCCACGCACGCAGTAAATCAATCTTGGGTACAAGACTTCTAATATTTAAGTGAATTACTTTTAATCCTTTAATATCATCCATTGTATTTTTTGATGCTATCGATACCGTCACCAGACAAAATATTTAACACAAAAATGAGGTTGCAATAAGTCAAAACACACATAAGACACACACAAAACACACACTCACAACAAATAACAAAAAAATAAAAAGATAAATCAATAGAGGATGCCCAAGCTTTAACCCAGGTAGCATCAGGTTCCATGGGTTCCATAGCCCAGGGCATACCAGTAAGGATTCACTAAGGACTCAAAATGCTCTGTCTGCTTACAGAGAAAGGGAGAGAAGGAGAAGAGAGAAAAAAAAAAAAAAGAAAAAAAAATACACACTCCCATGTTCATACATAATCATAGCCTGCAGAGAAAAAGCAGAAAACAAAACAAAACAAACAAAGAACTACAATATCTGCAATGAGAAAGAGAGAATAAAAAAAATTATTATGCACAGGCAGCATCATGGCCTACCCATGGCAACCACGAGGTCCTCTCACAAACGTCTATAGGGGAAGTGACGCGTTTGTTCTGCGACAGTCAGAAGTAAACAATGTGGAAGACCAATATCTCCCGATCAACACAACAGCCAGTATATAAACACAAATATAGCAAGGCATCACTAATAATCCCCATTTAAAGAAAAGGAAAAACAAAAGAAGAGAAGATGAGAAGAAGATTCAGAAGAAGAGTCAATCAGCCACTTTTGTCCACCAACTCAAGCCACCGGCAAGATACTGGTTAGCAGCTGAAGGCTAGCCCAGCGCTAGCCTACACGGGGCCAGCAAGCTACAGCCATACTAGCACATACTTTCAGGAGAGTTCGGTGTTGATATTAGGGCAGCTCTTGCCCTCTTGGGACAGTTAAAGCGCTGTTCTTTGCCGTCAGTAGAGACACACAATGTGCATGGATATCTGACAAAGTACTTGATCTTACGTTCACGGAGATCACGTTTGATTCCGGCGAAGCTCTTGTGTCGCCTTGCCAAGTCGGCGCTGAGATCCGGATTGAAGTAGATGCGGGACCCGTTGAATTCCACTTTCTTTTTCTCCCTGGCCAGTCGGATGATTTTCATCTTGTCTTGAAAGTTGAGCATCTTCAGTATAATGGGCCTGGGAGTGTCCCTGTCATTCGGACGTTGAGTCGGTGAGCGGTGGGCTCTTTCAATGATGGGAGAAGTAGGGAAATTCTCCCGGCCCAGGAGCGACGGGATCAGCTGGGACAAGAACCGGATCATATCAGAACCTTCGGCAGACTCAGGGATTCCAACTACACGGAGGTTTGAACGGCGAGACCTGTTCTCCAGATCGTCCACCTTCTCGCGTAGGTAAGTATTATCTGCTTCAAGTGCTCTCACTCGTTCAGTCAGATCGTCAATATTGTTCTCATTTGTGCTGGTTCTTCCCTCTAATAACTCGACTTGTGCTCCCAGTGTGTAAAGGGAGGTCTGTATATTAGTCAGGCCAGTCTGAATAGGATCAACTTTTGCGTTGATGTGGGTCAGCATTTCCGTCTTGCTCTTCTCGATGGCGTCCAGCAAACTTTGTAGCGTTAAAGTTGCCATTGTTGCGCCCTCCGAATACAGAAAAGAGTTCACCAGGATACAACTAAAAATGCCTACACTTGGCTGACTAATAAAAGTCGATCAATTGCATAAAATTGCAGTATTGTCGGCTACAATAAACAGAGCAGACAGAGCGATCGAGACACGTACTCTCACGCTGCGGCCATCTTGGCCAGTTAGCTGTGTGACTGAGGAAAATTCCTAACCCACACTCGCTGTTTGGGTTGGAAATCAACATCACGGCGAGTCTTGTTATAACTTCTCAGTTGCCTTTGTTTCGCTTTCTTTATGTTTTCCTCCACATTTGCTTTAAATTGCGACAGCTGCTGGACGACATCATAGGCAGGCGCATCTGGGGAATAAACTTTTCCTTTTAGAACTTTATCCAACGGGCTGCTAAGCTTCCGGCCGATATGTAGTTCAGCAGGGGTGACCCCTGTAGTTTCTTGGACTGCAGAGTTAATGGCAAACCGGAGCTCCGGAAGGAGTTGGTCCCATTTAGCATGGCTGTCATCGACGTAAGACGCGATCATACCCTTTAGAGTACGATTTACTCTTTCAGTCAGATTTGTCTGGGGATGGTATGCGGTGGTGAGCTTGGGTTTTACAGTCCATTGTGCACAAAGTTCCCGGAAGACCTCCGACACAAACTGACGTCCTCGATCCGATAAGATGTGATCCGGTACTCCCCATCGTGTGAAGATCTCAGTCCTCAGGAAGCGAGCAACCGTTTGGGCCGTAGCCGTCCGTAGAGGGGAAAACTCGACCCAGCGGGTATAACAGTCAACCACTACCAATAAATATTCGTGCCGTTGCGGACTTTTGGGTAGGGGTCCCATGAGATCAATGCCCAGCATCTCGTTGGGCCCGGAGACACGGGTCTGCTGAATTTTGCCGGCGGGTTTCTGGTTGCCTGCTTTCAAACTCTGACAGACCGTACACTGCCTGATGAAGGCTTTTACATCCGACCACATCCCAGGCCAATAGGCTACTTCATACAGCCTTTTATAGGTTTTGAAGATGCCTGCATGTCCACTCAAAGGGCTTTCATGATAATTCTGGAGGATTTCATGAACAAGACTGAGGGGGATGTAAAGCCGGTAGTGGAATTGGTGTTCAGTTAGTTGCTTTTTATGATATAGTTTGTCCTCCATGACCGCAAACTCCTGTTCCACCTTTCTGTTCTTTTCAGCCAATTGCCTCAAGATTTCCTCCACTTTTTTGTCCTTATGTTGTTCTGTCCAAACCCTTTCAAGAGATAGGGATATGTTCTCGTCCGTTTTTTTAGAGTACAGACCACACTGGACCTGAGGAGGGATCCGGGAAAGAGCATCAGGAGCACTGTTTAGCTTCCCTTTCCGGTATTCCACAATGAAATCAAAACGTTGCAGCCTTAGTGCCCACCTGATCAGCCGACTCGTGGTTTTCGTTGAGGAGAGGACCCATTTTAAGGCAGAGTGATCCGTGACAACAGTGAAGAGCTTTGGTTCCAGATAATGCTGCCATCGTTCTAGAGCCCAAATGATTGCAAGACATTCTTTTTCTGTTGCCGAATAGTTCTTTTCCGCTCGGTTTAACGTTCTACTAGCATAAGCGAGAACTACTTCACCGTCGGTGTGGTCCTTCTGGGTCAACACAGCTCCTAGTCCAATGTCACTGGCGTCAGTATAAACTGTGAAGGGAAGTTCTGGGTTAGGATGCCCTAAGATAGGGGGAGAGATCAGACAGGACTTCAGCTGATCGAAAGCATGCTGACAGGATTGATTCCAAATGAAAGGTCTCCCTTTTTTCTTAAGATCGTTCAAAGGTTGAGCGACTTTTGAGAAGTCGGGAACGAACTTATGGTACCAACCTGCAAGTCCTAGGAATCTCTGAACTTCCTTCAGGTTCGTTGGTACAGGGTAGGATCGAATTGCCTCAACTTTGTCCGGATCAGCACTGACTCCGTTTCCCGAGACGATGTGCCCAAGAAATTTGATTTCTTGCAGGCAAAATCTAGATTTCTTTAGATTGACAGTGAGATTAGCGGTGCGAAGTCGATCCATTACAGCCTGTAAGCGCTCAAACTGTTGGGTTACAGAGGATGAGTACACGATTATATCATCAATGTAGACGAAACAAATTTCACCCCGCAGACCATCCAGGACTTTTTCCATTAGTCGTTGGAAAGTGGCCGGGGCATTTTTAAGTCCAAACGGCATGACATTAAAATGATACAGGCCGACATGAGTGACAAAGGCAGTCTTGGCTTTACTATCAGGATCCATTGGTACCTGCCAGTATCCGCTGTTTAAGTCTATTGTGGAGAACAAAGAGGAACCCGAAAGTGACTCCAGAATTTCATTGATGTTAGGGAGAGGATAGGCATCTGTCTCTGTGACAGCATTGACCCTCCGGAAATCAACACAAAACCTGTGTCCACCATCTTTCTTCGGAGGCAGTACTACAGGAGAGGCCCATCCAGAATGGGAGGGTTCAACAACTCCAGCAGCGATCATCTCCCTTAACTGTTCCTCCACAATGGCTTGCTTAGCAGCCGGCATTCTGTAAGGTCTCTGTTTGATTGGCACACAGTTAGTGGTGTAGATGGTGTGTTGCAGAACATCAGTTCTCCCAGGTGTATGGTTACAAACCTGTGGGTTAGATTCCAGAAGATGCCGTAATTGTTGTTTTCCTTCCTCCTTTAAGTGAGCACCAGACACAGCGATGTTGATGTAATCTTGCACTTCCATTCGCACTGGTTCCAGAGTGAGGATGGGAGGTGGAACAGAGCTGATCAGGGAAAGTGACTGGCCTGGCTTGTTTTTTGTCAGCCAAGAGGTGTGCTGTGGGAAGTAAGCACTACCTGGCTGAAACGGGTAGGTTACAGAAGGGTCAGACACAAAACTGTAAGCTCTTTCAGCTACAGTGATTACCATCCCCACACTAGCAATGAAATCAAGGCCTAGCACCATACCATAGGCCAGAGCCTCTGGTCCCAGTACAGCGACAGGTAGAGTGCACACTCTTCCCTGAAGATCAATGCTCAGTTTTCCCCATCCAATGGGAATGGCGGCCGCCCCATTCGCCAGGTACAGTGGACTTTCCGTCCAGGGTTGGAGGCTCGCCTTGGAGCCTGCTAACTCCACCCAGAGATACTCGTGAAGGAGAGTATAGCTAGCCCCTGTGTCCACGATGGCTTTTCCACGCCATGCACCAATGGAAACTGGGACAACGAGCTGTTGGGGACTAGAGGTCTCAGGTGGGGCACCTGGAGTTAAAGGGATGGATGCACAGGATCCATTTTGCTTTTGCTGAAAGGATGGTGCGAGAGAGTTCTTTGATTTCACCACTGACACCGAACCATTTCCGGGCAACCCTTTTGATTTTTGGGGTCGGGGCTGGTGCTTTGGCGGCCCCTGCTGCCGGTAAGGGGTAGCAGAGCCACCAGGTGAATGGTAATGTGGACAAGAGCCAGGAGCATGGTCTCCCTTACACCTCCAGCACAAAACAGCTGGTCTCGGTTTGTCAGTAGGTTGCACTAAGGTAGCATGCTTGTGAAAAGGAGGAACATTTCTAGTCCCCATTCTACGATTGTATTCAAGTTGCTGCTCAAAGTCTTTTTCAAACTGATGACCAAGACGCACTAGCTCTTCAACAGAATCCACTCGACCCCTGAGCTGACTAGCAAGAAGAGGTTTTATGTTTTTTAAGATCCTTTTGACAATGTCAGACTCAGTAAGAGAGGGCTTCCATCTTTTACAGAGAGCTCGGTAAGAAAAAGCAAAGTCTCTGATGGATTCATTCTCTTTTTGTCGGCTGGTTCGGACACGTTCAGCCAGCTCATCTTCATAGTCTTCTGAAAGAAAGGCAGACAAAAAGACAGTCTCAAACTGGCTCCAAGTAGTGACATCTACTCTGGCGATTTCCCACCAGTCACGAGCAGTGCCATGGAGGACAGTTCTGAAAGTGGCCAGAACATCAGAATCGATTAAAGGATGCAAGGCAAGAAAGTCATGGCACTTAGACAAATAATTAAGGGGATCCGGATCATCCTCCGGCCCTCCATAGGTGGGAAAGGTCAAACGGATATGATCACTTTTCATTACAGGTGGTGTTGTACCGATAGCTGGGGATGGTTTGTCAGAAGACTCCTTAAAACTTACAGAAGAGGAGGTAGATTTGACCTCTGACATGAATGACTGTAGCCGTCCTTCCAGACCAGAAGAGGTCTGTTCCAGCCGTGCCAACTGCTCCTTATTTTCAGTCTCAGTTTTCCTCAGGCTGGCCGCCATCCTGGCCAGCTCAACGCTACTTGTCTCCACTGATTGTGCCAACTTACGAACACATTCTTGCGTATTCTTGTGGAAACCTTTCAGCTCCTGTTGGACCTCCAGTTGAAGTTGTTCCACCATGAAGCGAACCACAGACAACACAGATTTTTCAGAGGCTTTCACTTCCTCTTCCACAATCTGTTTGACTCCTTTTACAAGCTTATCCATTTCAGTTTCCGTACCTTCTTTAAGTGATGCAATCATAGTACGAAGTTGTTGATGATTGGTATTTATTTGATTCCCAAGATCTTTAATCTGTCCCATTGAAGAATCTTGGCTTCCCTTTAAGTATGTTGTTAGCTCCTTAATAGCCACATGTTGCTCCTTCATTTCCGTGTGCATCCTGTTCCAGCCTTTCTGTGTTTGTTCTGCGAGATGATTCAGACCCCGAGCGGGGGTGTGTATGGCCCGGGGAAGTTCATACTGAGGAGGAGACGCTGCTGAATAAGGTGAGGAAGGCTCAGTTTCCCAAGCGAGAGATTGATCAACTGCATGTAAGTTATCCGAGGGGGGAGAGGATTTAAGCGGGACTGTGGCTTCCAATGCTCCATCTAGAATTTGTCTGGGGGTCGGAAAGTAAGTCTGCAGGTGGGCACCGAATCCAGAGGGGGCACATTGCGTGGCACAAGGGGTTTGAACATCTGGAGCTTCTATATCCAGGGAAACACTTGGTGATAACGTAGAATTCTGTTTAGCCATACTGCAAGGTGTGTGTGGGTGTGTGTGTGGTGTGTGGGGGGGGGGGGTGTGGTTGCAATATATGAAATACGAATTATGGCACAGAATACAGCACAACCGCTTTGTTCATCACCTTAAACAAATTTCAATAGCAGTCGAAACAGCATAGAAAACATTTCAACATTGCAAATAGCAGGTGCAGGATGGCTGCACCTGAAAACCCACAAAACGAACCCCAAAAGACAGGCACAACAAAAAAATGTCTTACTCCTTTAACGCAATATAAAGCAGGAGCTTATGGCTCGGGCCCCACGTTGGGCGCCATTTCTGTAGCGTAGAAGCCTCTCCCTAAATAGAATAAAAGGTTGGGCGCCAGACAGCAGGATTGTAAGTCCCGACTGTCACTTTTATATTAGGATTTTCCTGTTAAACGATTACTTCATAAGGGAGAGAAAACCCAGCAGCTCACTTCCTTGCTACATAAATCACGTCACAATCAGCAAATCAAAAGGAAGCATCAAATCAAACACATCAAACTCAAGGAGGTTAAGGATGGTAAAGTAAAGATTCTTATTGTCTCTCAGACAGCCATCAACATTATCATCATCATCATCAAACAGTTTAACGTATTAATCAAATTAATCAGATCAAGCAGGATAAATCAGGAGGTAAAACAGTCAATTCACAGAACTTAAATTAAACGTAAATATGCAGACTGTTTCCTTAAATAAAGTCTCTGCTTAACTGAAGTCCAAGAGTGTGTATGTATGAGTGTAGGGGTGTATGTGGGGAGGGGCAGGGGTTGTATGTGAGTCTTCAGGGGGCCAGTCCGTTCCAGGGAAGGTGAGGGAGTGAAGTGTGGGAGTGAATGCAGTTCAGTTCAGTTCAGTTCATAGGAGTGTGCATGTAGGTGTGTGGGGGAGGGAGGGTGAGAAGAGAATCCAGTTCCGGGCAGGTAGGAGATGGGGTATGTGTGGGTCAGGTAGGGGAGGGAGAGGGAGAGAGAGAGAGAGAGCACAGGAGTAATTCTCAGGTCAGACAGGGAGAAGCCAGGAGAGTTTGGGGTAAAGGGGACTTATCTGCTGATACAGGGGTACACGGTTGTCCTCCGACCCGGAGAGAAAGCCACGCCTGAGTCCGAGCAGTGACAAATCCGCCTGCTCCAGGGATTCAGTTCCTTTTCCTGAGTCCTGGGTCCACGTACAGATTCCTCAGCTTTCCTCAGTTAAAGTATTTTTTTCACTTTTACTTTAAACTCTTTTCCTCCTTTCCTTATGTTCTCACTTCTTGGGTTCAGACCTCCTTCCTCCTTTCAGTCTCTCCTTTGTTTGATTTTCCCGCCTCCCAGACTCTCACAGGTGGTCTGATTTCTAACCTCCCTTCCTCCTCCCTACCAGTGATGTCATCACCTGCTTCCTTTCACCCTCCTCCTTGCTACATAAAAGGCTGTATGAAGTAGCCTATTGGCCTGGGATGTGGTCGGATGTAAAAGCCTTCATCAGGCAGTGTACGGTCTGTCAGAGTTTGAAAGCAGGCAACCAGAAACCCGCCGGCAAAATTCAGCAGACCCGTGTCTCCGGGCCCAACGAGATGCTGGGCATTGATCTCATGGGACCCCTACCCAAAAGTCCGCAACGGCACGAATATTTATTGGTAGTGGTTGACTGTTATACCCGCTGGGTCGAGTTTTCCCCTCTACGGACGGCTACGGCCCAAACGGTTGCTCGCTTCCTGAGGACTGAGATCTTCACACGATGGGGAGTACCGGATCACATCTTATCGGATCGAGGACGTCAGTTTGTGTCGGAGGTCTTCCGGGAACTTTGTGCACAATGGACTGTAAAACCCAAGCTCACCACCGCATACCATCCCCAGACAAATCTGACTGAAAGAGTAAATCGTACTCTAAAGGGTATGATCGCGTCTTACGTCGATGACAGCCATGCTAAATGGGACCAACTCCTTCCGGAGCTCCGGTTTGCCATTAACTCTGCAGTCCAAGAAACTACAGGGGTCACCCCTGCTGAACTACATATCGGCCGGAAGCTTAGCAGCCCGTTGGATAAAGTTCTAAAAGGAAAAGTTTATTCCCCAGATGCGCCTGCCTATGATGTCGTCCAGCAGCTGTCGCAATTTAAAGCAAATGTGGAGGAAAACATAAAGAAAGCGAAACAAAGGCAACTGAGAAGTTATAACAAGACTCGCCGTGATGTTGATTTCCAACCCAAACAGCGAGTGTGGGTTAGGAATTTTCCTCAGTCACATGCTCAGCGAAAGTTCACGGCTAAGCTGGCGAAGAAATGGAAAGGCCCCTATAGGGTGGTCCAACAATTAGGACCCTAACACATACCCCATCTCCTACCTGCCCGGAACTGGATTCTCTTCTCACCCTCCCTCCCCCACACACCTACATGCACACTCCTATGAACTGAACTGAACTGAACTGCATTCACTCCCACACTTCACTCCCTCACCTTCCCTGGAACGGACTGGCCCCCTGAAGACTCACATACAACCCCTGCCCCTCCCCACATACACCCCTACACTCATACATACACACTCTTGGACTTCAGTTAAGCAGAGACTTTATTTAAGGAAACAGTCTGCATATTTACGTTTAATTTAAGTTCTGTGAATTGACTGTTTTACCTCCTGATTTATCCTGCTTGATCTGATTAATTTGATTAATACGTTAAACTGTTTGATGATGATGATGATGATGTTGATGGCTGTCTGAGAGACAATAAGAATCTTTACTTTACCATCCTTAACCTCCTTGAGTTTGATGTGTTTGATTTGATGCTTCCTTTTGATTTGCTGATTGTGACGTGATTTATGTAGCAAGGAAGTGAGCTGCTGGGTTTTCTCTCCCTTATGAAGTAATCGTTTAACAGGAAAATCCTAATATAAAAGTGACAGTCGGGACTTACAATCCTGCTGTCTGGCGCCCAACCTTTTATTCTATTTAGGGAGAGGCTTCTACGCTACACACAGGATACATGAAGGCCATCTCGGCATCGAAAAGTGCAAAAGGAGGGCGAGAGACACGGTTTTCTGGCCCGGACTGAACAAAGACATTGAAACACTTGTAAGTAAATGTGAAACATGCCAGAAACACAGGAACAAGCAGAGCAAAGAGCCTATGGTGGTAGCTGAGGTGCCAACAGCACCATGGCACAAAGTAGGAATGGACTTGTTTCATCTCAGAGGTAAAGACTATTTAGTGGTAATGGATTACTACTCAAACTTCCCTGAGATGGCGCTACTAACAAGCTCAACATCAACTTGTGTCATAACACATGCTAAATCTATCTCCGCCAGGCATGGCATCCCACACACCGTGGTGAGCGACAATGGCCCCTGCTTCATTCTCAAGCAACTCCTAAAGAAAGCAGCTGACAGTGACTCGGATCCCTATCTGGCTTTATTGAGCTACAGAGCATCACCTCTTCAGTGCGGTCTATCACCAGCTGAACTGCTGATGAAGAGGAAGCTCCGAACAACATTGCCGAGTCATCAAAACGACAAATTAAAGCAAAAGAATCACTCAAAGATTGAACATAAGCTACGACAACAGAAAATGATGCAAAAGTCATTCTATGACAGAACAACCAAGCATCTCCCTCCACTGACTACCAACAACACAGTCAGGATTGAGGATGCTGATGGATGGAGTACAAAAGCAACTGTCCTGCAAGAAGTTGCTCCACGATCGTATACGGTGAAAACTGATGATGGACAAATTCTCAGAAGCAGTCGTCACAGTCTATTAAAGACTCCTCAAGGGACTGTTGGTGAGCTCAGTGTAACCTTTGGTGAATCTCAGGTAATCCCCACACCTGCTATGGACTGTAACACTGACTCTCACACACCTACTCCAAGCGAACCTGAGTTAAGAAGGTCCACAAGATAAATCAGAAAGCCTGATAGACTGAACTTATAAACAAAGAAAATTAAATATGCATGTTAAAGATGTTGAACAAAATGTATATTGATTGATGTTGTGAATGGGTTCTAAATGGTCTAGTGTTGGCTTAGATATGAGTTATGCAATCTGATATAAACTGTTTATACTGCTTATGTGTTGCAGAGTTATGCTGAATGTGGAATGGTTGAAATAACTGACACAGCTAATGTGATGATTCATGTTAATGCATTTTACCTTAGAAAAAGGGGGATGTTATGATTGGATGTTATTACATGTTTGACCGCTAGGCGGCAGTACTGGTTTGTAGTCAGCTTACCGTACCATATAACAGAGTAGAGCAAGACTGCATGGAGCCACATGTATGTTATTGAGAACGTGAGACATTAAACCAAAGACGGTTTATTAAACTAAGTTACTTGCTATCAACAGGGCCTCATCCTTGGAACACGAACATGACATAGTTCTAAGATTTTCTATTAAAATAAAGTCAATAATGACATTTTTGTATTCTCTTTTTATTTGGAAAAGTACCGAAAAGTATCGAAAACCATCCAAAACAAATCCCTAACTTTAACCATTAGGCTACTCTTAACCTAATAGCCTATATAAACCATAACCTAAAATCTTAACCCAAGTCTTAACCCTCAAACAGAGGATTGGCCAAAATGTCCCACTTCCCAAAAATGTTAAAACGTTAGAGACTCCTCACAACGTAGCTCCTTCCTGTTTTTTTTTCCTTTTCTCGCAGTGTCTGAAGTTCACTGTGACTTTTCTTCCCTCCACAGTCACAAAACTTACTCACACACTCCCAATATTCAATAATGACCAAAATGATAAAGTCGTGTTAACACTCACTTGCCTGCCTTTGACTTCAGTCTCCCCCTTTCTGCTCCGACTGCTTTGTTATCGTGCCTGGAACGCTCCCCATTAGTCACTGAACACTGAGTCAGTCTCGTATGTGGACCATAGACTGTAAAAAGACTGGATGTGGACATATCATGCCCCAAATTATGCAATGGAATGAGTCAGAGAGAAAACATGTCTACGCATGCGTTTATGCCTCTTTTTATACAGTCTATGATTTGCATACAGGCGTCATTCCTACTATTCGGTGCCATTTCAGCTTGGTATACTCACCTGTCGTCTTTTTAAAATCGCCTGTTTGGTTTTTGGTCATTTTCTCCAAAACCACTGGCCCGATTTCAACCAAACCTTCTGCGTTGGACTCCCCTCGGACCCCCAGATGATATATTCGAGTTTGGAGAAATTTTAAATTTTCGTCAAAAAAAAAAAAAAAATTGGTCAAAAAAAACCGACAGGCGCGTACCTGTCGTCTTTTTAAAATCGCCTGTTTGGTTTTTGGTCATTTTCTCCGAGGCGTCCGTCAGGGCTGCAACCTCAGCCCTGCACTCTTCAATATCTATATTAATGAATTGGCAACCACCCTAGAAAAGTCCTCGGTACCTGGTGTAAGTCTCCACAATCAGGAGATAAAATGTCTTCTCTTTGCAGATGACCTGGTTCTGCTGTCCCCGACAGCACAGGGTCTACAGCAGAGCCTGGATCTGTTAGAGCATTACTGTCAGACCTGGGCCCTGACAGTAAACCTCAAAAAGACAAAAGCAATGATATTTCAAAAAAGATACAGATCCCAAGATATTTTACCTAAATTCTCAATTGGCACACAACAGGTAGAATACTGCACACACTACACCTATTTAGGAATAAAAATAAGTTCAACCGGAAATTTTAATGAGGCAGTTCATGAACTGAGAGAGAAAGCACGCCGGGCTTTCTATGCCATAAAGAAAAATATACAAACTGAAATACCAACACGAATCTGGCTAAAATTAATTGAATGTGTTATTGAACCGATTGCACTCTATGGCAGTGAGGTGTGGGGTCCACTTACAAAACACAACTTTATTCAGTGGGATAAACACCCCATTGAGACCCTGCATGCAGAGCTGTGTAAAATCCTTCTGCATGTCCAGAGGAAGGCGACAAACAATGCATGCAGGGCAGAATTAGGCAAATACCCACTAATAATAAAAATTCAAAAAAGAGCAATTAACTTTTGGACACATCTAAAACTAAGTGACCCCCTCTCGTATCATTTCCAAGCCCTGCAATGCCAAGACATGAGCAGTAGAAACCCCCTTACCCAACTAGTCCTGAGGCTGAGATCACAAACCTGCCCTACTGGCACAGCCCAGGAACACAACACCTCACCAATCAGACCCAACCAGATTACTAAACATCTGAAACAAGACTACATCACTTATTGGCAAACACAAACAAAAACACAGAGCAAAATGCAGTGCTATCTGGCCCTAAATCGACAGTACACCACAGCAGATTATTTGAGCATGGTGACTGATCAGCAATTAAAACGAACCCTGACAAAGTACAGACTGAGTGAACACAGCCTTGCTATTGAAACAGGGAGGCACAGGAAAACCTGGCTCCCTGCAGAGCAGAGGCTGTGCTGTCACTGCAGCCTTAACCAACCAGAAACAGAACTGCACTTCCTCACCAAATGTGAAAAATATCTAAATATTAGAGAAACCTATTTCCTAAAATTTGAATCTATAACAAAAGGTTTTTTAAAACTATCAGATGAAGAAAAACTTCCCATCATGCTAGGGGAAGAACCAAAGAATAATAAACTAGCAGCAGTCTATGTCTCTGCCTGTCATAGACTGAGGGACAGGGAGTGACACTCGTCAGCTGACACAAATGTTGTTGTTTGGTGTTTTGTTTATTGTATTTACAATGATTATACGTCTTTCTTCAGTGATGACAACACTATACTGTAAATGTTGTTTGTATTATTTTTCTTTAATTCCAAACGCTTGCTTTGGCAATATATACCATGTATGTCATGCCAATAAAGCCAATTGAATTGAATTGAATTGAATTGAATTGAATTGAATTGAATTGGCCTACCTCCATCCATCCAGCCCTGCAGCCTGAGGCCTACCTCCATCCACCCAGCCCTGCAGCCTGAGGCCTACCTCCATCCATCCAGCCCTGCAGCCTGAGGCCTACCTCCATCCACCCAGCCCTGCAGCCTGAGGCCTACCTCCATCCATCCAGCCCTGCAGCCTGAGGCCTACCTCCATCCACCCAGCCCTGCAGCCTGAGGCCTACCTCCATCCACCCAGCCCTGCAGCCTGAGGCCTACCTCCATCCACCCAGCCCTGCAGCCTGAGGCCTACCTCCATCCACCCAGCCCTGCAGCCTGAGGCCTACCTCCACCCATCCAGCCCTGCAGCCTGAGGCCTACCTCCATCCACCCAGCTCTACACCTGGGCCAACTCCATCATGGCAAGTGTTATTCATGCCCTCCTAGTTTTGCTCTGTCTGTCAACATTCTCAGAGTATGAAGTTAACCAGGAGACCCCTTTGAGTGACTGTAACACCATGTTTTATACACGTTACATGTCATCACGCTCAAAGGTTACTGACTGTGCACAGAACTATGTCGGCAACCAAGGGTGCTGGATGTTTGGCATGAGCCTGGTTTCAGAACACAAAAACTTTAAACATCTCCTAAGCCTTCTTCTCCTAAGTAACTGTTTTATCCCATCAAACAGCTCTTGGTCAATCACTATGAGCAGTGACTCTAAGAAAATCAAGAAGCATTTTTATTATACACGCATGTTGAAATGTATTATTATGTTAGTTTTAGAAGGGCTTATAAGTGACCAGTTGAAAGATTTTATGACAACAAATAGCATTTTAAATGAACTGCAGTCTGGTTTCAGAAAAAAGCACAGTACTGTCACTGCCACTATGAAAGTCTTAAACGATCTCATAAGTGCTATTGATTCTAAAGAATACTGTGCTGCATTGTTTTTAGATCTGTCAAAGGCTTTTGACACAGTTGACCACTTGGTCCTGTGCCAGCGACTGCGGGATATTGGAATGTCTTCAAAAGCTGTCATGTGGTTTGGAAACTACTTGAGCGGCAGAACACAAAGTGTTCAGGTTGATGGTGTATCCTCCAAACCTTTGTTGACTCAAAATGGTGTCCCCCAGGGGTCCATATTGGGTCCCATTTTATTTACTATTTATATAAATGTCTTGTGTCAAAATGTAAATGATGCCAAATTCCACTTTTATGCAGATGACACTATTTTGTACTGTTCTGCTTCATCATTAACAAGTGCCATACAAAAGCTACAATCTGCTTTTAATGTCATTCAGAGTAATCTTAATCAATTAAGACTTGTGCTCAATTCTGACAAAACTAAATTGATGTGCTTTTCAAAATCAGGGAAGACAGATGATGCTTGTCAGATTGTTATACAAAATGAAAAAGTGATTGAACGAGTTTCAGTCTACAAGTACTTGGGATTTTACTTGGATGAAAATCTGTCTTTTAAATATCATATTGAGTGTCTTACAAAGAAACTCAGGGTCAAACTTGGTTTCTATTATAGAAACAAAAGTTGTTTCTCCTTTAATGCGAGAAAAAGACTGATTCAGGCAACTTTTGTATCAATACTTGACTATGGTGATATCTTATACATGCATGCAAATCTCTCCTCTCTGAAAATGCTGGATTCGGTGTATCATGCAGCATTAAGATTTGTAACAGATTTAGGTTTTCGTACTCATCACTGTAGTCTTTATGAGAGTGTTGGCTGGCCTTCTCTGTATAATCGTAGATGGGAACACTGGTATTGTTTTCTTTATAAGGCCGTCCTGTGTGACTTGCCTCCTTATTTGTGTTCTCTCTTGGTTCCTAAAGTCAACACCAGAAGCTGTCGTCTCAGGCACGATAGATTGATAATGTATACTATTCCTCGTACACGGACTGTCTTTGGGGAAAGTGCCTTCAGAGCATTCGCACCCTCGTCCTGGTATAAATTACAGAGTCATCTTAAATTGGATTATCTCCCAAGTATGGAAGATTTTAAAGCTAGGACTGTTTGACTACTGAATGCACATGTTCTCTCACCGAACGCAGCTGGGCTTTTGGCCTTAAGAGCAGGACCCCAGACTTTAATAGAGAAATAGAACAATCTGATATCATTGTGTTGCAGGAAACTTGGAATAGAGGAGACATGCCCACTGGTTGTCCTCTGGGGTATAGAGAAGTGGTTTTTCCATCCACGAAACTTAAGAATGTAAGCCAAGGCAGAGATTCAGGGGGGATGTTGATCTGGTACAAGGCAAACCTCACTCATTCAATAGAGTTAATCAAAAAAGGAAATTTTTCAATTTGGTTCAAAATAAAAAAAGAGGCTGTCTCCACAGACAAAGACCTATTCCTGTGCACAGCCTATATCCCCCCATCAGAGTCCCCTTACTACAACGAAAACACCTTTACCATTCTGGAAGACGAAATCAACTATTACCAGACACAGGGAAACGTGCTGATCTGTGGTGATCTCAACGCCAGAACAGGCACAGAACCTGACTTAATAAATACACATGGGGACAAACACATACCTGGCCAGATCAACATCCCCCCTCCTCCACATCAGCACAGAAACAATCTAGACAAAACAGTCAACAGAAATGGGCATCAACTGCTGCAGATGTGTCGCACGCTGGGTCTGTACATAGTCAACGGTCGGCTTCGAGGGGACTCCTTTGGTCTCTACACATACAGCTCTCCTCTTGGCAACAGCACAGTAGACTATAGTATTACAGACCTAGACCCCTCCTATCTAAGAGCATTCACCGTCAGCCCCCTAACGCCCCTATCAGATCACAGCAAAATCACCCTGTACATTAGGAAGAGCCCAACAGACCCCCATGTAGCAGAGCCCAGCAGACTCAACCCATCCAAACAGCCTTATAGGTGGACAAGTCATAGCAAAGATGACTACCAGAGAGCCATCGGGCACCCAACTATCCAAATGAAGTTGGACCATTTTCTCTCCACCTTATACACAATACACAATAAAGATGGCCTCAATCAGGCTGTTGGGGATATCAATGACATATTTGACAAAACAGCACTTCTGTCCAATCTTAGCAAACCTCATCATCACAGTTCAAACAAATCTACTCATGAAAAGTGGTTTGACTCTGACTGCAGGTGTCTGAGAAAAACACTCCGTAAATTATCCAATGAAAAACACCGGCAACCTGACAATCATGAGCTCCGCCTTCGTTATTGTGAATCATTGAAATTATACAGAAAAACACTAAGCACTAAAAAGAAGCAACACGAACAGCAACTCCTCGAAGAAATTGAAGAATCCATTGATTCAAATAATTTTTGGAAAAAATGGCATTCATTCAACAAATCACACAAAGAAGAATTGGCAATTCAAAATGGTGAAATTTGGAAAAAACACTTTGAAAATCTATACAGTACAATCACTCCGAATTCAGCCCAAAATAATCTGCTAAACAAATTAGAAACTCTTGAATCAGTCGTTAAAGACAACCAAAACCCATTAGATCATGAAATTAGTGAAGAGGAGCTACTGACCAAGATCCAGGCCCTGCAGCCAAGGAAGGCAAGTGGACCGGATCGCATCTTAAATGAAATGCTTCGGTTCGGCAGCCATAAAATCAAGACTGCCATACTGAAATTATTTAATATCATCTTGAACATCGGTCATTTTCCAGACACCTGGGGCCAAGGGATTATCACTCCAATCCATAAAAGTGGAGACAAGTATGAGCCCAACAACTACAGAGGCATATGTGTCAGCAGCAACCTGGGGAAGTTGTTCTGCAGCATCTTAAACAGCCGTCTGCAAAACTTCCTCAGTGAACATAATGTCCTGAGCAAGAGTCAGATTGGATTCACTCCACAACACAGAACCACTGACCACATCTACACCCTCCACACCCTCATCCAGAAACACGTCCACCACAACAAAAACAAAATCTTCTCTTGTTTTGTAGATTTCAAGAAAGCATTCGACTCAATTTGGCATCATGGTCTGTTTCTGAAACTACTAGAAAAAGGTATTGGGGGAAAAACCTATGATATAATCAAGACAATGTACATAAATAATCAATGCGCTGTAAAAATTGGAATCATGGAAACCGACTTCTTCCCCCAAAGTAGAGGGGTGAAGCAGGGCTGCAGTCTCAGCCCCACAATATTTATATTGATGATTTGGCCAAATCCCTGGTAGAGTCAGACATCCCTGGTCTCACCCTCTCTGACACTGAAGTCAAGTGTCTACTCTTTGCAGATGATCTAATCCTGCTCGCTCCATCTAAGGAGGCTTTACAAAAGCAATTAGATCATCTGCAAAAGTTCTGTCAGACCTGGGCCCTGACCATTAACCTGGACAAAACCAGAGTCATGGTCTTCCAGAAACGACCCAAGTGTCAGAAAGACCAACACAGGTTCCTCCTGGACTCTACAGACATACAACACACACACAACTACACATACCTGGGATTAAACATTACAGCCACAGGAAATTTCAATCTGGCCATTAACGATCTGCGAGACAAGGGCAGAAGAGCTTTCTGGTCCATTAAAAAATCCTCATGTATTGATATCCCTGTTAGAGTCTGGATGAAAATATTTAAATCGGTAATTGAACCTATTATACTATATGGTAGTGAGGTGTGGGGTCCTCTTGTAACCCAAGACTTTGAAAAATGGGACAAACACCCGATCGAAAGCCTGCATACCGAGATTTGCAAAAACATCCTCAAAGTCCATAGGAACACCCCCAATAACGGATGCAGAGCTGAATTAGGCCAATTTCCCCTTTTAATTCGGATCCAAAAAAGACTATTCTATCAACACCTCAAAGCCAGCGACCCCAACTCCTACCACTATAAAGCCCTGCAGTGCCAAGAGGAGAGCAAAGACAGGAGTCCCCTCAGCCAGCTGGTCCACAGGCTCAGCTCCACCAGCACCGAGCACCAAGACCACCCTCACACAATCCGGCCCCACCAAATTATAGAAAAACAAAAAGACAATTACATCAACTATTGGACATGTACAACCAAATCCCAAAGCAAACTGCAATGCTATTTGGCCCTAAACAAAGAATACTCCATGGCAGATTACTTGAGTTCAGTAACTGACCCCAGACTGAGGAAAACCTTGACTATGTACAGACTCAGCGGCCACAGCCTGGCTTTAGAGAGCGGCCGCCACAGACAGACCTGGCTGCCCAGAGACGAGCGCCTCTGTCAGCTCTGTCCACATAGACAGGTGGAGACAGAGCAGCACTTCCTGCTGCACTGTGGACGCATACACACACATCAGGACACAGACATACACTAACATCACACTAACAACACCCAACTTCACCCAACTCTCAGACCAGGACAAATTCTGTCATTTGTTAGGAGAACAAAGAGCCACTGCTCTAGAAGCAGCAAAATATGTTTGTGCCTGTCACAAAAAGAGAGAAGAGCTGCTCAACATGAGCTCCTCTATATGAGCAGCTGCTGCTGCTACTGTTGAGTTTTACCTGCTAAATGATATCTACACTGTTTGTTTATTAGTATCATCTGTATTATTATATTATCTGTTTATTTATTTATATTGTATGTTTATTTTACCATTTTTGTAATGCTTTGGCAATATTGTAATGACAGTCATGCCAATAAAGCTTGTGAAATTGAAATTGAGATGACATGATGACATGATGAGAGAGAGAGAGATGACATGATGACATGATGAGAGAGAGAGAGATGACATGATGACATGATGAGAGAGAGAGAGATGACATGATGACAGAGAGAGAGATGACATGATGACATGATGACAGAGAGATGACATGATGACAGAGAGAGAGAGAGAGAGAGAGGACATGATGACATGATGAGAGAGAGAGAGATGACATGATGACATGATGACAGAGAGAGAGATGACATGATGACATGATGACATGATGTACTGACTAGCTTCAGCCCCATGGAGTAGTCAGACATGGGATCTGTCTGACTACTCCATGGGGCTGAAGCTAGTCAGTACCTAGGACTGGCCTCTACTATGGGCTACCATAGATAGCCTCCTCTGCCTGTTCACAGACTTTGGGAGCTGCTGCAGTGTGGTTAGTTTTCAGCCTAGAACTGCAGCAGTATAGGAGCCAGAGGCCTACCTCCACCCACCCAGCCCTGCAGCCTAAGATCTACCTCCATCGACCCAGCTCTGCTCCCAGACTTTGGGAGCTGCTGCAGTGTGGCTAGTTTTCAGCCTAGAACTGCAGCAGTACAGCAGCCTGAGGTCTATCTCCATCCACCCAGCCCTGCAGCCAGAGGCCTACCTCCATCCACCCAGCCCTGCAGCCTGAGGCCTACCTCCATCCACCCAGCCCTTCAGCCGGAGGCCTACCTCCATCCACCCAGCCCTGCAGCCTGAGGCCTACCTCCATCCACCCAGCCCTGCAGCCTGAGGCCTACCTCCATCCATCCAGCCCTGCAGCCTGAGGCCTACCTCCATCCACCCAGCCCTGCAGCCTGAGGCCTACCTCCATCCATCCAGCCCTGCAGCCTGAGGCCTACCTCCATCCACCCAGCCCTGCAGCCTGAGGCCTACCTCCATCCACCCAGCCCTGCAGCCTGAGGCCTACCTCCATCCACCCAGCCCTGCAGCCTGAGGCCTACCTCCACCCATCCAGCCCTGCAGCCTGAGGCCTACCTCCATCCACCCAGCTCTACACCTGGGCCAACTCCATCATGGCAAGTGTTATTCATGCCCTCCTAGTTTTGCTCTGTCTGTCAACATTCTCAGAGTATGAAGTTAACCAGGAGACCCCTTTGAGTGACTGTAACACCATGTTTTATACACGTTACATGTCATCACGCTCAAAGGTTACTGACTGTGCACAGAACTATGTCGGCAACCAAGGGTGCTGGATGTTTGGCATGAGCCTGGTTTCAGAACACAAAAACTTTAAACATCTCCTAAGCCTTCTTCTCCTAAGTAACTGTTTTATCCCATCAAACAGCTCTTGGTCAATCACTATGAGCAGTGACTCTAAGAAAATCAAGAAGCATTTTTATTATACACGCATGTTGAAATGTATTATTATGTTGATGTTGCTGATGTCAGGAAATGTGCAGCCTAACCCAGGTCCTGTGCCTGATGTGATATCTCTGCAAACCCCTGCTGATTTTTTAAATAGGTCCGGTATTGGTTTTGTACACATGAATGTGAGAAGTCTCTTGCCCAAAATTGATATGGTTAGAATCTGGGCCAAATCAACCAATGCTGATATTATGGTTTTATCTGAGACATGGCTGGGTAGTTCCACTCCTGATAGTTATATATATATGGATGGGTATAATATTTTTCGTACTGATCGCTGTGCTAAAGGTGGAGGGGTGGCTATTTATATCAAAAATACTTTTCAGGCAACAGTACAATTATCCAAGTCTGTGCCTAAACAATTTGAACTGCTTATTTTGAAAGTTGAATCCACAAAGAGCTGTGTTATATCAGTTGCAGGATGCTACAGACCCCCTTCTGCATCAAAGGATACTTTATCCTCATTGTCTGACTGTTTATCATCTATAAAGTATAATGAACTGGTTTTAATGGGGGACTTAAATTGGGACTGGTTAACTCCTGCATCTGATTCTTTTAAATGCTTCTGTGATTCAGCACTTTTGACCCAAATTATAGACTCACCAACCAGGCCAAATAATAAACATCCTGAGAAGTCAACGCTCCTTGATTTGATTTTAACAAATGTTCCGCAGAAATATAAAGCCATTGCTGTCTTTGCAAATGATGTTAGCGATCACTGCATAATTGCTTGTGTGAGAGACACAAAGTTGCCAAAGTGTAAACCACGCATTATACTAAAGAGAAATTTTAAATTGTTCTGTGAACAAGCTTTTTTAAATGACCTTTATCTCTGTGACTGGACCAAAATAAATTTAATCCCAGAGCCCGAGATAGCATTGCAGTACTTTAAATCATTATTGTTAGACATTATAAATAAACATGCTCCTCTTAGAAAACACAAGATTAAAGGACGTGATAACCCGTGGTTCTCAGAGCAACTGTCTGAACTAATTCATGAACGAGACCTTGCTTGGGCAACTGCAAGAATATCCAAAAATAAGTCAGACTGGCAACATTTTAGGTACCTGAGAAACAAGTGTGTCTCCCAAATACGTAAAGCTAAAGCAGATTTTTATGTTAATGAAATATGTGATAGCACAAACAACCCTTCTAAATTCTGGAAGATGATTAAATCATTGTCTTCAGGCACAAGGGACACTGTACTTCCGAATACTTTAAAGCTGAATGATGAGATCATTACAGAAAAGAAAAGTATGTTAGATTCCTTAAACCAGCATTTTATATCTTCTGGTTTGTTGTTTGAGCAGGAAATGAAACAAGATACGAGTCAAGTGGATTACTCTCTGTCTGGTGAAAATGTACTTTGTGATTTTGATCTTGCTCTCATTACTAAAGAGGAGGTATACAATGCTCTCATTAAGTTAAATACCAAGAAATCCTCTGGTCCTGATGGGTTAGACCCATACTTCTTGAAAATTGCTGCTGAACATATTGCAGAACCTTTGACATATATTTTCAACTTGACTATAGAAACTGGAATAATTCCTAGTGTCTGGAAGTCAGCATATGTCACTCCTTTATTGAAGGGTGGTGACCGATCAAATCCTAATAATTATAGGCCGATATCAAAACTGTCTGCTTTAGCCAAAGTTTTAGAAGGGCTTATAAGTGACCAGTTGAAAGATTTTATGACAACAAATAGCATTTTAAATGAACTGCAGTCTGGTTTCAGAAAAAAGCACAGTACTGTCACTGCCACTATGAAAGTCTTAAACGATCTCATAAGTGCTATTGATTCTAAAGAATACTGTGCTGCATTGTTTTTAGATCTGTCAAAGGCTTTTGACACAGTTGACCACTTGGTCCTGTGCCAGCGACTGCGGGATATTGGAATGTCTTCAAAAGCTGTCATGTGGTTTGGAAACTACTTGAGCGGCAGAACACAAAGTGTTCAGGTTGATGGTGTATCCTCCAAACCTTTGTTGACTCAAAATGGTGTCCCCCAGGGGTCCATATTGGGTCCCATTTTATTTACTATTTATATAAATGTCTTGTGTCAAAATGTAAATGATGCCAAATTCCACTTTTATGCAGATGACACTATTTTGTACTGTTCTGCTTCATCATTAACAAGTGCCATACAAAAGCTACAATCTGCTTTTAATGTCATTCAGAGTAATCTTAATCAATTAAGACTTGTGCTCAATTCTGACAAAACTAAATTGATGTGCTTTTCAAAATCAGGGAAGACAGATGATGCTTGTCAGATTGTTATACAAAATGAAAAAGTGATTGAACGAGTTTCAGTCTACAAGTACTTGGGATTTTACTTGGATGAAAATCTGTCTTTTAAATATCATATTGAGTGTCTTACAAAGAAACTCAGGGTCAAACTTGGTTTCTATTATAGAAACAAAAGTTGTTTCTCCTTTAATGCGAGAAAAAGACTGATTCAGGCAACTTTTGTATCAATACTTGACTATGGTGATATCTTATACATGCATGCAAATCTCTCCTCTCTGAAAATGCTGGATTCGGTGTATCATGCAGCATTAAGATTTGTAACAGATTTAGGTTTTCGTACTCATCACTGTAGTCTTTATGAGAGTGTTGGCTGGCCTTCTCTGTATAATCGTAGATGGGAACACTGGTATTGTTTTCTTTATAAGGCCGTCCTGTGTGACTTGCCTCCTTATTTGTGTTCTCTCTTGGTTCCTAAAGTCAACACCAGAAGCTGTCGTCTCAGGCACGATAGATTGATAATGTATACTATTCCTCGTACACGGACTGTCTTTGGGGAAAGTGCCTTCAGAGCATTCGCACCCTCGTCCTGGTATAAATTACAGAGTCATCTTAAATTGGATTATCTCCCAAGTATGGAAGATTTTAAAGCTAGGACTGTTTGACTACTGAATGCACATGTTCTCTCACCGAACGCAGCTGGGCTTTTGGCCTTAAGAGCAGGACCCCAGACTTTAATAGAGAAATAGAACAATCTGATATCATTGTGTTGCAGGAAACTTGGAATAGAGGAGACATGCCCACTGGTTGTCCTCTGGGGTATAGAGAAGTGGTTTTTCCATCCACGAAACTTAAGAATGTAAGCCAAGGCAGAGATTCAGGGGGGATGTTGATCTGGTACAAGGCAAACCTCACTCATTCAATAGAGTTAATCAAAAAAGGAAATTTTTCAATTTGGTTCAAAATAAAAAAAGAGGCTGTCTCCACAGACAAAGACCTATTCCTGTGCACAGCCTATATCCCCCCATCAGAGTCCCCTTACTACAACGAAAACACCTTTACCATTCTGGAAGACGAAATCAACTATTACCAGACACAGGGAAACGTGCTGATCTGTGGTGATCTCAACGCCAGAACAGGCACAGAACCTGACTTAATAAATACACATGGGGACAAACACATACCTGGCCAGATCAACATCCCCCCTCCTCCACATCAGCACAGAAACAATCTAGACAAAACAGTCAACAGAAATGGGCATCAACTGCTGCAGATGTGTCGCACGCTGGGTCTGTACATAGTCAACGGTCGGCTTCGAGGGGACTCCTTTGGTCTCTACACATACAGCTCTCCTCTTGGCAACAGCACAGTAGACTATAGTATTACAGACCTAGACCCCTCCTATCTAAGAGCATTCACCGTCAGCCCCCTAACGCCCCTATCAGATCACAGCAAAATCACCCTGTACATTAGGAAGAGCCCAACAGACCCCCATGTAGCAGAGCCCAGCAGACTCAACCCATCCAAACAGCCTTATAGGTGGACAAGTCATAGCAAAGATGACTACCAGAGAGCCATCGGGCACCCAACTATCCAAATGAAGTTGGACCATTTTCTCTCCACCTTATACACAATACACAATAAAGATGGCCTCAATCAGGCTGTTGGGGATATCAATGACATATTTGACAAAACAGCACTTCTGTCCAATCTTAGCAAACCTCATCATCACAGTTCAAACAAATCTACTCATGAAAAGTGGTTTGACTCTGACTGCAGGTGTCTGAGAAAAACACTCCGTAAATTATCCAATGAAAAACACCGGCAACCTGACAATCATGAGCTCCGCCTTCGTTATTGTGAATCATTGAAATTATACAGAAAAACACTAAGCACTAAAAAGAAGCAACACGAACAGCAACTCCTCGAAGAAATTGAAGAATCCATTGATTCAAATAATTTTTGGAAAAAATGGCATTCATTCAACAAATCACACAAAGAAGAATTGGCAATTCAAAATGGTGAAATTTGGAAAAAACACTTTGAAAATCTATACAGTACAATCACTCCGAATTCAGCCCAAAATAATCTGCTAAACAAATTAGAAACTCTTGAATCAGTCGTTAAAGACAACCAAAACCCATTAGATCATGAAATTAGTGAAGAGGAGCTACTGACCAAGATCCAGGCCCTGCAGCCAAGGAAGGCAAGTGGACCGGATCGCATCTTAAATGAAATGCTTCGGTTCGGCAGCCATAAAATCAAGACTGCCATACTGAAATTATTTAATATCATCTTGAACATCGGTCATTTTCCAGACACCTGGGGCCAAGGGATTATCACTCCAATCCATAAAAGTGGAGACAAGTATGAGCCCAACAACTACAGAGGCATATGTGTCAGCAGCAACCTGGGGAAGTTGTTCTGCAGCATCTTAAACAGCCGTCTGCAAAACTTCCTCAGTGAACATAATGTCCTGAGCAAGAGTCAGATTGGATTCACTCCACAACACAGAACCACTGACCACATCTACACCCTCCACACCCTCATCCAGAAACACGTCCACCACAACAAAAACAAAATCTTCTCTTGTTTTGTAGATTTCAAGAAAGCATTCGACTCAATTTGGCATCATGGTCTGTTTCTGAAACTACTAGAAAAAGGTATTGGGGGAAAAACCTATGATATAATCAAGACAATGTACATAAATAATCAATGCGCTGTAAAAATTGGAATCATGGAAACCGACTTCTTCCCCCAAAGTAGAGGGGTGAAGCAGGGCTGCAGTCTCAGCCCCACAATATTTATATTGATGATTTGGCCAAATCCCTGGTAGAGTCAGACATCCCTGGTCTCACCCTCTCTGACACTGAAGTCAAGTGTCTACTCTTTGCAGATGATCTAATCCTGCTCGCTCCATCTAAGGAGGCTTTACAAAAGCAATTAGATCATCTGCAAAAGTTCTGTCAGACCTGGGCCCTGACCATTAACCTGGACAAAACCAGAGTCATGGTCTTCCAGAAACGACCCAAGTGTCAGAAAGACCAACACAGGTTCCTCCTGGACTCTACAGACATACAACACACACACAACTACACATACCTGGGATTAAACATTACAGCCACAGGAAATTTCAATCTGGCCATTAACGATCTGCGAGACAAGGGCAGAAGAGCTTTCTGGTCCATTAAAAAATCCTCATGTATTGATATCCCTGTTAGAGTCTGGATGAAAATATTTAAATCGGTAATTGAACCTATTATACTATATGGTAGTGAGGTGTGGGGTCCTCTTGTAACCCAAGACTTTGAAAAATGGGACAAACACCCGATCGAAAGCCTGCATACCGAGATTTGCAAAAACATCCTCAAAGTCCATAGGAACACCCCCAATAACGGATGCAGAGCTGAATTAGGCCAATTTCCCCTTTTAATTCGGATCCAAAAAAGACTATTCTATCAACACCTCAAAGCCAGCGACCCCAACTCCTACCACTATAAAGCCCTGCAGTGCCAAGAGGAGAGCAAAGACAGGAGTCCCCTCAGCCAGCTGGTCCACAGGCTCAGCTCCACCAGCACCGAGCACCAAGACCACCCTCACACAATCCGGCCCCACCAAATTATAGAAAAACAAAAAGACAATTACATCAACTATTGGACATGTACAACCAAATCCCAAAGCAAACTGCAATGCTATTTGGCCCTAAACAAAGAATACTCCATGGCAGATTACTTGAGTTCAGTAACTGACCCCAGACTGAGGAAAACCTTGACTATGTACAGACTCAGCGGCCACAGCCTGGCTTTAGAGAGCGGCCGCCACAGACAGACCTGGCTGCCCAGAGACGAGCGCCTCTGTCAGCTCTGTCCACATAGACAGGTGGAGACAGAGCAGCACTTCCTGCTGCACTGTGACGCATACACACACATCAGGACACAGACATACACTAACATCACACTAACAACACCCAACTTCACCCAACTCTCAGACCAGGACAAATTCTGTCATTTGTTAGGAGAACAAAGAGCCACTGCTCTAGAAGCAGCAAAATATGTTTGTGCCTGTCACAAAAAGAGAGAAGAGCTGCTCAACATGAGCTCCTCTATATGAGCAGCTGCTGCTGCTACTGTTGAGTTTTACCTGCTAAATGATATCTACACTGTTTGTTTATTAGTATCATCTGTATTATTATATTATCTGTTTATTTATTTATATTGTATGTTTATTTTACCATTTTTGTAATGCTTTGGCAATATTGTAATGACAGTCATGCCAATAAAGCTTGTGAAATTGAAATTGAAATTGAGATGACATGATGACATGATGAGAGAGAGAGAGATGACATGATGACATGATGAGAGAGAGAGAGATGACATGATGACATGATGAGAGAGAGAGAGATGACATGATGACATGATGAGAGAGAGAGAGATGACATGATGACATGATGAGAGAGAGAGATGACATGATGACAGAGAGAGATGACATGATGACATGATGACAGAGAGATGACATGATGACAGAGAGAGAGAGAGAGAGAGGACATGATGACAGAGAGAGAGAGAGAAAAGTGGTTTGACTCTGACTGCAGGTGTCTGAGAAAAACACTCCGTAAATTATCCAATGAAAAACACCGGCAACCTGACAATCATGAGCTCCGCCTTCGTTATTGTGAATCATTGAAATTATACAGAAAAACACTAAGCACTAAAAAGAAGCAACACGAACAGCAACTCCTCGAAGAAATTGAAGAATCCATTGATTCAAATAATTTTTGGAAAAAATGGCATTCATTCAACAAATCACACAAAGAAGAATTGGCAATTCAAAATGGTGAAATTTGGAAAAAACACTTTGAAAATCTATACAGTACAATCACTCCGAATTCAGCCCAAAATAATCTGCTAAACAAATTAGAAACTCTTGAATCAGTCGTTAAAGACAACCAAAACCCATTAGATCATGAAATTAGTGAAGAGGAGCTACTGACCAAGATCCAGGCCCTGCAGCCAAGGAAGGCAAGTGGACCGGATCGCATCTTAAATGAAATGCTTCGGTTCGGCAGCCATAAAATCAAGACTGCCATACTGAAATTATTTAATATCATCTTGAACATCGGTCATTTTCCAGACACCTGGGGCCAAGGGATTATCACTCCAATCCATAAAAGTGGAGATAAGTATGAGCCCAACAACTACAGAGGCATATGTGTCAGCAGCAACCTGGGGAAGTTGTTCTGCAGCATCTTAAACAGCCGTCTGCAAAACTTCCTCAGTGAACATAATGTCCTGAGCAAGAGTCAGATTGGATTCACTCCACAACACAGAACCACTGACCACATCTACACCCTCCACACCCTCATCCAGAAACACGTCCACCACAACAAAAACAAAATCTTCTCTTGTTTTGTAGATTTCAAGAAAGCATTCGACTCAATTTGGCATCATGGTCTGTTTCTGAAACTACTAGAAAAAGGTATTGGGGGAAAAACCTATGATATAATCAAGACAATGTACATAAATAATCAATGCGCTGTAAAAATTGGAATCATGGAAACCGACCAAATCGCCTGTTTGGTTTTTGGTCATTTTCTCCAAAACCACCGGCCCGATTTCAACCAAACCTTCTGCGTTGGACTCCCCTCGGACCCCCAGATGATATATTCGAGTTTGGAGAAATTTTAAATTTTCGTCAAAAAAAAAAAAAAATTTGGTCAAAAAAAAACGACAGGCGCGTACCTGTCGTCTTTTTAAAATCGCCTGTTTGGTTTTTGGTCATTTTCTCCAAAACCACCGGCCCGATTTCAACCAAACCTTCTGCGTTGGACTCCCCTCGGACCCCCAGATGATATATCCGAGTTTGGAGAAATTTGGAGAAATTTTAATTTTTGGTCAAAAAAAAAAAAAAAATTGGTCAAAAAAAAACGACAGGCGCGTACCTGTCGTCTTTTTAAAATCGCCTGTTTGGTTTTTGGTCATTTTCTCCAAAACCACCGGCCCGATTTCAACCAAACCTTCTGCGTTGGACTCCCCTCGGACCCCCAGATGATATATCCGAGTTTGGAGAAATTTGGAGAAATTTTAATTTTTGGTCAAAAAAAAAAAAAAAATTTGGTCAAAAAAAACGACAGGCGCGTACCTGTCGTCTTTTTAAAATCGCCTGTTTGGTTTTTGGTCATTTTCTCCAAAACCACCGGCCCGATTTCAACCAAACCTTCTGCGTTGGACTCCCCTCGGACCCCCAGATGATATATCCGAGTTTGGAGAAATTTTAATTTTTGGTCAAAAAAAAAAAAAAATTTGGTCAAAAAAAAACGACAGGCGCGTACCTGTCGTCTTTTTAAAATCGCCTGTTTGGTTTTTGGTCATTTTCTCCAAAACCACCGGCCCGATTTCAACCAAACCTTCTGCGTTGGACTCCCCTCGGACCCCCAGATGATATATCCGAGTTTGGAGATGAAATTTTAATTTTTGGTCAAAAAAAAAAAAAAAATTGGTCAAAAAAAAGACAGGCGCGTACCTGTCGTCTTTTTAAAATCGCCTGTTTGGTTTTTGGTCATTTTCTCCAAAACCACCGGCCCGATTTCAACCAAACCTTCTGCGTTGGACTCCCCTCGGACCCCCAGATGATATATCCGAGTTTGGAGAAATTTTAATTTTTGGTCAAAAAAAAAAAAAAAATTTGGTCAAAAAAAACGACAGGCGCGTACCTGTCGTCTTTTTAAAATCGCCTGTTTGGTTTTTGGTCATTTTCTCCAAAACCACCGGCCCGATTTCAACCAAACCTTCTGCGTTGGACTCCCCTCGGACCCCCAGATGATATATCCGAGTTTGGAGAAATTTGGAGAAATTTTAATTTTTGGTCAAAAAAAAAAAAAAAATTGGTCAAAAAAAAACGACAGGCGCGTACCTGTCGTCTTTTTAAAATCGCCTGTTTGGTTTTTGGTCATTTTCTCCAAAACCACCGGCCCGATTTCAACCAAACCTTCTGCGTTGGACTCCCCTCGGACCCCCAGATGATATATCGAGTTTGGAGAAATTTTAAATTTTTGGTCAAAAAAAAAAAAAAATTTGGTCAAAAAAAACGACAGGCGCGTACCTGTCGTCTTTTTAAAATCGCCTGTTTGGTTTTTGGTCATTTTCTCCAAAACCACCGGCCCGATTTCAACCAAACCTTCTGCGTTGGACTCCCCTCGGACCCCCAGATGATATATCCGAGTTTGGAGAAATTTTAATTTTTGGTCAAAAAAAAAAAAAAAATTGGTCAAAAAAAAACGACAGGCGCGTACCTGTCGTCTTTTTAAAATCGCCTGTTTGGTTTTTGGTCATTTTCTCCAAAACCACCGGCCCGATTTCAACCAAACCTTCTGCGTTGGACTCCCCTCGGACCCCCAGATGATATATCCGAGTTTGGAGAAATTTTAATTTTTGGTCAAAAAAAAAAAAAAATTTGGTCAAAAAAAAACGACAGGCGCGTACCTGTCGTCTTTTTAAAATCGCCTGTTTGGTTTTTGGTCATTTTCTCCAAAACCACCGGCCCGATTTCAACCAAACCTTCTGCGTTGGACTCCCCTCGGACCCCCAGATGATATATCCGAGTTTGGAGAAATTTTAATTTTTGGTCAAAAAAAAAAAAAAATTTGGTCAAAAAAAACGACAGGCGCGTACCTGTCGTCTTTTTAAAATCGCCTGTTTGGTTTTTGGTCATTTTCTCCAAAACCACCGGCCCGATTTCAACCAAACCTTCTGCGTTGGACTCCCCTCGGACCCCCAGATGATATATCCGAGTTTGGAGAAATTTTAATTTTTGGTCAAAAAAAAAAAAAAATTGGTCAAAAAAAACGACAGGCGCGTACCTGTCGTCTTTTTAAAATCGCCTGTTTGGTTTTTGGTCATTTTCTCCAAAACCACCGGCCCGATTTCAACCAAACCTTCTGCGTTGGACTCCCCTCGGACCCCCAGATGATATATCCGAGTTTGGAGAAATTTTAATTTTTGGTCAAAAAAAAAAAAAAAATTGGTCAAAAAAAACGACAGGCGCGTACCTGTCGTCTTTTTAAAATCGCCTGTTTGGTTTTTGGTCATTTTCTCCAAAACCACCGGCCCGATTTCAACCAAACCTTCTGCGTTGGACTCCCCTCGGACCCCCAGATGATATATCCGAGTTTGGAGAAATTTTAATTTTTGGTCAAAAAAAAAAAAAAATTTGGTCAAAAAAAACGACAGGCGCGTACCTGTCGTCTTTTTAAAATCGCCTGTTTGGTTTTTGGTCATTTTCTCCAAAACCACCGGCCCGATTTCAACCAAACCTTCTGCGTTGGACTCCCCTCGGACCCCCAGATGATAGATCCGAGTTTGGAGAAATTTAAATTTTTGGTCAAAAAAAAAAAAAAATTTGGTCAAAAAAAAACGACAGGCGCGTACCTGTCGTCTTTTTAAAATCGCCTGTTTGGTTTTTGGTCATTTTCTCCAAAACCACCGGCCCGATTTCAACCAAACCTTCTGCGTTGGACTCCCCTCGGACCCCCAGATGATATATCCGAGTTTGGAGAAATTTTAATTTTTGGTAAAAAAAAAAAAAAATTGGTCAAAAAAAGACGACAGGCGCGTACCTGTCGTCTTTTTAAAATCGCCTGTTTGGTTTTTGGTCATTTTCTCCAAAACCACCGGCCCGATTTCAACCAAACCTTCTGCGTTGGACTCCCCTCGGACCCCCAGATGATATATCCGAGTTTGGAGAAATTTTAATTTTTGGTCAAAAAAAAAAAAAAATTTGGTCAAAAAAAACGACAGGCGCGTACCTGTCGTCTTTTTAAAATCGCCTGTTTGGTTTTTGGTCATTTTCTCCAAAACCACCGGCCCGATTTCAACCAAACCTTCTGCGTTGGACTCCCCTCGGACCCCCAGATGATATATCCGAGTTTGGAGAAATTTTAATTTTTGGTCAAAAAAAAAAAAAAATTTGGTCAAAAAAAGACGACAGGCGCGTACCTGTCGTCTTTTTAAAATCGCCTGTTTGGTTTTTGGTCATTTTCTCCAAAACCACCGGCCCGATTTCAACCAAACCTTCTGCGTTGGACTCCCCTCGGACCCCCAGATGATATATCCGAGTTTGGAGAAATTTTAATTTTTGGTCAAAAAAAAAAAAAAATTTGGTCAAAAAAAACGACAGGCGCGTACCTGTCGTCTTTTTAAAATCGCCTGTTTGGTTTTTGGTCATTTTCTCCAAAACCACCGGCCCGATTTCAACCAAACCTTCTGCGTTGGACTCCCCTCGGACCCCCAGATGATATATCCGAGTTTGGAGAAATTTTAATTTTTGGTCAAAAAAAAAAAAAAAATTTGGTCAAAAAAAACGACAGGCGCGTACCTGTCGTCTTTTTAAAATCGCCTGTTTGGTTTTTGGTCATTTTCTCCAAAACCACCGGCCCGATTTCAACCAAACCTTCTGCGTTGGACTCCCCTCGGACCCCCAGATGATATATCCGAGTTTGGAGAAATTTTAATTTTTGGTCAAAAAAAAAAAAAAATTGGTCAAAAAAAACGACAGGCGCGTACCTGTCGTCTTTTTAAAATCGCCTGTTTGGTTTTTGGTCATTTTCTCCAAAACCACCGGCCCGATTTCAACCAAACCTTCTGCGTTGGACTCCCCTCGGACCCCCAGATGATATATCCGAGTTTGGAGAAATTTTAATTTTTGGTCAAAAAAAAAAAAAAAATTTGGTCAAAAAAAACGACAGGCGCGTACCTGTCGTCTTTTTAAAATCGCCTGTTTGGTTTTTGGTCATTTTCTCCAAAACCACCGGCCCGATTTCAACCAAACCTTCTGCGTTGGACTCCCCTCGGACCCCCAGATGATATATCCGAGTTTGGAGAAATTTTAATTTTTGGTCAAAAAAAAAAAAAAATTTGTTAAAAAAAAACGACAGGCGCGTACCTGTCGTCTTTTTAAAATCGCCTGTTTGGTTTTTGGTCATTTTCTCCAAAACCACCGGCCCGATTTCAACCAAACCTTCTGCGTTGGACTCCCCTCGGACCCCCAGATGATATATCCGAGTTTGGAGAAATTTTAATTTTTGGTCAAAAAAAAAAAAAAATTTGGTCAAAAAAAAACGACAGGCGCGTACCTGTCGTCTTTTTAAAATCGCCTGTTTGGTTTTTGGTCATTTTCTCCAAAACCACCGGCCCGATTTCAACCAAACCTTCTGCGTTGGACTCCCCTCGGACCCCCAGATGATATATCCGAGTTTGGAGAAATTTTAATTTTTGGTATAAAAAAAAAAAAAATTGGTCAAAAAAAGACGACAGGCGCGTACCTGTCGTCTTTTTAAAATCGCCTGTTTGGTTTTTGGTCATTTTCTCCAAAACCACCGGCCCAATTTCAACCAAACCTTCTGCGTTGGACTCCCCTCGGACCCCCAGATGATATATCCGAGTTTGGAGAAATTTTAATTTTTGGTCAAAAAAAAAAAAAATTTGGTCAAAAAAAGACGACAGGCGCGTACCTGTCGTCTTTTTAAAATCGCCTGTTTGGTTTTTGGTCATTTTCTCCAAAACCACCGGCCCGATTTCAACCAAACCTTCTGCGTTGGACTCCCCTCGGACCCCCAGATGATATATCCGAGTTTGGAGAAATAGAAATTTAATTTTTGGTCAAAAAAAAAAAAAAAATTGGTCAAAAAAAGACGACAGGCGCGTACCTGTCGTCTTTTTAAAATCGCCTGTTTGGTTTTTGGTCATTTTCTCCAAAACCACCGGCCCGATTTCAACCAAACCTTCTGCGTTGGACTCCCCTCGGACCCCCAGATGATATATCCGAGTTTGGAGAAATTTTAATTTTTGGTCAAAAAAAAAAAAAAAATTTGGTCAAAAAAAGACGACAGGCGCGTACCTGTCGTCTTTTTAAAATCGCCTGTTTGGTTTTTGGTCATTTTCTCCAAAACCACCGGCCCGATTTCAACCAAACCTTCTGCGTTGGACTCCCCTCGGACCCCCAGATGATATATCCGAGTTTGGAGAAATTTTAATTTTTGGTCAAAAAAAAAAAAAAAATTTGGTCAAAAAAAGACGACAGGCGCGTACCTGTCGTCTTTTTAAAATCGCCTGTTTGGTTTTTGGTCATTTTCTCCAAAACCACCGGCCCGATTTCAACCAAACCTTCTGCGTTGGACTCCCCTCGGACCCCCAGATGATATATCCGAGTTTGGAGAAATTTTAATTTTTGGTCAAAAAAAAAAAAAAATTTGGTCAAAAAAAGACGACAGGCGCGTACCTGTCGTCTTTTTAAAATCGCCTGTTTGGTTTTTGGTCATTTTCTCCAAAACCACCGGCCCGATTTCAACCAAACCTTCTGCGTTGGACTCCCCTCGGACCCGCAGATGATATATCCGAGTTTGGAGAAATTTTAATTTTTGGTCAAAAAAAAAAAAAAATTTGGTCAAAAAAAGACGACAGGCGCGTACCTGTCGTCTTTTTAAAATCGCCTGTTTGGTTTTTGGTCATTTTCTCCAAAACCACCGGCCCGATTTCAACCAAACCTTCTGCGTTGGACTCCCCTCGGACCCCCAGATGATATATCCGAGTTTGGAGAAATTTTAATTTTTGGTCAAAAAAAAAAAAAAAATTGGTCAAAAAAAGACGACAGGCGCGTACCTGTCGTCTTTTTAAAATCGCCTGTTTGGTTTTTGGTCATTTTCTCCAAAACCACCGGCCCGATTTCAACCAAACCTTCTGCGTTGGACTCCCCTCGGACCCCCAGATGATATATCCGAGTTTGGAGAAATTTTAATTTTTGGTCAAAAAAAAAAAAAAAATTGGTCAAAAAAAGACGACAGGCGCGTACCTGTCGTCTTTTTAAAATCGCCTGTTTGGTTTTTGGTCATTTTCTCCAAAACCACCGGCCCGATTTCAACCAAACCTTCTGCGTTGGACTCCCCTCGGACCCCCAGATGATATATCCGAGTTTGGAGAAATTTTAATTTTTGGTCAAAAAAAAAAAAAAAATTGGTCAAAAAAAGACGACAGGCGCGTACCTGTCGTCTTTTTAAAATCGCCTGTTTGGTTTTTGGTCATTTTCTCCAAAACCACCGGCCCGATTTCAACCAAACCTTCTGCGTTGGACTCCCCTCGGACCCCCAGATGATATATCCGAGTTTGGAGAAATTTTAATTTTTGGTCAAAAAAAAAAAAAAAATTGGTCAAAAAAAGACGACAGGCGCGTACCTGTCGTCTTTTTAAAATCGCCTGTTTGGTTTTTGGTCATTTTCTCCAAAACCACCGGCCCGATTTCAACCAAACCTTCTGCGTTGGACTCCCCTCGGACCCCCAGATGATATATCCGAGTTTGGAGAAATTTTAATTTTTGGTCAAAAAAAAAAAAAAAATTGGTCAAAAAAAGACGACAGGCGCGTACCTGTCGTCTTTTTAAAATCGCCTGTTTGGTTTTTGGTCATTTTCTCCAAAACCACCGGCCCGATTTCAACCAAACCTTCTGCGTTGGACTCCCCTCGGACCCCCAGATGATATATCCGAGTTTGGAGAAATTTTAATTTTTGGTCAAAAAAAAAAAAAAAATTGGTCAAAAAAAGACGACAGGCGCGTACCTGTCGTCTTTTTAAAATCGCCTGTTTGGTTTTTGGTCATTTTCTCCAAAACCACCGGCCCGATTTCAACCAAACCTTCTGCGTTGGACTCCCCTCGGACCCCCAGATGATATATCCGAGTTTGGAGAAATTTTAATTTTTGGTCAAAAAAAAAAAAAAAATTGGTCAAAAAAAGACGACAGGCGCGTACCTGTCGTCTTTTTAAAATCGCCTGTTTGGTTTTTGGTCATTTTCTCCAAAACCACCGGCCCGATTTCAACCAAACCTTCTGCGTTGGACTCCCCTCGGACCCCCAGATGATATATCCGAGTTTGGAGAAATTTTAATTTTTGGTCAAAAAAAAAAAAAAAATTTGGTCAAAAAAAGACGACAGGCGCGTACCTGTCGTCTTTTTAAAATCGCCTGTTTGGTTTTTGGTCATTTTCTCCAAAACCACCGGCCCGATTTCAACCAAACCTTCTGCGTTGGACTCCCCTCGGACCCCCAGATGATATATCCGAGTTTGGAGAAATTTTAATTTTTGGTCAAAAAAAAAAAAAAAATTGGTCAAAAAAAGACGACAGGCGCGTACCTGTCGTCTTTTTAAAATCGCCTGTTTGGTTTTTGGTCATTTTCTCCAAAACCACCGGCCCGATTTCAACCAAACCTTCTGCGTTGGACTCCCCTCGGACCCCCAGATGATATATCCGAGTTTGGAGAAATTTTAATTTTTGGTCAAAAAAAAAAAAAAAATTGGTCAAAAAAAGACGACAGGCGCGTACCTGTCGTCTTTTTAAAATCGCCTGTTTGGTTTTTGGTCATTTTCTCCAAAACCACCGGCCCGATTTCAACCAAACCTTCTGCGTTGGACTCCCCTCGGACCCCCAGATGATATATCCGAGTTTGGAGAAATTTTAATTTTTGGTCAAAAAAAAAAAAAAAATTTGGTCAAAAAAAGACGACAGGCGCGTACCTGTCGTCTTTTTAAAATCGCCTGTTTGGTTTTTGGTCATTTTCTCCAAAACCACCGGCCCGATTTCAACCAAACCTTCTGCGTTGGACTCCCCTCGGACCCCCAGATGATATATCCGAGTTTGGAGAAATTTTAATTTTTGGTCAAAAAAAAAAAAAAATTTGGTCAAAAAAAGACGACAGGCGCGTACCTGTCGTCTTTTTAAAATCGCCTGTTTGGTTTTTGGTCATTTTCTCCAAAACCACCGGCCCGATTTCAACCAAACCTTCTGCGTTGGACTCCCCTCGGACCCCCAGATGATATATCCGAGTTTGGAGAAATTTTAATTTTTGGTCAAAAAAAAAAAAAAATTTGGTCAAAAAAAGACGACAGGCGCGTACCTGTCGTCTTTTTAAAATCGCCTGTTTGGTTTTTGGTCATTTTCTCCAAAACCACCGGCCCGATTTCAACCAAACCTTCTGCGTTGGACTCCCCTCGGACCCCCAGATGATATATCCGAGTTTGGAGAAATTTTAATTTTTGGTCAAAAAAAAAAAAAAATTTGGTCAAAAAAAGACGACAGGCGCGTACCTGTCGTCTTTTTAAAATCGCCTGTTTGGTTTTTGGTCATTTTCTCCAAAACCACCGGCCCGATTTCAACCAAACCTTCTGCGTTGGACTCCCCTCGGACCCCCAGATGATATATCCGAGTTTGGAGAAATTTTAATTTTTGGTCAAAAAAAAAAAAAAATTGGTCAAAAAAAGACGACAGGCGCGTACCTGTCGTCTTTTTAAAATCGCCTGTTTGGTTTTTGGTCATTTTCTCCAAAACCACCGGCCCGATTTCAACCAAACCTTCTGCGTTGGACTCCCCTCGGACCCCCAGATGATATATCCGAGTTTGGAGAAATTTTAATTTTTGGTCAAAAAAAAAAAAAAATTTGGTCAAAAAAAGACGACAGGCGCGTACCTGTCGTCTTTTTAAAATCGCCTGTTTGGTTTTTGGTCATTTTCTCCAAAACCACCGGCCCGATTTCAACCAAACCTTCTGCGTTGGACTCCCCTCGGACCCCCAGATGATATATCCGAGTTTGGAGAAATTTTAATTTTTGGTCAAAAAAAAAAAAAAAATTGGTCAAAAAAAGACGACAGGCGCGTACCTGTCGTCTTTTTAAAATCGCCTGTTTGGTTTTTGGTCATTTTCTCCAAAACCACCGGCCCGATTTCAACCAAACCTTCTGCGTTGGACTCCCCTCGGACCCCCAGATGATATATCCGAGTTTGGAGAAATTTTAATTTTTGGTCAAAAAAAAAAAAAAAATTGGTCAAAAAAAGACGACAGGCGCGTACCTGTCGTCTTTTTAAAATCGCCTGTTTGGTTTTTGGTCATTTTCTCCAAAACCACCGGCCCGATTTCAACCAAACCTTCTGCGTTGGACTCCCCTCGGACCCCCAGATGATATATCCGAGTTTGGAGAAATTTTAATTTTTGGTCAAAAAAAAAAAAAAAATTGGTCAAAAAAAGACGACAGGCGCGTACCTGTCGTCTTTTTAAAATCGCCTGTTTGGTTTTTGGTCATTTTCTCCAAAACCACCGGCCCGATTTCAACCAAACCTTCTGCGTTGGACTCCCCTCGGACCCCCAGATGATATATCCGAGTTTGGAGAAATTTTAATTTTTGGTCAAAAAAAAAAAAAAAATTTGGTCAAAAAAAGACGACAGGCGCGTACCTGTCGTCTTTTTAAAATCGCCTGTTTGGTTTTTGGTCATTTTCTCCAAAACCACCGGCCCGATTTCAACCAAACCTTCTGCGTTGGACTCCCCTCGGACCCCCAGATGATATATCCGAGTTTGGAGAAATTTTAATTTTTGGTCAAAAAAAAAAAAAAAATTGGTCAAAAAAAGACGACAGGCGCGTACCTGTCGTCTTTTTAAAATCGCCTGTTTGGTTTTTGGTCATTTTCTCCAAAACCACCGGCCCGATTTCAACCAAACCTTCTGCGTTGGACTCCCCTCGGACCCCCAGATGATATATCCGAGTTTGGAGAAATTTTAATTTTTGGTCAAAAAAAAAAAAAAATTGGTCAAAAAAAGACGACAGGCGCGTACCTGTCGTCTTTTTAAAATCGCCTGTTTGGTTTTTGGTCATTTTCTCCAAAACCACCGGCCCGATTTCAACCAAACCTTCTGCGTTGGACTCCCCTCGGACCCCCAGATGATATATCCGAGTTTGGAGAAATTTTAATTTTTGGTCAAAAAAAAAAAAAAAATTGGTCAAAAAAAGACGACAGGCGCGTACCTGTCGTCTTTTTAAAATCGCCTGTTTGGTTTTTGGTCATTTTCTCCAAAACCACCGGCCCGATTTCAACCAAACCTTCTGCGTTGGACTCCCCTCGGACCCCCAGATGATATATCCGAGTTTGGAGAAATTTTAATTTTTGGTCAAAAAAAAAAAAAAATTTGGTCAAAAAAAGACGACAGGCGCGTACCTGTCGTCTTTTTAAAATCGCCTGTTTGGTTTTTGGTCATTTTCTCCAAAACCACCGGCCCGATTTCAACCAAACCTTCTGCGTTGGACTCCCCTCGGACCCCCAGATGATATATCCGAGTTTGGAGAAATTTTAATTTTTGGTCAAAAAAAAAAAAAAATTTGGTCAAAAAAAGACGACAGGCGCGTACCTGTCGTCTTTTTAAAATCGCCTGTTTGGTTTTTGGTCATTTTCTCCAAAACCACCGGCCCGATTTCAACCAAACCTTCTGCGTTGGACTCCCCTCGGACCCCCAGATGATATATCCGAGTTTGGAGAAATTTTAATTTTTGGTCAAAAAAAAAAAAAAAATTGGTCAAAAAAAGACGACAGGCGCGTACCTGTCGTCTTTTTAAAATCGCCTGTTTGGTTTTTGGTCATTTTCTCCAAAACCACCGGCCCGATTTCAACCAAACCTTCTGCGTTGGACTCCCCTCGGACCCCCAGATGATATATCCGAGTTTGGAGAAATTTTAATTTTTGGTCAAAAAAAAAAAAAAATTGGTCAAAAAAAGACGACAGGCGCGTACCTGTCGTCTTTTTAAAATCGCCTGTTTGGTTTTTGGTCATTTTCTCCAAAACCACCGGCCCGATTTCAACCAAACCTTCTGCGTTGGACTCCCCTCGGACCCCCAGATGATATATCCGAGTTTGGAGAAATTTTAATTTTTGGTCAAAAAAAAAAAAAAAATTGGTCAAAAAAAGACGACAGGCGCGTACCTGTCGTCTTTTTAAAATCGCCTGTTTGGTTTTTGGTCATTTTCTCCAAAACCACCGGCCCGATTTCAACCAAACCTTCTGCGTTGGACTCCCCTCGGACCCCCAGATGATATATCCGAGTTTGGAGAAATTTTAATTTTTGGTCAAAAAAAAAAAAAAAATTTGGTCAAAAAAAGACGACAGGCGCGTACCTGTCGTCTTTTTAAAATCGCCTGTTTGGTTTTTGGTCATTTTCTCCAAAACCACCGGCCCGATTTCAACCAAACCTTCTGCGTTGGACTCCCCTCGGACCCCCAGATGATATATCCGAGTTTGGAGAAATTTTAATTTTTGGTCAAAAAAAAAAAAAAAATTTGGTCAAAAAAAGACGACAGGCGCGTACCTGTCGTCTTTTTAAAATCGCCTGTTTGGTTTTTGGTCATTTTCTCCAAAACCACCGGCCCGATTTCAACCAAACCTTCTGCGTTGGACTCCCCTCGGACCCCCAGATGATATATCCGAGTTTGGAGAAATTTTAATTTTTGGTCAAAAAAAAAAAAAAAATTGGTCAAAAAAAGACGACAGGCGCGTACCTGTCGTCTTTTTAAAATCGCCTGTTTGGTTTTTGGTCATTTTCTCCAAAACCACCGGCCCGATTTCAACCAAACCTTCTGCGTTGGACTCCCCTCGGACCCCCAGATGATATATCCGAGTTTGGAGAAATTTTAATTTTTGGTCAAAAAAAAAAAAAAATTTGGTCAAAAAAAGACGACAGGCGCGTACCTGTCGTCTTTTTAAAATCGCCTGTTTGGTTTTTGGTCATTTTCTCCAAAACCACCGGCCCGATTTCAACCAAACCTTCTGCGTTGGACTCCCCTCGGACCCCCAGATGATATATCCGAGTTTGGAGAAATTTTAATTTTTGGTCAAAAAAAAAAAAAAATTTGGTCAAAAAAAGACGACAGGCGCGTACCTGTCGTCTTTTTAAAATCGCCTGTTTGGTTTTTGGTCATTTTCTCCAAAACCACCGGCCCGATTTCAACCAAACCTTCTGCGTTGGACTCCCCTCGGACCCCCAGATGATATATCCGAGTTTGGAGAAATTTTAATTTTTGGTCAAAAAAAAAAAAAAAATTTGGTCAAAAAAAGACGACAGGCGCGTACCTGTCGTCTTTTTAAAATCGCCTGTTTGGTTTTTGGTCATTTTCTCCAAAACCACCGGCCCGATTTCAACCAAACCTTCTGCGTTGGACTCCCCTCGGACCCCCAGATGATATATCCGAGTTTGGAGAAATTTTAATTTTTGGTCAAAAAAAAAAAAAAATTGGTCAAAAAAAGACGACAGGCGCGTACCTGTCGTCTTTTTAAAATCGCCTGTTTGGTTTTTGGTCATTTTCTCCAAAACCACCGGCCCGATTTCAACCAAACCTTCTGCGTTGGACTCCCCTCGGACCCCCAGATGATATATCCGAGTTTGGAGAAATTTTAATTTTTGGTCAAAAAAAAAAAAAAATTTGGTCAAAAAAAGACGACAGGCGCGTACCTGTCGTCTTTTTAAAATCGCCTGTTTGGTTTTTGGTCATTTTCTCCAAAACCACCGGCCCGATTTCAACCAAACCTTCTGCGTTGGACTCCCCTCGGACCCCCAGATGATATATCCGAGTTTGGAGAAATTTTAATTTTTGGTCAAAAAAAAAAAAAAAATTGGTCAAAAAAAGACGACAGGCGCGTACCTGTCGTCTTTTTAAAATCGCCTGTTTGGTTTTTGGTCATTTTCTCCAAAACCACCGGCCCGATTTCAACCAAACCTTCTGCGTTGGACTCCCCTCGGACCCCCAGATGATATATCCGAGTTTGGAGAAATTTTAATTTTTGGTCAAAAAAAAAAAAAAATTGGTCAAAAAAAGACGACAGGCGCGTACCTGTCGTCTTTTTAAAATCGCCTGTTTGGTTTTTGGTCATTTTCTCCAAAACCACCGGCCCGATTTCAACCAAACCTTCTGCGTTGGACTCCCCTCGGACCCCCAGATGATATATCCGAGTTTGGAGAAATTTTAATTTTTGGTCAAAAAAAAAAAAAAAATTGGTCAAAAAAAGACGACAGGCGCGTACCTGTCGTCTTTTTAAAATCGCCTGTTTGGTTTTTGGTCATTTTCTCCAAAACCACCGGCCCGATTTCAACCAAACCTTCTGCGTTGGACTCCCCTCGGACCCCCAAATGATATATCCGAGTTTGGAGAAATTTTAATTTTTGGTCAAAAAAAAAAAAAAAATTGGTCAAAAAAAGACGACAGGCGCGTACCTGTCGTCTTTTTAAAATCGCCTGTTTGGTTTTTGGTCATTTTCTCCAAAACCACCGGCCCGATTTCAACCAAACCTTCTGCGTTGGACTCCCCTCGGACCCCCAGATGATATATCCGAGTTTGGAGAAATTTTAATTTTTGGTCAAAAAAAAAAAAAAATTGGTCAAAAAAAGACGACAGGCGCGTACCTGTCGTCTTTTTAAAATCGCCTGTTTGGTTTTTGGTCATTTTCTCCAAAACCACCGGCCCGATTTCAACCAAACCTTCTGCGTTGGACTCCCCTCGGACCCCCAGATGATATATCCGAGTTTGGAGAAATTTTAATTTTTGGTCAAAAAAAAAAAAAAATTGGTCAAAAAAAGACGACAGGCGCGTACCTGTCGTCTTTTTAAAATCGCCTGTTTGGTTTTTGGTCATTTTCTCCAAAACCACCGGCCCGATTTCAACCAAACCTTCTGCGTTGGACTCCCCTCGGACCCCCAGATGATATATCCGAGTTTGGAGAAATTTTAATTTTTGGTCAAAAAAAAAAAAAAAATTGGTCAAAAAAAGACGACAGGCGCGTACCTGTCGTCTTTTTAAAATCGCCTGTTTGGTTTTTGGTCATTTTCTCCAAAACCACCGGCCCGATTTCAACCAAACCTTCTGCGTTGGACTCCCCTCGGACCCCCAGATGATATATCCGAGTTTGGAGAAATTTTAATTTTTGGTCAAAAAAAAAAAAAAAATTGGTCAAAAAAAGACGACAGGCGCGTACCTGTCGTCTTTTTAAAATCGCCTGTTTGGTTTTTGGTCATTTTCTCCAAAACCACCGGCCCGATTTCAACCAAACCTTCTGCGTTGGACTCCCCTCGGACCCCCAGATGATATATCCGAGTTTGGAGAAATTTTAATTTTTGGTCAAAAAAAAAAAAAAAATTGGTCAAAAAAAGACGACAGGCGCGTACCTGTCGTCTTTTTAAAATCGCCTGTTTGGTTTTTGGTCATTTTCTCCAAAACCACCGGCCCGATTTCAACCAAACCTTCTGCGTTGGACTCCCCTCGGACCCCCAGATGATATATCCGAGTTTGGAGAAATTTTAATTTTTGGTCAAAAAAAAAAAAAAAATTGGTCAAAAAAAGACGACAGGCGCGTACCTGTCGTCTTTTTAAAATCGCCTGTTTGGTTTTTGGTCATTTTCTCCAAAACCACCGGCCCGATTTCAACCAAACCTTCTGCGTTGGACTCCCCTCGGACCCCCAGATGATATATCCGAGTTTGGAGAAATTTTAATTTTTGGTCAAAAAAAAAAAAAAAATTGGTCAAAAAAAGACGACAGGCGCGTACCTGTCGTCTTTTTAAAATCGCCTGTTTGGTTTTTGGTCATTTTCTCCAAAACCACCGGCCCGATTTCAACCAAACCTTCTGCGTTGGACTCCCCTGGGACCCCCAGATGATATATCCGAGTTTGGAGAAATTTTAATTTTTGGTCAAAAAAAAAAAAAAAATTGGTCAAAAAAAGACGACAGGCGCGTACCTGTCGTCTTTTTAAAATCGCCTGTTTGGTTTTTGGTCATTTTCTCCAAAACCACCGGCCCGATTTCAACCAAACCTTCTGCGTTGGACTCCCCTCGGACCCCCAGATGATATATCCGAGTTTGGAGAAATTTTAATTTTTGGTCAAAAAAAAAAAAAAATTGGTCAAAAAAAGACGACAGGCGCGTACCTGTCGTCTTTTTAAAATCGCCTGTTTGGTTTTTGGTCATTTTCTCCAAAACCACCGGCCCGATTTCAACCAAACCTTCTGCGTTGGACTCCCCTCGGACCCCCAGATGATATATCCGAGTTTGGAGAAATTTTAATTTTTGGTCAAAAAAAAAAAAAAATTTGGTCAAAAAAAGACGACAGGCGCGTACCTGTCGTCTTTTTAAAATCGCCTGTTTGGTTTTTGGTCATTTTCTCCAAAACCACCGGCCCGATTTCAACCAAACCTTCTGCGTTGGACTCCCCTCGGACCCCCAGATGATATATCCGAGTTTGGAGAAATTTTAATTTTTGGTCAAAAAAAAAAAAAAATTGGTCAAAAAAAGACGACAGGCGCGTACCTGTCGTCTTTTTAAAATCGCCTGTTTGGTTTTTGGTCATTTTCTCCAAAACC